>NC_090736.1:69864518-69904518 GCF_036898095.1 Palaemon carinicauda
AGTTGATTTCTGTGGTTTCAGTGGGTATAGCATTGATCTAGTTTTTCAATGGCTGGGGTCTAAAATGCTAAAAGAGGAAGTGTTTTTATTTAGTTGTTTATGCCATTAAGAAATTTTAACCCACTACGTGAATGGCCAATGATTTAAGAAGTTCATTAGATATCTCCAATGGAGAATTAAAACCTGGATACATAATGAAAGAGCATTGATTACTATCTATCTATCTACCATGGCACTTTCCCTAACTTTGCGGGATAGCCATCATCATATATAAAGAACTAAGGGAATTTTTCTTCTCTTTGTTCCTCCCGACCTGACGAAGGGCTCAGCCGAGTTTAGTTGATACTGCTAAGGTGCCACACCCCACCGTTTCCCCCATTATCCATCACAATGAAGCTTCATATGCTTAATCCCCTACTGCTGCTACCTCAGTGGTCACCAAGGCGACCGGAGGAAGCAGCAAAGCCTAATGGAACTGCGTCACAATCGCCTGCAATTCATTCCTATTTCTAGCATGCTCTTTTACCTTGCTCACATCTATCCTCTTATCGTCCAGAGCTTTCTTCACTCCATCCATCCACCCAAACCTTGGCCTTCCTCTTGTACTGCTCCTATCAACTCTTGTATTCATCACCTTCTTCAGCAGGCAGCCATTTTCCACTCTCTCTACATGACCAAACCACCTCAACACATTCATATCTACTCTAGTTGCTAAATAATTTCTTGCACCCGTTTTCATCCTTACTACATTGTTCCTAATCCTATCCAATCGAGATACACCAGCCATACTCGCCAGACTCTTCATCAAACACATTCAATTTCTGTCTCTGTCACTTTCATCCCCTACAACTCCGATTCATACATCACTCTTGGTACAATCTCTTTCTTTACATAACTTTCTTTATATTCATTCCTGATTCTCTATTATTTACCACTCCCTTCACTGCCCCCAACAATTTACATCCTTCATTCACTCTCTGGCGTACATCTACTTCTACTCCACCATTTGCAGCAACAACAGACCCCATGCACTTAAACTAATCTACATCCTCAAGTAACACTCCATTCAACCTAGCAGCACTCTCCCTTCTCGTGCATCTAATAACCTTATTCTTACCCACATCAATTCTAAATTTCCTTCTCTCACATACCCTTCCAAGCTCTGTCACTAATCGACCCAGCATCTCCTGATTCTGCAACCAATACAGTATCATCCGCAATCAACAACTGATACGCCTCCCACTCATGGTCACTCTCATAATTACGAAATAGTCAAAAGAGATTCAAGTTAGGCTATCAAAATATTCTTTGACATTATTCATTGGTAATAACAGAAAGAAAACAAAAAACACCAATTCAATGAAAAACGATAGAAACAAATTAAAAATTGAACAAAATCAATGAAAGAATTGGGAAGAATTCTTCAGATATGAAATAAAAAAAATAAAACTGTTCGTAAGATAAAGGAACAAGCGCGAAAATAGAACAAAAAAAGGAATTGCGTCAAGAAAATGAATTTGAATATTGAAAACGACAAAGGAGCGACTTACTAATAGAGAAGAACAGAGAAGGGCTGCTTGGAAAGAAAGTAAAGACTAAGATTGAATCAAATTAAATGAAAGTTATGAGGATAAGAAAGGATAGATACAATGAAACTAGACAAAGGTGGAAATGGAAAATCATTGTCTTTTGAATTGAGAAGAATGAATGAGCTCAGGGGAAAATCAGGTCTTAGGCCTAATCATGATCATATTTCCCCTCATCTCCGAGAATATGCAGAGGGAATAAAGGGAGGCCGGAATAATAAGCAAGAATCTTTCATTAATTTCATAAAGATAATAACAAAAATAACAAGAATAATAGTAATTCAAATTTCCTCTCAGAAATGGAATGATTACGGACCAGGGAATCTAATTCCTTCATATCATAATACCACCGAATTCTCTCTCTCTCTCTCTCTCTCTCTCTCTCTCTCTCTCTCTCTCTCTCTCTCTCTCTCTATTCATGCATGCATGACTCTCATTCATGTTATCTGATGGCGGCTTGTTCTGTTCGGATCAGCCGAAATAACATTATTTTTTTTTTACCTATTGAAAACTACCTTACATTAACCAAAAATCACACTCAATCATGAAAAAGTTCTAAATGAATGATATTTGCACATAGCCCCTAAGCTTTGAGCCACCTCCCTGGTCCCAGCGCTTGGCCATATTACCCAAATTCTATATAATTAATCAATAAAGCTATTAACATCGTCTCACCTGAGCATCACAAACAACTTATGTTAACGTTTTGTAGGTACCCTTAAAATTAGCCAGTAGTCTCCTCAAAAACATATTTGCAAAGGAAATGGAAAATTTGAGAAGTGTACAAAACTGTATAGCAATATATATTTCTTGGGGTTTTCAAAGATGAAGAGAAGAGGTGGGCAACATTTGTTTGCAAGTTCGCTAGTTCCAGGATAGAATGGCAGAAGTAGGAAAGTTTTGATTGTAAGGAAAAGAGTGAGAGGATTAGGACACAACTTTGCGGGAAAGATAGGAGAAGGATGTAGATAGAGCATTGATTGAATAACAGATAAGAAGAGATGTATTCCAAATTGGTGATGTACAAAAAAAGTTGGATAACCCTTGCAAAGGATGGAAGGGGAAAATAGAAAGTTAAGGTGTGACAGTAATTATAAGCAGAGGAAATAAAGCTATACATATTATAAGGAAGATAAAAAAAAATGGTACTGGTTGATTCATGGGTGCGTTTGATTGTAAATGTTAAGGAAGATATATTTATGAGAAAAGGTGTAAATCATAGAGTGGATGAAGGTAGTCAGGTTGGATGAACATTGAAAACTGAGGGAAAAATGCTTGGCGAAGCACAATTTGATTAACTGTGTTGGAAGGAATGCTGAGTCAGCTCTTTTATGGTAGTAGATGATGGATTTTGAAAATAGTAAGACATTTTTAAAGAGATCAGATTGTCCTGAGATAGTTTGGTCTAAAGCAAAGTTCTTATCACCGTCATACACAGCTACACAGCATAGGGGGTTAAAATAGGTGGGGGAGGGGATGGGTGAATTAAGATTGGAAGGATTGGAAGAAAAAGTGTTAAAAAGAAGTACAGTGGGAGGTGAAAAGATTGGAGCAGATCCAATAGCCCTTTTTTTTTTTTTTTTTTTTTTTAACATCATGCCTGGTGGACTTTCAAGAGGTGAATTCCCTTGCCAGCTTCCGAAGAGCCTGTGTTTTCATGATTATTCCTTTTCTGGGGCATGTTTATTTATTTATGTTTATCTACTTTTGTTTTATTTTAGTAGTCTGGGTTTGGTTCGTCCTGAGCAATTAAGAATGTTCGTTTTGTGTGTCTGTTATTTCCTTAATAGTTTTTGGAAGTTCTGGGTAGATGTTTTTGAATCTTTCCCAGGCTTGTGTGGCTCTTCTGTGGTATCTGACGTTTAGTGGTTCTAGATTGTATATGTTATAGTGTTTTGCTGTTTTCATTTATGTTATTATTATTATTATTATTATTATTATTATTATTATTATTATTATTATTATCATTATTATTATTATTATTATTATTATTATTATTATCATTATTATTATCATTATTATTATTGTCGTTGTTATAGTTTAGGCCGTGTATGTTTCTTATGTTTCCATTTTGGATTTTTTTTCGCTTCATTTATTATCTTCTCAATTTCGTTTCTTTTCTTACTATGAATTCTCAATTTTATGTGCAACCACACCCATCCTTCTACCATTCATATAATCATTAAACCTTTTTAATTTCGTACCTTTTTTTCTTTCCTGTTCTTTTTAAACTTTTCATCATGGTCTGTAGTATCTCTTTGTTATCAATAACTGGTACCGTACATCCTGCCATCATCCTTTCATTTCTCAACCCCTTCGCTCACTCCCAACTAAATTGTACTTACAGTTCTTGCCCTCCCTTTAGGCTCGCTTCACCCGAGCGGATTTTTTTCCGTAGGGAGATATTTCTGCTTGTTAGGAGGCATGTCTCCACATGAGAGGAATTTCCCCCAAGCGATCTGTAGTTTCTATTACCCGTTTAAACTGAAACCATGCTGGTTAGCTTTGCACGTGGCTAGTAAATCACTGCCGCTCGGAAATTTTTCCGAGTAGGCAGCGTGTGAAGAGCCTCATTGATCTTCATTGATTTCTAATCCGCGCAGACGAAACCGCGCATTTCCTCCATGTGAATATCAATCGGCCCTGGAGACAAAACCCACACATGCCTGAGACCCACTTTCACAATGAACCAGTCACCGTCTCACCTATGTGTAACAAACTGATGTTTACATTCATCATTTTGAATTGTAATTACACATTGCTCCTCCAGTTATTTTTCAGTTAGACTTCTCTAAACAAATATGTATCGCAGATAGCTTTCCCCTTTACTATAGTACTATTCTCATAACAATTCATTTCTCATTTAGAATTCTATCAGCAGAATAGTTAAATTTCAGCTTTCATGGTTACCCTTTTAACAAAGAAAGCTTGGATATTTTAGTTCCATAAGGCAGTTGCGATTATATTTTACTAGGATGCCATGTAACAGGAATGAAGGAATGTCGGTAAGAAGAGAATGTTTATGCAAGTATTTTAAGATTATTTTATACACAAACTTTAAAGTATAAATCCACAAAGTGTTTTGTCCTCTATCCCTTAACTCTGTATCTTACTCTCATAAACAAAAACATAAAGTATCCATTCCCTTATTTACTTTGAAATGGCGCACCCTTATCATTCATACAATCAACTGTATCACCGTTTGCTTCAAAAAAAATGTACAATTATTCCGCTTCCCTTTTCCTCTGGAACAAAGATATCAATAATCCCTTCACCCATTCCCTTAAACGCATTTCATCGGACATAATCTTACACAGTCCCAGTACTAATCAGTTGCACAATATAACAACACTACAATGTCACTTTTAATTCATTTATCTTTAGTGTTTTTTTATAACCTTTAAATGTTTATGTTTTCAACTATCTTTTATGTTTATATTTTTAAATAGATAAAACTATTTTACTCTTTTTTCCTGTCTGGTATACAACTCTTCAGAATCCTTGCTCCATTGACGCATGATATTGTTCACGGCAGACATCATTGCTCCATTTGCCTCTGTAAACATTTCTTATCAACCTTTCTTTCTATATTTAACTCTTTTCAATAAGAAATTTGTTTAGACGGAGAGTTTTTGCTCAAATTCCTTTTAAATATACAGCAATGTCTATATTTTACGTCTACGTGGTATTCGTCTCTTTCTTGCAATTACAACTAAAATTAACGCCCATTTCTGCTTCACCAAACCATATTTCATCATCAAGCCTTGAACCATCCATTCATACCCAATTACTGAACTCTTACTATTCAATTTAAAACTGTTGGCGACTTTCAAAATATTGAACTGAAAACCACCTCCCATTTTCCATTTTCTTTCGCTTACCGTTACATTGATAACTAATCCGGACACATGCTATGTATTAACACAAAATGTAATATTTTTTTATTCTATATATAGTTTCATAAATTCTTCCTTTGTCTCTCCATTTTTATATCAATCAAATCTTTCTAAACCTCTTTCCACCTTATTCAATCCAGTATCTCCAAATTTACGTATCATACAATCTCTTCCTTAAACGTTTTTATTTTACAGTTGCAATCTTTTCCCCAAACGTTTTTTTTTTGCAGTTGCAGTCTCTTCCTCAAACGTTTTTTTACAGTTGCAATCCTTTCCTCAAACTTTTTTTTTTTTTAAAGTTGTTGTGTGATTAATGTAATTAACGATTTTTGTTTGTAATATACCTTAGAAAACACTGCCACAGTTATGAGGTGGTTAGAATGTTTACACCTGTAGGAGTTGTCGGAAAAAACAATGCCGTTGTGACGAGGGAAACAGATCGTTCACACCTTGAGGGGTTGTCCAGGTAGGGTGATTGCCCCGGGGCTCTGAGGTTGTGAACTCGTGGTGTGGGTCCTTTCTTGCTATTCTCCTCATTGGTTGGTGAGTTGCA
This sequence comes from Palaemon carinicauda, assembly GCF_036898095.1. Taxonomy (NCBI): domain Eukaryota; kingdom Metazoa; phylum Arthropoda; class Malacostraca; order Decapoda; family Palaemonidae; genus Palaemon; species Palaemon carinicauda. Next base: position 69,870,554 of record NC_090736.1, read on the forward strand.
ACTCGAAGGTCGTCCATTACTACCACAGAGGGAACTTGTAAGGTGAGTTTTAACTACAAGCTATCTAGGCCTATTCCAAGAAAGTATGGCATCTAAGATTACAATGGACATAATTAAGCCATTCACCGGTGAAGGAGAGGTTGTGTCATGGTTGAAGAAGGTGACCTTAGTGGCTAAACTACAGAAAATAGTAGACTTAGCCACTTTTATTCCTTTGTATCTGGAGGGTGATGCTCTAGCACTTTATTTGAAGATGGGTGATGAAGACCAAGAATGTGCAACAAAAATTCAAGAAAAATTGAAAGTAGCCTTTTCTGATGATCCATTCTCTGCTTTTGGAAAACTTGTTCAATTGAAGTGGATGGGAGAACCAGTTGATGTGTATGCTAATGAGATTAGGAGGTTGGCGGGTTTAGCTAAGTTTGATAAGGTTGGTTTAGAAAATGTTGTGAAACTAACGTTTGTTAATGGTTTTCCAGATAATATTAGTGTTGCTTTACAGCAATTGCCAAATCTGATGACAATGGCAATGAGTGAATTGATTAGCCATGCTAGGATTTTGTCATCTAAACAGCAAGGTGGTGTGGTAGCTGTAACTGTCAGAAAGGGTGGAGAAGGAGGTGGTGCAAAACATGAGAATAGGGCTAGGCCTTTCCAGTTTAGGGGTCAGTGTTTCCGATGTGGTGGCCCTCATATGATAAAAGACTGTAAAGAGACCCAGGTGAGGTGTTTTAGGTGTAATAAAATTGGTCATATGGCCAGTCGTTGTCAGGAACAGGTTGCGGAAAACGAGTAAGGGGTGACTACTGCGCCTGTAGCCTCCCTTTTGATGATAAAAAGGTGCACCTTGATACATTGCCTATAATTGATGTTTGGATTGGTAATTTGACTGCAAAGGGTCTTGTAGATACTGGCTGCTCTACATCTGTGGTACATTCTAAATTTGTGCCTCGCTGTAAAGGAGAAGTGTACATCAGTGCTTTTGATGGGAGTCATATTAAGTGTAAAGTTGCAGATTGTGTGGAGCTGGGTGTGAGCGGTAAATGTGTGACAGTGAGGGCTGTAGTGTCGAATTAAATGGTTAATGGCGTTGATGTGGTGTTAGGAGTTGATGTTATTGACCAATTGGGAGGTGTCACAGTGACCCAAGGAAAGGTATGTTTTGGTGCTTTTGGTGTTGCTTCAGTTGGTCAAGAAATTAAGCATAGACTTGGTGGTGAGAGGGATAACAATAGTTCAACAGTTGTAATTGAAGATCCAGACTTTCATACTAGGTTTGATGGACAGAAATGGACAGTCAGGTGGTTTTGGGAAAATAATGAAACTGTGAAACTGAAGAATAAAGTAAGCTGTTATGATAAAAAGCTTGATGGTTGGAAGAAGGAAGAATTTGAGAAGGAAGTGGACAGGTGGATTGCCGAAGGTATTTTAGTTCCATGGAAAGAAAGGTTGACGTTGGTATCATTCCTCTAATGGCAGTGGAACAGCCAACAAAGAACAAGGTGACACCAGTGCTTGATTTTTGGGAACTTAATGTGAATGTCAAGTGTCACACTGGTGATGATGTGACTGATGTATGCAGTGAGACACTGCGAAAATGGCGACAGACAGGTGAGAATGTGTCTGTTGTGGATTTGAAGTCGGCCTACCTACAGTTGAGTGTTGACAAAAAATTTTGGCCATATCAACTAGTGAACTATAAGGGACAGACTTTTTGCCTTACAAGATTGGGATTCGGGTTGAATTCGGCACCACGGATTATGTCTAGGATACTAAAGACTGTATTAGGTAAGGATGAAAAAATAGAGAGAGCAACCAGTTCATATATAGAAGACATTCTTGTGAAAGAATCGATAGCTTCTGCTGATGAGGTGATTAGACATTTGAATACCTTTGGGTTGATAACAAAGTCCCATGAGTCGCTCAATGGAGGTGCTGCTTTAGGATTGCTACTGCAAAGAGTTGGAGGAGAGTTGATGTTCCAGAGAGGTAATAAGTTGCAGATATGCTTACAAGGAGGGAATTGTTTTCAGTTTGTGATACATTAGTGGGTCATTATCCCATAGCTGGAAGGTTAAGAATTGAATGTAGCTACATTAAGTTGAAGTGGCTATCCTGGAGGGTATTTAGCCTTGCATGGTGTATCAGCTCCTCCATGTTGACCAGTTTTACCGACTTTTTACTATAGTCTATGGGTATCATCAATCACTTTATTTATAATTCTGTACATAATGTTTTTGTTATAATTCTTGTTAATCTGGTTTTTAAGTATGATGTCTCTTTTTTTATTTCTATTAATTCTTATGCTGCCTGGAGACATTGAGCGAAATCCGGGACCAGTATGTCCTAGATTTCGTCAATGTCGTCTTCTGTATTGCAATATTCGTGGTCTTCATGCAAATATCCAAGACCTTACAGTTGCGTCCAGACAGTATGATATTCTTTTGTGCTCAGAAACTTTGGTTTCTTATATGAGGCACTCATCTGAGCTCCTTATAACTGGTTTTAAGAAGCCAATAATGTTGAAAAGTGATGCCATCCCTAGGGCCAGGGAAATGGCGGTGTATATTAGGACCGAGTACCCTGCTTCTCATAAGTCCTGCTATCAATGTGGATGTCATGAGATTCAGGTAATAAAAGTTTGTGGCAGGCATAACAACTTTTATTTGTGTTCGATCTACCGGAATCCAGACATGGATGATTCTATCTTCGATTGTCTTCTTACTATTATGGCTAAGTTACAAGAAGATGATAGAAACGCTTCTTTTGTCTTTGTTGGTGATTTTAATGCTCACCATAGGGAGTGGTTAAGTTCTATCTCTCCTACTGATCGCCATGGCTTAAGAGCTTTAGACTTTGCCTCTGAATCAGGCTGTGAGCAAATCATAAATGAAGCTACTCACAGGTCTGGTAATTGCTTGGACCTCGTATACACTGACTCCCCTGGCGTTATAACTAGTAAGGTTGGTTCTCCAGTCGGGACATCTGATCATGCCTTGATTTCATTATTAGTGAAGACTGAGCAGCCTGTCCCTGATATATCATATTCTTGTAAAATTTATATGAAATCCCAAGCAGACTGGAATGGGATTTTACATGATCTTTTGTGCTTGAATTGGTCACAATTATATAATAGTGTAGATCCTGTTGTCCCTTTGAATGAGAATCTAGTCAACATAATTGATAGGCGTATCCCTTCTCGTGTGCTAAGGTACCGAGTAAATGACAAACCGTGGTTCAATGATGATTGTAGACGTGCTTATTTGGAGAAGCAGGAGGCCTATCACCTTTGGAAGAGTAACAGATCAGATTTTGCTCAGAGAGTTTATGCCTCAACTGAAAAGGAGTACAATTTAACCATAAAAGAAACACTTTCTGGTACAACTCAGGAACATAAATGGTGGTCTACCCTTAAATCTGCACTCTTTGGTGTAGATGCAACAGTTCCTCCTTTACTTAAACCAAATAGCTCAGTCACTCACTGTCCAAAGGAAAAGGCAACCCTTTTGGCTGATGTTTTTGACAGTAAACAGAGTAATGAAAAACTTGAACTTCCTCATTCCTGTTTTCCTGAGACTAAACTAACTAGTTTAGCTTTTTGATCTCGTGAGATTAAAGCTCTGTTGGTGGACCTTGATGCTTATGGAGGAGTAGACCCAAATGGTATTTTTCCTTTGATTTTTATAAAGACAGCAGTTTTCTTAGCTCCAAAGTTATCTGTTATTTTGCGCAAGTTAGCAAGGAGAGGAGCTTTTAGCACTTGTTGGAGAATTGGTAATGTTACTCCTCTATGTAAATGTGTTTGTGGTAGCTCAAGTCCCACTGATTACCGCCCAGTTTCCATAACTCCCATATTATCAAAAGTTTTTGAACGTCTTCTGGCAAAACGTCTTAATAGGTTTGCTGAAGGTAATCATCTACTCCCTAGTTTGCAATTTGGTTTTCGTAAAGGCCTTGGAGCATGTGATGCCCTTCTTACAATCTCCAATGCTGTACATAAATCCCTCTATTGTGGTCAGGAAGTTCGTATGATTGGCCTTGATTTTAGTGCTGCCTTTGACCGTGTTAATCATGAGGCCCTTGTTTTCAAACTAAAACAGTTGGGAGTGGGTGGGTCGTTTCTTAGCATTATTATTGATTTTTTAAGTAATAGATCTCAAAGAGTTGTTGTTGATGGGTACCATAGTGATTATAGGAATGTGATATCCGGTGTTCCACAGGGTAGTGTTCTTGGCCCATTACTTTTCATACTATATACACATGACATGTGGTTTGGCCTAGAAAACAAGCTTGTTGCATATGCAGATGATGCTACTCTCTTTGCATCAATTCCATCCCCTGAATGTAGATCTGGGTTTGGTGAATCCCTTAATAGAGATTTAGCTAGAATTAGTGCATGGTGCAAATTATGGGGCATGAAGTTGAATCCTAACAAAACTCAAAGTATGATTGTAAGTAGGTCAAGGACGGTGGCTCCTCAACATCCGGATCTCAGTATTGATAATGTTTCTTTAAATTTATATGACTCTTTCAAAATTTTAGGTGTGATTCTCAACAGCAAATTTACTTTTGAGAAACATATAAGGTCTGTGTCTTCTTCAATTGCACAAAAAATAGGCTTATTGAGAAAGTCTTTCAAGACTTTTGGTGATCAATCTATTCTGAAGAAATGTTTTAATTCTTTCATTCTACCTTGTTTTGAGTATTGTTCTTCTGTCCGGTGTTCAGCTGCTGATTCTCATCTTAATTTGTTGGACAGAAACTTACGGTCTATTAAATTTCTTATTCCTGATCTAGATATTAATCTCTGACACCATCGTTCAATTAGTTTATTGTGCATGTTGCATAAGATTTTTCATAACTCTGACCATCCTTTACATTCAGATCTCCCTAGACAATTCTATCCTATTCGTAATACTAGGCAGGCAGTTAATTCTAATAGCCAGGCCTTCTCCATAATGAGGCTCAATACTACGCAGCACTCTAGAAGTTTTATTCCAGCTGTTACCAAGTTGTGGAATGATCTTCCTAATCGGGTAGTTGAATCAGTAGAACTTCAAAAGTTCAAAGTTGGAGCAAATGCTTTTTTGTTGACCAGGCGGACATGAGTCTTTTTAAAGTTTATTTATGACATATTTGTTTTTGATGTTGTTAATAGTTTATATATTACATGTCTGTTTTGACGTGGTTACTTTTTTTAGAATGATTTATTGTTAATTTGTTCTCTTCATTTATTTATTTCCTTTTTTCCTTTCCTCACTGGGCTATTTTTCCCTGTTGGAGCCCCTGGGTTTATAGCATCTTGCTTTTCTAACTAGGGTTGTAGCTTGGATAGTAATAATAATAATAATAATAAGAGAAACGCCTCAGGAGCACGTTGGGAGGATCCTGTTGGTGAACAGTCCATGATGATGGTTAAAGAAGTAATTGAGATAGTAAAGTTAGATGATCCTGTGAGAGGAAACTGGTGTGTCCCGAGTGTAAAGCATGGTGTTGTGTGGTGTGATGCCAGCAAAATTGCTATGGGTGTAGTTTTGGAGATAAATGGCAAAATTGCTGAGGATGCTGCTTGTCTTAGATAAAAGGACGATTTCAACCACATCAATGTTGCCGAACTAGAAGCTGTTTTGAAAGGAGTAAATTTAGCCATTAGATGGGGTTTAGAGTCGATAGAGGTGAGGACTGTCTCTGCAACCGTGGGGGCATGGTTGAAATTTATAGTCAGTGCTGAGAAGCGTGTCCACACAAAAGGAGCTGCTGAGATGATAATCAAAAGACGCTTGGGTACATTGAAGGAATTGATTACTGAGTTTGGTTTGAATATCGTTGTTCAGATGGTGCCTTCAGAGAAGAATAAAGCTGATATTTTGACAAGAGTCAAGAAGAATTGGTTGGTGAGCAGTAAAGTTGAACATGCACATCTCTGTGCAGGTGCTGTAGTTGATATAACAGAGTTGCATAGTAAACACCATATGGGAATTGACAGAACACTATATTTAGCTAAAAAGTTGGATCCTCAAGTTTCCAGAGAATGTGTGAAGAAGGTAGTTCAGTGTTGTGATCGTTGTCAGTCCATTGATCCTGCGCCTGTGATGCACAAAGGAGGCGAATTAAGTGTTGAAAGAAACTGGCAGCGCCTAGCTATTGATGTTACTCATTACAGACAGGTACCCTATTTACCAGTGGTGGATTGTGGTCCAGGTCGTTTTGCAATATGGAGGCAGCTAAAGAGAGAAGATGCTCAAGAAATATCTGCCGAGTTGAATAGCATCTTTTTGGAAAGAGGGCCATTTGATGAACTATAACTGGATAATAGTACAGCGTTTAGGTTGCAGTGTTTAGGAGATATGTTGTCTCGTTGGAACACTGTTAGGGTGTTTCGGGCTGCTTATCGACCAGGAGGAAATGGAATAGTTGAAAGACATCATAGGACCATCAAGGCTATTGCAGAGAGAGGAGGAATTAGTCCTATAGAAGCAGTGTTTTGGTACAACAGCACACCAAGATCTGGACAAGTTGAATCGTCTGTTCCACAACTTTCGGTATACAGATATGAGTGGAGGTATCCTTCAGTAGTCCCCAATGGAACAGATACCAGGCAAGACAAGCCCCTTTTAATCAAGATGGGAGAGGAAGTGTGGGTGAAGCCCCCAAACGCCCATTGTACTACTCAATGGCGTAAAGAGATTGTCACTCATGTGAACTCTTCAAACAACATTTCCGTTGATGGAATGCCAAGGCATGTGTTGGATGTGCGACCAGTTATAGTTCCAGCTTCCCTATCTGATGGCTCAAGTGAAATGTCAAGTGATGATTCAATCTCTGAAGAATCAGTGGAACCACAAGTAAGTGTTCAAAGAGAAATGGGAGAAAATCAGCGTCCACAGAGGAATAGAAAACCACCTGTATGGATGGCTGATTATGTTTCTGATTAAGTCTTGTGCTGTGTGTGTGTGTGTGTGTATGTATGTATGTATGTATGTATGTATGATGCGTGTTGATCTTAAGATCAGGTGGGCGTGTTGTGTGATTAATGTAATTAACGATTTTTGTTTGTAATATACCTTGGAAAACACTGCCACAGTTATGAGGTAGTTAGATTGTTTACACCTGTAGGAGTTGTCGGAAAAAACAATGCCGTTGTGACGAGGGAAACAGATCGTTCACACCTTGAGGGGTTGTCAGGTAGCTATTGTCCAGGTAGGGTGATTGCCCCGGGGCCCTGAGGCTGTGAATTCGTGGTGTGGGTCCTTTCTTGCTATTCTCCTCATTGGTTGGTGAGTTGCAACTCGAAGGTCGTCCATTACTACCACAGAGGGAATTGGTAAGGTGAGTTTCAACTACAAAAGTTGCAATCTCTTCCTCAAACGTTTTTTTACAGATACAATCTCTTCCTTAAACGTTTTGTTTACAGTTGCAATCTCTTCATCTAACGTTTTTTGCAGTTGCAATCTTTTCCTGAAACGTTTTTTACAGTTGCAATCTCTTCCTCAAAGGGTTTTTTTTTTTTTTATTTTTTTTTATTTTTTATTTTTTTTTTTTTGCAGTTGCAGTTGCAGTCTCTTCCTCAAACTTTTTTTACAGTTGCAATCTCTTCCTCAAACCTTTTTTTTTTATGTTGCCATCTCTTCATCAAAGGTTTTTTCAGTTACAATCTCTTCCTCAAACTTTTTCTTTTGCAGTTGCAATCTCTTCCTCAAACCTTTTTTACAGTTACAATCTCTTCCTCAAACTGTTTTTACAGTTGCAATCTCTTCCTCAAACGTTTTTTACAGTTGCAATATCTTCCTCGAACGTTTTTTTGGCAGTTGCAATCTCTTCCTCAAACGTTTGTTTTTTTCGTTGCAATCTCTTTCTCGAACGTTTTTTAAAAGTTGCAATCTCTTCCTCAAACTTTTTTACAGTTACAATCTCTTCCTCAAACATTTTTTTTACAGTTGAAAGCTGTTCCTAAAACTTTTTTTTACAGTTTAGGACCCCGCACAGCTTTTTCTGTCGCCAAACCAAGGCTCACATTCTTCAAAGATTCCCATTATATGAAATATTCATTTTCCTTTTTGGGAACCCTTTGTCGGCCTTATGCGTCTATCATTAAAGAATTTCCTTCCATTGCATTCAGTTTAAACCAAATCATCCCCCAGAGGTGGGTGCACTGTGAGCATTAATGAAATTTCTCTGCAGTGTTCTTTCAGCTTCCTAGCTGGACTCATTTTCTAGCCTTCTCCTATACGTTCGTTTCTGTTTAGTTTCTTTCATTTTGCTGTCCAACCTCTTGAATTCTACTTCATCGACATGCTGCAGATCCTCCTACTTCGTTGCAAATATGCGCCGAATGTTCTATTAAGCCCCAGTGTCTGGCATTTTGGCCCTAATTCATAAATCCATTTGAAACCAAAAAAAAGAAAGAAAAAAAAAAGCTGGACTTGGGTATTTGTGTTATTTTACCTCTTCCGTTCTTCTCATACTATACGCCAGACTCGGTCATTGTTTGTCCATTCCAGTTTCTTACATAGGCCTACTGGTCACAGGAAGTACCTAAAAATCCAGCGTTCTTCTCGTAAAAACTTTCATCAAACGTTTCTGATGTAATGTACAGTTGGACACATGAATTGCTAGTACACCTCACTAAGGAAGCGCACCCAGCCACACCCTTACTGTGCTGCTAGTTTCTGAGTTTAGCCCAGCACACCACCTTTGTCAGCCCTCGCTACACTAGCTTTTTGGTTAATCATCATAAATTAAGGGTGTGACAGGGTACACTTCTTCGGAGCAAGGTGTGCCATCTATTCCTGTATCCAACCGTACCACATCCAAAATCTTAAGCCTCGATGCATTCCAGCAAAATTTGTACGAAGAGTGAAACTGGATCCCAACATATCAAAATTAGTGGTTATTATATAAGCACGAAAATCTGTTTTATTCACCAGCATCCAACAGGAACAATAAAGCGATGGCCATTTGCCTCAAGTGTTAAGATTCATCTGTAATTCAGGGAGAACTTCCTTCCCTAAGGGTTCCACAACAAGCGAGTTTTCCCCTGCTTCCCGACCCAACCGGTGACGCAATTGTTAGAATAGCATTTAATTCAAATTATCCCTGATGAGTCAATATGGATGAAAATCAAAACAATATCGTGCTCAAAGAGAATTAAATTTCTACCTTATATTAAGCATATTGCCAAAATAGATAAAACAACAGCAAGATTTAGTTAAGACGACATCAAGATTTAGATAATGTATCTCAAGACAGTTCATTAATGACCTAACAATTTGTAATGACTTGGCCAACATTGCTCAGATAATACCAATTAATATGTTATGGACTGATCTGACGTATATATATATATATATATATATATATATATATATATATATATATATATATATATATATATATATATATATATATATATATATGCGTGTATATATGTATATGTATGTGATTTGTATATTATTATTATTTTTATTATTATTATTATTATTATTATTATTATTATTATTATTATTATTATTATTATTATTATTATTATTATTATTATCAAATATCTTACTATTCATCTAGATCTGAGTACCTTCCTGTTTTCACTGCCCTTTTTTCCTTAACAGTGATTTTGGGCGACGAGCAAGAGTACCGACTGACCTGATATCTTATGGCCAATTACGACCCCTCAGTCAGGCCTGCCAAAAACTCGTCCGAAGCCCTCAGCGTTGTCTTCGGCTTGTCCCTCCACAGCATCATCGATGTGGTAAGTAATGCTGTATGTCTTTATTAATTTTTTAGAAGAAAAAAAATTTGGTATTATAAACTATGTATTGAAAATAGATGATCTATTATCTAGTTGAAAAGATGGACTAACCCAAATAGAAGTAAACTTTCGAGATACTTATGTTTCTTAAATGTGCTGTCCTTCCTTCTCATATCATCATTTTTGGATCACAGTGTTAGTGCGCTACATTTTCCAGTTTTCTTGAATAATTTGTTAGTAGTCGTCTTAGGTGAATTTTAGTATTGTTATTAAAAGTTAAACGTTTTAGCCTATTTTAGTTCACGTTTCCACATCCATTTAAGCTTACGGTGGTATATTCCTAACATTTGTGTTCTCAAAAAAGACACTGATGTGTGTTTGAATTATTTAAGACAAGCTTTCAAAACAGTACAATATTGATTTGTTCTTGATGAAACTTTTCTACTTAGAGAGCAGTGGACTGTGGATTTTTCTTTCTTCTATTGACTTTGATTGGACTGGAATTCCAATGCTTGATCCTTAAGTAGATCCAAGGAAAAGAGAGCGACAAGACATAGGTTGAGTTTTATATTGAAAGAAGGAATAGATTAACTTTGAAAATATTTAATATTGCCAGATTTAGGTAAGACAGCAAGATTTAGATATGATGTCAACAACATTATTATTATTATTATTATTATTGTTATTATTATTATTATTATTATTATTATTATTATTATTATTATTATTATTATCATTATTATTATTATTACTATTATTATTATTATAATTTGTTAAGCCACAACCCTAGTTGGAAAAGGGCTCCAACAGGGAAAATAACCTAATGAGGAAATGAAATAAAGAAATGAATAAACTACAAGTGAAGTAAATTGCAATTAGAATAACATATTTTATGAACAGTAACAACATTAAAATAGATATTTCATAAATAAACTGTAAAAAGAGACTTATATCAGCCTATTTAACGCACAAACATTCGCTGCAAGACATCGGCATGATTTAGATAAGACGTCAGCAGGAGAATAACATCAAAGAAAATGTCAATTAGAATATCTACATAGAAAGTAGAGGGTACTGTTGATTGGCCATTTAAGAGGGAGCTTACTTCACATCTCAGTGAAATTTGAAAAGTGATATATGGTGAAAGCTATGAGCAAATGAGAGTCGAGTAAAGAGAAATAGGGAAGGCAATTGTATGGGTGATGCTTTTGAAGAATAAAGTAGACAGGGACAATGTGAAAGGGGAAAATAATTGGGGTGATGGCATTGAAAGGATGAATTTTAGCAAGAGATTGAGCGAGTTAAAAGAAAAATAAAGACTTGTTTTCGAGGCGAGGTCATTGCAGTATGGCAAGTTAATGAGGAAATGGACGTTAGATTGCAACAATAAAATAAAGAGACGTTTTAATAGTGTTATTGCAGTGCATTTATTGAAGAACTGTTGAAATTATATGACTTGAAGTCACCGGAGGATTTCACGTTAGTGGAAATGTTTTCGTGGAAGTATCTGTAAATTATATATTTGAAATTGAAAGCCTTAGGACAATTAAAAGGTTTATGGTTACAGGGCATAATTAGTATAAGTACAGGGATATTCTGCAATTTGGTAATGAAAAGGTAATTTAGTGGGCTACCAAAGTTTGTAATGTATGAATAATCCAAGCATGATGGAAAAAACATAGGACACTGTTTCCACGAATGTGTTTTAGTGAAAATAGTTTCAATTAAATTTAAGGAAGTTTTAAACAAAATTGCACCATAATTCTAATTTCGTGTTTGCTTTTTGTCATAACAAACTAGAGGAAAGCATAAGAATTTTTTTGCTTGAGCTAACATTGATTTATTTAGTATACAGTAGTTTGTCTCTGTATCGGAGAAGCCTATCGTCCTCAATTTCACATTATTGACAGAAAGATATGAGGAAAAGCAAAATATTCTCTCTAATCATGAACAATTCACAACATCAATTGTTTTTTTTTCAGAATTCGTATTAACCAACCAAAGGAACATAACCTTCAACTGAAATAATCCTCTTCGTGCTATGAGTGCCATCTATTGTTTTGGCGTTTCGGCTGACTTAACTTAATTATTATTATTATTATTGCCTCCGCCAAGGAAGTTATATTTTTACCTGCGTTTATTTATTGATGTGTTTGTGTGTTTTAACAACACATAAGTATTATGCTTGGGAGGAACCCATTATATTTTGGAGATGATCCGTATCATGGTCGGGATTCTGGTTATTATTATTATTATTATTATTATTATTATTATTATTATTATTATTATTATTATTATTATTATTATTATTATTATTATTGTTATTAGCTAAGCTACAACCCAAATTGAAAAATTGAAAACCTCGTCTGATTGCTCTTTCTATTATTATTATTATTATTATTATTATTATTATTATTATTATTATTATTATTATTATTATTATTATTAGCTAAGCTACAAACCTAATTGGGATAGCAGTATGTTACATGCCCAAGGGCTCCAACAGAGAGACAAAATCCAATAAGAAAGGAATTTTCTAAACTATATTAGAAGTAATGAAAAAATAATATGAAATACCTTAAGATCAATAAGATTGTTAAGATAGAAATGTCATATATAAACTATGAAGAGAGACTCAAATCAGCCTGTTTAACATGAAAACATTTGCTGCAAGTTTGAATTTCTGAAGTTCCGCCGATTCAACCGCAAAAGTAATAGCCTCTGTACCAAGGTCTTCCACTGTCTTTGGTTAGTGTTCTCTTGCTTGAGGGTACACTCCGACATACTATTCCATCTAGTTTTTCTTCCGTTTGTTTTGTTCAAGTTTTTATAGTTTATATAGGAAATATATATTCTAATGTTGTTACTGTTCTTAAAACATTATATTTTTCCTTGTTTCCTTTCCTCACTGGACAATTTGCTCTGTTGGGGCTCCTGGGCTTATAGCATCCTACTTTTCCAACTAGGGTTATAGCTTAGCAAATAATAATAATAATAATAATAATAATAATAATAATAATAATAATAATAATAATAATGAGTAATCTTTAGTGATGTATTTATGACTATAGATTTATATAGCATTTTGTAAATATAATGTTAAAATGTTATTGACTGCTAATTTTCTCTGGCAAATGAAGGAAAAACCAGAAAGTTTACTGACATTAATATTTAGTATATCACTCACATCTTTTACGGTGCTGCAGTATCCCTTGATAAAGTTAATAGGCTTCGAACTTCTTTGGGGCTCTCGACATCTGGCAACGCTTCCCCCTCCCTTCGCGCTCTCCTTTTGTACAATTTATTACAATAATATTACAAATATCGTGAATAGTCCATAATTTTATCATTTAACACTAAATAAAAAAGCTGATTAGCCCCTACTTTTGCTGGGTCCCTAGGCTTCAGCCTAGTCAGCCTTAAGGATAACACATCAATCATTTCTTTGATTTGTTTTGTTTTTCAAGTGATATTAACCTGTCTGGTTACCAACCCTTTACTGAGACTTTAATCTTCTATAAGTGGTTACTACAAACGCCTCATTGTATTTCTTTTGGAAATGCGAATTATTTTCCAGATGGTTCCTGTAAAACATTTTGTTCAACGGCATGTTTCTCTAATTACTTAGAGAGCCGAAATACTCTTTCTTTTACTGTGAATTTAACCGTCTTCCTGGTATAATAAAGAGGGCACTAATAGTTCTCTGCGACCTACTTTCTGTTGTTATATTAACTATAGCTTTACCGGTTAAAGATTTTACCCTTATACTCACTAGTTTTGTTTTTTTCAGTCAGTATATTGACCATATATTTGTTATTCAAACTTAAAGCCTTTCAGCTTACTATTTGAAGATGTGTCAACCTTTTGCTTGTCAAGAAAGTCATATAAGTGAAAAGTGAAATGTTATATGGAATATGTGTGTATTCTTTTAAACGAGACTAAAATATGTAATCGTTTATCGCAGTTTTATTTATGAAAATTTTAACATTTCATTTTAAATTATTGATTCAAGTTCGGAGATTTAAGATAATATCATTTATTTGGCCTTCGATATCGATAGCCATTAACTCATCATTTCTTTAAGAGAGAACACCATTAATATATTTTTGCTATTGAAGGGAGAGAGAGAGAGAGAGAGAGAGAGAGAGAGAGAGAGAGAGAGAGAGAGAGAGAGAGAGAGAGAGAGAGAGAGAGATACTCTTACCAAAACAATGTTACAGCATCTTGGAGTCGTGAACACCATTATGCGTTTGGAGAATAGAGACAATTGTTTGTTCTAGCCAAACACAGAAGGATCGTGAAATGGGCGTATGAAGGATATTAATCTTAATATCGTGTGATAAACAGTGTCATTTCCCTGGATATGCAGCGCGAACATAGCCTATGTTGGGAAGTAAGTTTGTCTTAAAGACGATACTGGAGCACAATCGGATTGCTCGCTTTCCTGTATATCTTAAAGTAACATGTCAATGTTGCAAGATTCTTTAAGCGAGGTGTTTGGGCTTGGAAAACTACTCGAAAATAATTTTTGACTGTAAAAGAAATAGTGCTATTACGTTATTTATTTCTAGATATGATTATGAAAAAGAACATAGTTTTCAATTAGAAAATAGTGCTATTTGTTCGCCAGAAAATAGTTCTAAGTACACAGGTAGTGAAACGAAAACTATTATATTTTATACATCTTTATGTTCTTTACCACATAATCCCCAAGTGAAATCTGACCGTTTTATTGATAACTTTGGCCTTGGTCTAAGATATACTTACTAAACAATAACAGAAGCAATATAATTTTTTTCTAGATGTTTCCTAAGGCTTACTTGATCCATATGAAAATGATTACTAATTTACATATTTCGCTAACAGGTGTTGTTTTGTTGCTTCAGACTAAGAAATCTCCTGTGAATTAAAGTTAAAGGTGATGTATTCATCCTTCATAAACTTACAGTATTTTAAGAATCGTTCGGCGTACTTCATTTTGATGAGTAAATCCACACTATTATAACCCTAGAAAAATGAGAAAGACCTCAATATCATCTAAGAAAAACTTTATAACTCTTATAAAGTAAGAACTTGTTTCACAATCTTGGAGCTGTATATTTGAAGGCTGAGCTGCGTCTTGACTTCTATCATTTGAAATCCTCCTTAGCCTTAGTCCAGCTACAAATAGCTGAAATCTGTCTGTGATTAGCGGCGTTGCCACGTTTCTTATAGCAGTGCCACTAGAAAATTAAATTATCCCCATCTCTATGGACAGCAATGAATTGGCATAAGAAAATATGGCAATAACTATAATTTCTAAGTGTCAGCCCTTTGCTGTGGAAATCGAGTCTGATCGGATTTCATAAAGCTAAATTATCAGCCATAACATTCGCATAGTAGCAGATCGATCCCAGTCGACCTCAGTGGTGGTTTGGGTTTGCCCGGCTGACGTTCTGGTGAGTATCTATTCTGATGAAACTGGAACTAAAGCCAGACACCTTTTATACAAACAGTTTAAAAGTATGCGCCTGCGCAAGGACAGTGAAAAAGAGATAACCTCATTTGAATCCAAAATACTGTTTATGAAAAATACTTTCTGACGGGAAATAAGGATTAATTACCATCAAATTCTCTCATTGTATCTTTACGAGCAAGAAACCCACTGCATAGATTAGCCAATTAGTTGGATAAAAGTTAAAAATCCTAATTGACAGGCTCTTTTTAGGGGAAGATCTCTACAACGGCGCTCAAGAAATAAACGTTATATAGGGGTATGTTTGAGCTACTGAATTACAGACAACACACACACACACACACACACACTCTCTCTCTCTCTCTCTCTCTCTCTCTCTCTCTCTCTCTCTCTCTCTCTCTCTCTCTCTCGTAAACACACACATATACACATTTAAATGAAGAAGCATGTTTTGTGAGTTCTGTCACACTCTTTTTCCATATTTAACATTAATGTCGTAAAGTAACAATTCTGTAAGAAGCAATTATTGAAACGTCCTCAGAGAAACGCCATTGAAAACCAGTCCACAGCCATGTAAAACTCAGTGAACAGGTGAAATTGTGGAAATAGTGAAGGGAATAGAGGAAATTTAAGTTAACTACTGAATCCCTCCCATGCGGTTAAAAGTTACATAATGAAGTCACAGTTTGCTAAAAATGTTTCAGTGTTAAGAGTGTTTTATGACAAAAGTTCCAATTGTAAGAGGGTTTCAGACTCAGCAATTCCAATTTAAGAAAGTTTAATTTAAAAGTACTCGAATTTTAAGAGGATTGTGTGAGAAAAAGTTACAATTCTAAGATGGTTTTTGGCCAAAAAAAGTTGTCAGACGGTTTCATGTCATAATTTCTAAATCTATGAGAGTTAAATGCCAAACCGTTTCAATGTTAAAGGGTTTTCAAGCCAAGAAATTAAAATTCTAAGAGGTTTTTCTCGCCAAGAGTTCCAATTATAAATAGGCTTCTGATCATAAGAGGGTTCAGTTACGAGAGGGTTTCGGGCCAAAACAATCCAATTGTAATAGGGTATCATGATAAATTATCCCAATTCGAAAAGTTTCATGCTAAATTGATCAAATTTCAAGAGCTGTTCAATCCGAAAAAGAATTATTCTAAGTAGGTTTCAAGTAAAAGGATCCTATTTTGAAGGATTTTTCACGCCTAACAGTTGTAATTCTTAGAGGGTTTCATTCCAGTACGATACAATTCTAAGAGTTTTTCATTGCGAAATTCTTCATTTGAATGAGTTTCATATAAAATGCCTGGTCCAGAGCATGTTTCTCTATATTTTCCTCAGAAGCTTTTAGAAAAGTTTTTTTCGCCTTGATTTATAGTGGGGTTGGTAATTCATGGCCTTTGTCAGTGACCATAATTCTTTCCCGATTTTTAAAGCCTGCATTTACTGTTCATGAAGTTCTAACGGCAAGTATTGGCTTTAGAAAGAAATGGAGAATAGAATGGAGTAATTGAAAACAATATAAATGCTGTGAGATTATTTTTTTTTTGTTCCCTTGTGGAAGATTAATTTTAGTTTTATTTTTTTTTATTTTTTGTTTGTCAAATCCATAGAGAGAGAGAGAGAGAGAGAGAGAGAGAGAGAGAGAGAGAGAGAGAGAGAGAGAGAGAGAGAGAGTGTGTGTGTGTGTCAGCGAGCGAGAGGTAGTTAGTGTATTGATTGTTTGTTGTGAGAAAGACTGTTGGTTTAAACAAGATTGTTTGTTTATGTTTTTAGTTAGGTTACGACAGTGCTGAATGTCTTGGGTGAATGTTCTTTTTTATTTGACTGCAGCTAGAGGCAATTGTGTGGTTTGAATGCTGGATTACTATTTTATATTATTTTTCGACCAGCGTGGAAGTGTTTTGTTTATTTTGACAGTAAGCACATTTCATTTATCTTTACTAAGTGTGATTCTGAATGATAGACAGTTTCTTATTTATCGTTGATTATAGTGCGATAGTTTAGTTAGCTAGGATTGCTCGTAAGTGGTTTTCTTTTTTATTTTGCAGGCCGTAATTCCTCCTTTGGAGAGAGTTTCCTTGAATGTAAAATTGATTGTTGATGACCTGGCTTTTTAAGGAACTTGATATGACTACTCAGATTTAGATAAACGTTGATGACTCGAACTGAAATAACCTTCGATTGATGATGATGATGATGATGATGATGATGACGATAACATGCACAACCCAAACCAATTAATACAATTGTGTATTAATATTTGTCAGTGTTCCGGTTCCTGCAGAGTTGTGATTTTTTGGATATTAAAAAGACTGTTGGCCCTTGTGTGGACGAAAGCGTCCACTCAGAATCATATATATATATATATATATATATATATATATATATATATATATATATATATATATATATATATATATATATATATATATATATATATATATATATAAATATATATATATATATATATATATATATATATATATATATATATATATATATATATATATACATACTTAATACATATTTTGGTGTTGTGAGCCATTTAATTTTACGTTATGTTAGGTTTGTTTTTGGATGGTTTATTTGAATGGTGTTACGTTTTTTTTTATATTTAGTGTAAAGTTTATGATTAGTTTTAAGTGTAATTATTTTGGTTGTGGATGGTTTAATGTTAAGCGTTTTAGTTTTAAGGAATATAGTATTAAGGTTATGTTTTGTTTTTATTTCCCTTCTGTCTGAGAGTCCAGTTGATAACGTAAGGGGAAAGTTTGTGCAGAGGAGACATCTGTCTGTTAGAGTGATTCAAGGGTGTGGGGGTTGTTCTCGTGACATCCCGCCACACCCTTATAAAAGATTAGAATGAATTACTTATTTTAATATCAATATCAATATTTGAAGTTTGGATGAAATCTTGGCTCCGTGCAAGTTTATAGGAAATTTGAATATAGAATATAAACCTATATAATGTAAGCAACTTATATGAAGAAATAGCTCCTCATATCTACTGAAGTTATTTGAATGTCTCAAAATTTCTATGATGTTTAGTGAGAAATGGTTTTGACTATTCACTTCTATATGGAATAAATCTTGTACCTTATTGTATTCTGAATTTACCTTCCTTAAAAGATAAACACTATTTTTCTGCTCAACTAATGCAAAAACACATTCTTAATACCTTTCCCAAAATGAAAATCTCTCATTAATTGAAAATAAAACTTCTTTGTTATAAATTATCTAAATATAAATTTTGCCTACTGAAATTAAAACAAAATTTCCAGGTAAGAAAGTAATGAATGTAATCTTACACTGTAAAATTGCTGTTATTGAAAGATGTTGTATATAGTTCTATGAAATGTTCAGCGACTCGGGAGAGTGACTTTTATCTCGCCTTCTTTTTTGTTTCTTTGATTCAAAAACATATACTTTTGTTACACCTTACAACCTCGGATAGCCTAAGCGATATATATATATATATATATATATATATATATATATATATATATATATATATATATATATATATATATACATACATATATATATATATATATATATATATATATATATATATAAATATTATATATATATTATATATACATACATATATATATATATATATATATATATATATATATATATATATATATATATATATATATATATATATATATATATATATATATATATATATATATATATATATATATATATATACACATATATATATATAACGGATTTTGAGCGAAGCGAAACATCTATTTTTGGGTGAGATGGCCATGTCGTCCTGATGGAAGTTCCTATAGGGTAGCTTCCAAGGGTATATTACAACTACGGCGATATTCCCAGAGAATTTACCTTAAGGTACCAGAATTCTAACTCCTGGAGCGAGTATCCCTCGTGAAAGGGATATCGCGACATATCAGAGGACGTATTCTAGACACCTCACATGGCAATCTACATCCTGGACAGAGATTTCGTCTCGTAGGAGGTGATTGGCGAGATACGAATTCGGGAAAGAAAAAGGGGAGCCGCTCCCAAGGCTTCCCTATCCCCCGATTCGTATGCGTGCCTGGCGCCAATCCTGGCGCCATCTGTATTCCTTGTAGCGTACACGAGGTGCTACAGATACTGTATGTAGGGAGGGGTCCTACAGCCCTTTCTTAGAAAGGCAAGGGCGGGTCCATCAGGACGACATGGCCATCTCACCCAAAAATAGATTTTTCGCTTCGCTCAAAATCCGTTTTTTGGGCTCAAGCCATGTCGTCCTGATGGAAGTGTACCAGAGCATTACTGTATCTGTGGATTCTCAGAACGTGCCGTACTCCCCGGAGGTAATTTTTTCCCGGTCGACTAGACCTAGAGACCTAAGATGTTACCGTTATACATCTTTTCAACTAACTATAAACTATGTTAGAGCTTCCTGCCCCCTACAGGGAAGAGTCCTACTAGACTCTGGAAAAGTCTCGAAGAGTACATATATCTATGTATGAATACCAGGCAAGCTGATATAGTGGTCTCGCCCTATATTAAGTAAAGCATAGTTTGTATAGAACCACTGCGTCAATATATATTGACCAGTAATCCGCACAATACTTGTATTGGACAAAGGTTTATATCCGCATAGGAAGAAACTAATAAAACCGCCCTCGTCCCTTTATGGGACGGAGTCCTCCCATTAGGGGACTACATAAACCAATGCAACATAGCTTGCATAACAGAACAATTCTATCAGAATTATCCCAGATAAGATACATAGAATTAAAATGCTCAATTATACCAATAAATTGACACAGGTGAAAGAGACGCAAGGTTCTCAAGAACAAGTTTATTGACAGACAATAAACAGACAGGTTAACAACAAATATATATATATATATATATATATATATATATATATATATATATATATATATATATATATATATATATATATATATATATATATATATATATATATAGGAGAGGATAACCCGAAACTTTAAGCATAAGTATGATAGTAAACAGAACTTGTTTATCTGAAAGAAAAACCATTAAACACCACTTTAATAAGATACCGAGGTATCAAGTCATAAAAGTCTGTATTACAAATCAATCACATTAGCGTTAGAAACGCTCGGCACACATGTCTGAACTTATGCTAGGTTCACCTTTGAAAGAAGGAACAGTCTATATGGGCACTTGGTGCCCTCATTTAGTTTGTAGTACAGTATTTACCTACACACTCACCCTGGACTTAATCGTCCCAATTAAGACCACTGTTCCTCGCAGAGTTAAACAGTAGGGTTAACTACACGACCCACTGCTACCACAGATCTCTTAAGTTCCTCTACTTGCTTCGCATAGTGGCGAAAGAACACCCTGGAAGACTTCCAGCCCGTGTATGAGCGGAGATGTTCAAAATCCATACAATTAAAGAAATTTAGGGATGAGGCAACTTTCCTCGGATCGTGACCTGCGGGTGTACTGTCAGGATCCGCTCTGCGAATAAAATATGTGATTTTCGCTCTGAGTTGATTCAGGGATAAATTTGAGCCTGATGTTTCTCCCCTGAATAGTTGACCACCCTTGAAGTCTGAAGTTCTACGAAGATAGACCTTTAGGCATTCTACTGGACATAGAGATGCATCTTCTTTCAGAGGGCAGATTCTCCAGGGACCCCACCTGTTGGTGGGTAACTCATTCTTGGCGAGAAACGTAGGATCCGGAAACAGGTTCAGATCCCCCCCATCCAGGAACTGAACACGACCTGCCTCTCTCGAGAGGGCTACGATCTCACTAACCCTGGCCCCGGACGCGAGTGCAAATAGGAAAATAACTTTTTGCGTCAAATCCTTTAACGCACATTCTTCATTGCTCAACAGGGAGGCGAAATGAAGAACTTTGTCTAAAGACCATGAGATGGGCTTTGGAGGTGCTGAAGGTCTGAGCCTAGCGCAGGCTTTCGGAACTTTATTAAAGATCTCGTTACCTAGGTCGATCTGGAAGGCAAATAAAATGGGTCTCATCAAAGCAGATTTACACACTGAAATCATGTTAGCTGCCAACCCTTGGCCATGGAGGTGGATGAAGAAAGATAAGCAGAAGTCTGTTGAGATCTCCTGCGGATTCTTTGCCTTTACAAAGGCCACCCATTTTCTCCAAGATGACTCATATTGCCTTCTAGTCGATTTGCACTTATATTCCTCTAGGAAGTCTATGCTGGCTTTCGAAATCCCGAAACGCTTTCTCACCGCAAGGGCGAGAAAATCATGAGCTGCAGGGTCCGGGTTTTCTGTAATGAAGCGCAGACAGTCGACTTCTGGACTCGCTGAGTCAGAACTGGATGTGGTAGCGGCACGAACTTCATCTGTAGTTCCAACGCCAAGGGGAACCACATACTGTTCGGCCACTTGTGGGCCACTATTGCCGCTACCCCCTTGAAGGATCTCAGTTTGTTGAGGACCCTCAACAGAAGGTTGTGAGGAGGGAACAGATAAATCCTGGACCATCTGTTCCAGTCGAGGGACATTGCGTCCACTGCTTCCGCTAAGGGGTCCTCGTACGGGGACACGTACAGGGGCAACTTCTTGTTGTCTTTCGTCGCAAAGAGGTCTATCTGCAGTTCTGGGACTTGATTCAGAATGAAGGAGAATGATCCTGCGTCTAAGGACCATTCCGACTCTATCGGTGTGAACCTGGATAGAGCGTCCGCTGTCACATTGCGGACTCCTTGAAGGTGAACTGCCGACAGGTACCACTTCTTCTTTTCCGCCAATCGGAAAATGGCTAACATCACTTGGTTGAGAGGTGGTGAACTCGACCCTTGTCAATTCAAGCATCTCACAACCACCTCGCTGTCCATCACCAATCTTATGTGGATCGAGTGACGCGGGGAGACTTTCTTTAAGGTAAGGAGCACTGCCATAGCTTCTAGAAAGTTTATATGAAAGGTCCTGAATAGCTTGGACCAAGTCCCCTGGACTTTTTTCCGATGAGAGTGACCTCCCCATCCCTCCTTTGAGGCGTCTGAGTGAATCGTCATCGACGGGGGAGGTGACTGAAGAAGAACCGACTTCTTTAGATGTCTGGCTTGGGACCAAGGTCTGAGAAGAGTACGTAGCCGAGGCGGCACTGGTCTTCTCAGATCTCTTCGCGCGTTTGATGCATACCTTCTCCAAACTCCGGTTGCATCCTTTAGCTGTGCTCTTAGCACTGGGTCTGTCACTGAAGCAAACTGGAGAGAGCCTAGTACCCTCTCCTGTTCGCCTCTTGATATCCTTTCGGAATCTAGAAGTCTCTTGACAGAGCCCGCTATCTCCTTCCTTTTCTTCGTCGGGATGGAGAAACTGTGTGACAAAAGGTTCCAGTGGATTCCCAGCCACTGGAACTTTTGGGATGGAGAAAGTCGAGACTTTTTTCTGTTGATCTTGAAGCCTAGGTACTCTAGGAACTGGATCACCTGACTGGAAGCTTGCAAGCATTCGGTCTCGGATGCTGCCCACACCAGCCAGTCGTCCAGGTAGGCTACTACCTGAATTCCCTTTAGGCGTAATTGTTTGAGAGCTGCGCTCGCAAGCTTCGTGAAAATCCTTGGGGCTATGTTTAGCCTGAATGGCATGGCTCTGAAGGCGTATAGTCTCCGTTGTAGCCTGAACCCTAGGTAGGGGGAGAGTCGACGGCTGATTGGAATGTGCCAATAGGCGTCTGACAAGTCTATAGAGACTGAGTATGCCCTCTTGGGCAGTAAGGTCCTTATGTGTTGCAGTGTTAGCATCTTGAATTTGCAATTCACTATGAACTTGTTGAGTGGCGACCAGTCCAGAATGACTCTGAGCTTTTCCGAGTCTTTCTTGGGAACACAAAACAGCCTCCCTTGGAATTTGATGGACTTCACCTTTCGGATCACCTTTTTCTCCAACAGTTCTTGAACGTACTCCTCCAAAACGGGGGTGGAGTGTTGGAAAAACCGAAGGCACGGGGGTGGAGTGCTGTACCAGCTCCAGCCCAGTCCATTCTTGAGTAGGCTTTGGGCCCAGGGATCGAAGGTCCAGCGATCCCAAAATTTCATCAGTCTCCCTCCTACCGGTATCGTTTCACTTGGACTGACGTCCTGAGGTCTTGCCTCCCTGACCACGACCACCTCTGAATCCCCTTCCCCTTGAGGGGCGCCTAGACGAGCCTCTGGCTGCTCCTCTAGGTTTTGCACGAAAGGAAGAAGACTGTCCTTCGAACGTTGGGGTGAATGTGGTTGACTGACCTGGCACAGCCTGGGGTACCCACTGAAAAGTAGTCGGGGTTTGTGCCACCATCTGGGGCACTGGAGGCAATGGCAATTGCAGTTGCTGTTGCTGTCTAAAAGGCTTGGCTGGCCGAGACGGTAGCCTAGTCCTCATATTCTTCCTCTTTGGTTGAGGACCCTCATCCGGGGAAGATTTTCTTTTGATAGCCAGGCCCCACTTCTGGAGAAGGTTTCTATTCTCCACGGCGGCCTTATCAACAACCTCTTTGACCACATCGGTAGGGAAAAGGTCTTTTCCCCAAATGTTGGAGGAGATTAACTTCCTTGGCTCGTGTCTCACCAAAGCCCCGGTGAACACGAACTCCCTGCAAGCTCTCCTTGCCTTGACGAAGCCATAAAGGTCCTTCGTCACTGTGGCTAGGTGAGACTTAGCCACTACCATGAACATTTCATGGACCTTGGGGTCACTTGCCATCGTCTCAAGAGTAGTCTGATGAGACATTGAGGCAGCCAGTCTTTCTTTTGTCTCGAACTCTCTTCGTAAAAGAGAGTCGGACAGCTTGGGGAGGTCCTCGCCAAATTGCTGTCCGGCAATATCAGCCTCCAACTTTCCCACTGAGAATGTCAGATGGACATCCTTCCAGTCTTTGTGGTCCATAGGCAGGGCCAGCGACAAGGGTTTACACTCCTCCAGGGAGGGGCAAGGCTTGCCGGCCTCGACTGCCTTTAGGACAGCCGCAAACCCTTTCTGTAAAAAGGGGAAGGCTCTATCAGGAGAGGACACAAAAGAAGGGAGCTTCTTGCTCAATGCAGCTACCTTCGAGTTAGAGAAGCCCCTCTCTTTCATCGAGGATGAAAGTAGGGCTTGAGCCTTAGCGTGGTCCATAATAATGACCTCCTTCGGCTCTGTCTCTTCCCTTGAAGCTGGTTCTTTTCTCAGCCGGACATAGCAGTCCGGATATGATGCCTTGCTGGGCCAGAATTCTACCTCCTCTAGGGGAACTGAACCCAGCTTATCCGAGATGACGATCTTTCCAGTCGTCATCGGCATGTGCTCAGCATACCTCCATGGGTTAGCATCTGAGCATATGGGAAGGTCTTTCACATTGAGCCTTTTCCGGGGCCCATGTGATTCTGCCAGGGACTGCATACGCAGTTCCATTGCAGCCGCCTTCTCCTGATTCTCCTTCTGCATTTGTTGGATCATTCCAACAATCGAAGAGAGGGCCTGTCCCAGTTCTACTGGGAGACCAGCCGATGTTGAGGGAATACGCTCCGGAATCTGAACCGGAGTAGCCGACACCTCGTCGACCTCATCCTCTATGACATCCGGGGTTTGAACTTCATCCTGACCTTCTGCCAGGAGGTCTTGTTCCAAACGTTCGTCCAGGTCAGACATCCTGTCATCTAACTGGATGTCTTGCATCGCAACTGCGACTTCCACGTCCACCTGGACTTGATCTTGAGGGATCTCCTCTTGAGGCTGGGGAATCACTGCATCAGCTGATGCCTGGGGAAAAAGATACGCCCTCATCTTCTCACTTGGAAGATAAGGGCCAGAGGTGTTCTTCTTGAAGCCCCTTACCCAAGTACGAAGCTTTTCCCTTGCTATATCCCTTGATTCCGCCGTTCTAGGGGAATCAAAAGCCTCAGTAATCAGGTTAGTGCATACAGTACATACCTGAGGGTCCCAATACTGGAGATCAACCTTGGAGACAGCGCATGCTGCGTTTCTCCTACAACACTCATGTCCGCAGAGGTTCTTGCTGCGGACATTGCAGAAAACATTTCCGCACTTCGGAGGGTCCTCCTGTAAAGAGAAGAAATTTCCATGAGTATCAAGTGAACTATGTATCACTGGATATGCATTGTATAGCATAACAATTCATAAAGGAAAGACACACACTTGTGTTTCCCTCACAACCCATTGTTGCAGCCTTCCAGATAATAAAATCAAAATGGTTTATCTCTTCTAGAGTAACCAATGCAAGGTTTCCAGAGGAAACAGGTGGAGCTCACACCTAAGCAATGATTTTAAAATCCTGGATAATAGACAGGGAAGAACTCAGCTTCCTATCTGAGGGCAACATCAAAGGGATGTGCAAGAAAACACAATAGTGTTAGAAGATACAGTGCTGTACCAAAACCCTTACTATAGTTTTCTTCTTACTGTATATGCTATACAGAAGAATACTAGTAGAGTATAGGGGGATGTGTGCCGGCCTGCCTTTGCCGGCCGGCACACACCACAACTAGCTTTAAAGTATACTACTTAACAGCTATAGGGCGGCAGCACTCTGGTTCAAATGCCTGTGCCGGTTGGCAGCAACTGCCGGCCGGTAACAGCCAGTGTTGGCCGGCAATGGCTGCCGGCCAGCAACTACACAAGGTAGTACCCAGCTGCCGGCCACACTCTTGGTGACCGGCAGACAAGGACTGACATAAGCCGGCCGGCAAAGGTACAAGACCGATGCCAGCCGGCAGCAAAAGAACCAGAGGACTACACCTGCCCGGCTGCCGGCCTCATAGGCCGGCAGCCGGGACAGGTACAGCACTAGAAGAAAAATAGAATGGATGCCGGGATAAGAGTGTACACAACCTCCAAGCCCGGCAACCGAAAGAGTGCATATAAGGAAGGGGAGAAACTAATTCAGGCTTCCTTGACCAATGCCGTCCGGCTCTGCCGGCAGGCATGGATGAGGGACCAAGAGAGGTCCGGGCAGCACTCGAAAACATAAGACCCTTGCCGGCCAGCAGCTCTGCCGGCCGGCAAGGGGCTGAGTCAATTCCACATCCCAACCTATACTAGGTCCAGAAGTAGAACGACGTACAGTACAGTAAGACCCCTGCCGGCCAGCTCTGCCGGCCGGCAAGGGGCTGAGTCAATTCCACATCCTAACCTATACTAGGTCTAGATGTAGAACGACGTACAGTACAGTAATGGCTAGGCCATTACGGAGATAGAGGGGGAAGGGACAAGAGGGTCCTGCCAACCTTGCTTTAGTGACAGATCACCCGCAGCCAAGAAACTTATCTTAGCCTAAGGGAGATCTAAGGGGAAAGGCCAGCAATACTTGCCAGCTTCCAGAGCACCAAAGCAAGGAAGGCGTTGCTACTCCCAAGGGAAGAACTTATCCTCCCCCGAGAACAGCAACAGGACTAGTCTGGTAGATCACAAAAGAAGGAATCATAACTACAGAAACCTTCGGTAGTGACCTAAGGGAGCTAAGCTCCCTTTGTATGTGTTAGGTCAGCGAGGGGGACTCAGCCCCAAGCCAGACAACACAGACTCAGACTAAAAACTCTGTTGTTCTGTCCCTCTTGAACCATAACTACAGGAACAGGAAGGTACAGTAACACCCTAGTATAGTTTTATCGAAAATAAATTCGGAAAAAACCACTTAGGGATAAGCCCAAGTCTTAAACAGAGGGAAAGGGATTGCATACCTTCTCCGAAGAAAAGAAAGCAACCGGGGAGTATGATAAAGTATACTAAGGCTCCATAAGCAACTAGCCTAGGCACCAAGAGAATCGATTACCTAATTCACCGAAACTCACACGTATACAATCTTGGAAATATTCCACACAGTCTAAAATGTATAAAATATAGCCTAAAGCTTCAATAAAATTTTAATTACACTCGGAAAAACCAAAATCATGCATGAAGTACTAGGACCAAACGACTAGGCTACATGGCCTAGCGTAGGCCAGAATGGCGAATACTTCGCCAAATAATACTAAGCACGAAAGGAAATCCTATGTAATGCTAAATAGCTAAAATTTATTAAAGCAAAACAACCAGGAATGTCGCTCTGACTAACTAATTTATACCTAGCGAGCGACAGTGTCCAGGACACCTCTGGTAGGCTACGGCTCTTGTATCAAAGATTAATCCTATTAATCACTCAAAATTTAACCAAGAGCCTACATTTATACATAACAGACACTATACTCAACTTATCAGAGGCCAACGAAGACGGAGAAGCCATGAAAAGCCGAATAAATCCAAGATTTGCGAGAAAAACAGGAAAAAACACCGAGTTGTTAAGCTACGCAAAAAGGAACACAGATGGCGCCAGGATTGGCGCCAGGCACGCATACGAATCGGGGGATAGGGAAGCCTTGGGAGCGGCTCCCCTTTTTCTTTCCCGAATTCGTATCTCGCCAATCACCTCCTACGAGACGAAATCTCTGTCCAGGATGTAGATTGCCATGTGAGGTGTCTAGAATACGTCCTCTGATATGTCGCGATATCCCTTTCACGAGGGATACTCGCTCCAGGAGTTAGAATTCTGGTACCTTAAGGTAAATTCTCTGGGAATATCGCCGTAGTTGTAATATACCCTAGGAAGCTACCCTATAGGAACTTCCATCAGGACGACATGGCTTGAGCCCAAATATATATATATATATATATATATATATATATATATATATATATATATATATATATATATATATATATATACATATATATTATTATTATTATTATTATTACTATCCAAGCTACAACCCTAATTGGAAAAGCAAGATGCTATAAGCCCAAGGGCTCCAATAGGGAAAAATAGCCCAGTGAGGAAAGGAAATAAGGACATAAATAACTGAAGAGAACAAATTAACAATAAATCATTCTAAAAAAAGTAATGTCAAAAGAGGTATGTCATATATAAACTATTAACAACGTCAAAAACAAATATGTCATATATAAACTATAAAAAGACTCATGTCCGCCTGGTCAACAAACAAGCATTTGCTCCAACTTTGAACTTTTGAAGTTCTACTGATTCAACAACCCGATTAGGAAGATCATTCCACAACTTGGTAACAGCTGGAATAAAACTTCTAGAGTACTGCGTAGTATTGAGTCTTATGATGGAGAAGGCCAGGCTATTAGAATTAACTGCCTGCCTAGTATTACGAACAGGATAGAATTGTCCAGGGAGATCTGAATGTAAAGGATGGTCAGAGTTATGAAAAATCTTATGCAACATGCATAATGGACTAATTGAACGAGTGTTATATATATATATATATATATATATATATATAGATTGATATACACCATGCTAGGCGGTATAGCTTAGAAATCCATGTTTGCCAAAGGTTATGCTCGTATAAGCGGATGAGCAACCTGGTGGAGTAATGAGAGATCAAGGTGCGGAGGAAATGCCCACCTAAATCTCGATGAAGTTACTGGCAGCAGGGTGACAGATTGGGTGTAAGGTGATAGACAAACTGGTATTTTACTCATGACGCCTGGCGGTTGATCTTTCTGGAATTAGTATGGACTGGCAGGGGTCACTTGCCTTAGTTAGATAGACACTGAGCATCACAAGGAACTGACTATCCTTTGATGTATCTACCCAATGAATCCTCTATGAATTTAGTCTGTCAATGGAAAGAGAAGATGACAGAATGGCCCCCAGTCCGGGCTTAGCGTGGTGCTAAGAATCTTATGGTTTATAAATACTAAAGAAAAACTGAAAAATGGTAGTTGGAATGTTAGAACCATAAATCAGATTGGGAAGATACAACAAGTGGAGAGGGAATTTATGAAATATAGTTTGGATATCTAGGACTTAAGTGAAACACGTTGTAAGGAGATTGGCATGGAAACTTTGGATCAAAGCAATATATATATATATATATATATATATATCTATACAGGAAGAATAGATTGAGTTGGAAGAGAAGGGGTAGGAATGATGATAATACCAAGAGCAGAAAAGGCATTAACCGAGTGGAGAGCTGCAAATAGTTGATTGTTATTAGCAAAGTTCAAATCAAAGGAGTGCAATATGAGTATTATAGTTTGTTATGCTCCAATAAGTGATTCTCCTGATGAATACTATGAAAAACTGCAGAGTATAATAGATGAGATCCCAGAGAGAGATATGAAAATTGTGATTGGCGATTTCAATGCAAAATTTGGAAGGAATAATCAAGGTATAGAAAGCATGATCGGTGTTGAGGGTCCTGGTGAGGTTGCAAATGAAAATGAAGCTCATTTTAAAAGTTTTTGTTCAACAACCTTATCATTGGACATCCAAAATTTATACATGGACTTCACCATTTGGTATTTACAAAAATCAAATAGATCACTTTGCCATTAATAAAGAGAGAAGGGGGACTCTGAGAAATGTAAGAAGTTATAGAGGTACAGATATTGGTAGTGATCACCAGCTCCTCATTGCCACACTGAAATTAAAACTGAAAGTACACAACAGAAAGGTCGATAGA
Source organism: Palaemon carinicauda (assembly GCF_036898095.1). Taxonomy (NCBI): domain Eukaryota; kingdom Metazoa; phylum Arthropoda; class Malacostraca; order Decapoda; family Palaemonidae; genus Palaemon; species Palaemon carinicauda. The sequence goes on from NC_090736.1 coordinate 69,900,209, forward strand.
ATACCTAGGTTTGATACAACTAAGCTTCTAGAGGAAGAGCACAGAGAAATATATACAATTGAATGTAGGAATCGATTTGCAGTCTTAGAGACTTTAAGAAATGAAGAGTAGATAATTAATGAAGAATCTTGTGATATTAAGAACATATATCTGTCAGTTGGTAGTGAAGTCTTGGGACATGCATTTACAAGGAGAAAGCCATGGATATCAAATAATACTTAGGATACCATAGCAAGGAGACAAAGACAGAAATTGATTGATGAAAGTTCTTGAGGAAGTAATGATGATTACAAGGTAGAGCATGCTAAGTATTCCAGTATTGATAGTGAGGTCAAAAGAAAAACCAGAATGACTGGAGAGAATATTTAGACAGGAAAGCAGATGAGGCTGACAAAACTATGAATTCAGGGAGTGGCTATGGTGTAAGAATCGCTCATGTAATTATGAAAACTTGACTGGGGCAAAGAAGAAGAAGCATATACCCATCAAAAAGAGAGATGGATCTGTTATAACAACAGAAGATGAAGAAAGACAACGTTTGATGGAACACTTCAGTGAGGTTATGAGTAGGAGATACGAAGGGAATAATTTGATTGATATACCTAAAGCTGATGAAGATCTTTATGTGCCCATGAATGAATTCAGTATGTTTGAAGTCGAGGCTATAATTAAAAAACTCAAGAGATGAAAAGCCCCTGGATACGATGTAATAACTGCCGAGATGATACTGTCTGAAAATGAAGTGACTCCCCGAATACTTATAAGATTATTTTGTAGAATATGGCATGAAGAGGAAAAACCTGATGAATGGGAGTTAGGAGTGTTGGTGAAAATGGTAAAAAAAGGAGACCTGACTGATTGCAATCAGTACAGAGGCATAAAACTTACGTCAGTTGTTATGCTTATCCAAAGAGACTGGAGAGAAAGATTGATGAAAAGCTGAGATAAACAAGCAGGATTTCAAAACAGGTACAAGTTGCACTGACCAAATTTTCATATTGAGATATGTTGTAGAGTAATGCATCGAATATAGAAATCCACTTTTGATAGCATTTTTGGATTATGAAAAAGTCTTTGATGGTATGCACCAGCCAATGTTTTAGAGAGTCTTACGTTATTATGGAATTCCTCTTGAATAGGTGAATTTGATTAAGTCTGTTCATGAGCATAGCAAGTGCATAGTTATTGTTAATAGAGTCTTACAAAGCAGATTTGCAGTGAACAGCGGAGTACTCCAAGGGAGTGTATTATCACTCATGTTGTTTATCCTCTTCATGGATTTTGTAATGCGTACAACAGTCTGAGATAGTGGAGAAGGATGGGACTGGATTGGTGATAGGAAATTAGCAGACCTAGAGTATGTTGATGATGCTGCTCTTGTTAGCAAAAGACCACAGGATTTCAGTGCTTACTTATCAGAATGCATGAAATATCACACGAGGTTGGGCTGAAGATGAATAGAAGAAAGACAGAGACGATGAAAACTGAGTATGCAATGGGAGATGAATTATCATTGGAAGGAGAAAGGATTGATGAGGTAGAATCATTCAAGTATTTAGGAAATATGATCTCCAATACAGGGTGTTTAGAATTAGAGTTTAGTGAAATATTGAACAAAACAAATCAGACAAAGGCTAGGTTAAGTAAAATTTGGAAATCAAATCGCATGCAATTACATAAAAATCAGACTATATATCAGTTTAGTGAAATCGGTGATACTATATGGATGTGAGTCATGGTATGACAATGAAACAATCTCTAACAGATTTATTAGATTTAAGAACAAAGCCCTGAGAAGAATATTGGGAGTTAAATGTCAGTACAAGATTAGAAATGAAACTATAAGAGATATTACTCGAGTGCCATATGATGAGGGGTAGGTGGAGATGGTATAGACATGCTCTTCATACTCCCCCAAGGGAGATTAGTTCACCAAACTTTCAACTGGGCTCCACAAGGTACTAGAAGAGTTAGGAGACCCAGACCTATATGGCTGAGGACTATGAAGCGCGAAGTAGGAGATGATGAATGGAGGAGTAATGAATCAAAAGCTCAAGATAGAGACGACAATCGAAATCTAACCTAGGCCCTTTGCGTCAATAAGCGTAGGAGGAGATGATGTTGATGATGATATATATGTGTGTGAGTGTATGTGTGTGTTTGTAGGGGATTCATAAAAAATGACGGCTTAATATTTAGATAAATATACACGCATACGCACCTCACTCTCAACAGGGTATGGATGCTCCCTATTCCCTTATCTGAGGAATGTCTTATATATATATATATATATATATATGTATATATATATATATATATATATATACATTTGTGATTTGTGTGTGTACAAAGTACACACCCGTGATGGGAAATTACCTTGTATTTGGGACTGCTGCTGATGGTGACCATTGATTGTTATTAGTTCAATCTAAGGTGGTCCCATACCAGCACAGGATATTGATCCGAAGAGCCCTCACTCCCCTTCCCCTATTATGTGCTGGAGGTTATTTTGCGTCTGTTCCAGAAATAATTTATCTTGATATGGTCTTTGGGTCAAAAGGTTTTTGACAAAAAAAAATGAAATCAATTCTGGAATTCTGATGACTTTTGATGTTGAATCATAGCCAAGCTTTTCTATATTGGCGTCCTGAAAAGGTTTGATAAGCTTTGACAGCTGGCTGTGATGAACAGTCAGAGAGAAGCGAGGGAAGTGTCAAATGCCAAATAAAGTCTATTACATTTAAAAAGGGTTTGTTCACATCTTCATATCTTTCGCTATATAGATGGATCAATAAACGGGCAGTTTATCCCGTGATTCAGGATCTCTTATACATGAATATCTGTGATTAAAAGCTTTAAAAATTATGTGAAAAAACTTTTATTTGATGCACCATTTGAATTATATATGTAACTTTTTAATAAATAATTTTGCTGTAAATAAAAGTTATAATTTATTATTCTGGGCTAGGAAACATTTATACTTGATAGTGCTAATGAATGGTTAATCTCTGTTAGTGTTTTACATGGAAATTTAGAAGTTTGTAATATAAGAGGTTATTTAAAAGATTTAAAATAGACATGCCGACATGATGGTTGACATCCTGATTCTATGAGTATCTCCTGATTTATATTTTTTTTAATCTATTTACTGCTGTGTTTGCTGCTAATTCATAATTTTTTATCACACTGTTTTTCGAGATGTAAAATGTTAGTTCGTTAAAGTGTTAAATACCTTATGATTAACATCTTTCCCTTTGGTTTTGTATTTTATTTGACAATCTTTCTATCACTTCCTCTATCATATTTTGTATCACCTCCTTAAGTGTTCAGTTGGCTTTATAGATTTATTGTATAACTTTAAAATACCATAAATTACTTTTGAGTACCATGACATGGCCCGTTTTCTTCAATTCATATTTTGTTTATCGATTTACGCACATTTTTAGGAGTACAATTACATATCCTTGATATGTTTCTCATAGTTGATAGTTAGCACAATTCCTTTTCATTTATTTTTAGTCAAATATCGTGTAATCTCTTATTCTTGGGGGTAATGTGTTTGTTTCATACACTATCTACCTTTCCACCGTCTGTTCTTACTCCTCTCATGATAACATCACCTTGTTTCGCAGCAAGACATTATGCTCTATTCAGAACTGCCCATTGATATTTCTACAATCTTTATTCAGTGAAGAGTTCTATGATTATTCCTTGTTGAATCGGCTATTTTATAAACAGCAATGCCCTCCCTTAGTTAATCTCTATACTCCCCTTTTTATAATAGATAACATATGGCACCATATACTATATTTATCACCCTCCTTACCCTTATCACTTTCAATTGTGATCCGCGTAATACATCGTCTCATTAACCTATGACCTTCTTTGAAAAGGACTCTAATTTTCTATTTTCAAAACTGACTCCAAATTAGGCAGTATCTATGACGATCGGATCTCTCTCTCTCTCTCTCTCTCTCTCCTCTCTCTCTCTCTCTCTCTCTTACAGTGTAATGTATTTCCACGAAAGTAAATAAGATTCCCTTTAATGTTATTTTTAGTGCCACTGCAAAATATCTTCGATAATAACGTCCCCTAAAACGCATGAAAGGGGGCGTCTCACATCTAAAAAAAAGAAAACAAAATATCTGATGGCATTAAAGTAGATTTAGACGTGATAGAAATCTATTAGCTTATTAGTGTTAGTCATTAGCCACTCTAAAGACTGGCTTTGTCAAGATCCGTGACCACCCTTTGTTCATCCTTTTATGGTCGTCCATCGGTGATTTTTTTTTTTTCATCTTTGTTCCTTT
>NC_090736.1:69918372-69925872 GCF_036898095.1 Palaemon carinicauda
ATAGGGACCTCAGAACCCCCGTTGTCAGGGACTTCTCAAACTTTAGCCCCAAGTCACCCAAAAAGACTCTCTTACGCCCCTATTATTTATTTATTCATTTACTTTTAAAGCGTTTTTCTATTCATTTATTCATTCGTTCATTCATCAATCTATTTATCTATCTCATTAAGCCATCTACCTCTATATGCCATCCTTAATCATTTATCATCAGAATGAAATATATATAACTGACATCCATCGGTAAAAACAGTGGAGATATGTTTTTAGAGAGAGGGAGAAGCAAGTTTCTCTGCGAAACACTGACAAAAAAGTGGGATAGAAATATGTTCTTGAATAGTTGTGGCCCTGGGTGTTTATATTTGAGTTTTTATGGTTTTAAAGTTGAAATGTCTGAGGAAAGTCAAACGATGGACCAAAAATATATCTGGCTGCCTCAAGTTACCTGGATGGGAGAGGGACTGTATTTATATGGGGAGAGACTCGTACATACATGGGGATTTCCAAATGCCACTCGTTCCGGTGTCTTAAACAGACGTAGCTCGTTCATAGGTGAGTCTTGAGAGGTAGTAGTTCATTCATATGTGCGTTGTGAGAAGTTATATCTCGTTTACGCGTGTGTTGTGATAAGTCATAGCTAATTTTTACATATGTTGTGAGAAGCCGTAGCTCAATCGCACGTTTGTCGTGACAATTAGTAGCTCATTTGTATGTTTGCCTTTAGAAATCATAGGTCATACATACATGTGTCATGAGGAGACATAGCTCGTTCGTATGTGTTTCTTAAGAATACATAGCTAGTTTGTACATGTGCTGGGAGGATACGTAGCTCGTTTATACGTTTGTTATGAAAAGCAGTAGCTAGTTTGTACGTGTGTCATGAGAAGTAGTAGCTTGTTCGTTCATGTGTCGTAAGAAGATGTAGCTCGTTTTTTCTTGTGTTGTGAGAAGACGTAGTTTGTTCATACTGTGTCATGAGAAGACGTAGCTTGTTCGTATGTGTGTCGTGAGAAGTTGTAGCTCGTTCATGGTATTATGAGAAGTTGTTGCTCGTTCATAAGTGTGTCGTGAGAAGATGCTCTTCGCTCGTGCATGTGTCGTGAGAACTTGTAGCTCATTTGCACTTGTGTTGTGTAAAGACGTAGCTCGTAGGTTTGTATGTCGTGAGAAGTCGTAGCTTGTTAGTTCATGCCGTGAGCATTGTTCATTTATATGTTTGGTGAGAGAATTCATATCGATCATACAAGCGTTGTTAGAAGTCGTATCTCGTTCGCATGTGTGCCATGAGAAGTTTAAGCCTGTTCATATGTGCTTCGAGAGAAGTCATAGCTCATTCTCACGTGCCGTGAGAAGAAGTAGGTCATTCTTATCTATGGTCAGAATACGTAACTTGTTCATACAGTACGTGTGTCAGGAGAGATCATAGCTCCATTGCATGTGTGTCATGTGAAGCAGTAACTTGTTGGCAAGTGTGTCATGAGAAGTCAGCTCATTTGCACGTGTTTCACGAGTAGTAGCTTGTTTGCACATGTGTCGGAAAAGTCGTAGTTCGTTCGTACATGTGTCATGAGAAGTTAGAGCTCGCTCGCATATGCATCGTGAGAAGTAGTAGCTCATCTGTATGTATGTCGTGAGAAGTTGTAGCTCGTTTGACCATGTGTTTTGATAAGCCTTAGCTCATTTGTACTTGTGTCGTGAGAAGTCATAGCTCCTTTGTATATGTATTGTTAGAACCTGTAGCTCGTTCATTTGTGTGTCATGCGAAGTCATAGCTTGTTCATGTGTGTCGTGAGAAGTTAAACCTCGTTTATACATGTGTTGAGAGAAACCGTAGCTTATTCTTATGTGTCGTGACAAGTTGTAGATCGTTTTTACACGTGTTATGAGAAGCTGTAGTCATTGATATGTGGGCTGTGAGAAGTTGTAGCTCGTTTGTACATGTGTTGTGGAAAACCGTAGCTCATTCCTATATGTGTGGTGAGAAGTTTTAACTCGTTTATACATATGTTATGAGAAGCCATAGTCATTCGTATATGTTCTATGAGAAGTTTTAGCTCATTTGTATATGTGTTGTGAGAAACTGTAGCTCATTCGTATATGTATCGTGAGAAGTTGTAGCTCATTTATACATGTGTTGTGAGAAGCTGTAGTCATTTGTATGTGTGCTGTGAACAGTTGTAGCTCGTTGTTACTTGTGTTGTGAGAAGCCATAACTCGTTATTTCGTGTGTTGTGAGAAGACTAATTAACTGGGTCATGTGAGGAATTTACAATTTCTTCAGAATGTTTTTTTTTTTCTTTTAATGGATGAATAATGAAACTGAGCCCGAGTAAAAAAGAAATATATATTATCATGTACTGACTTCGTAAAAACTTTATATTAAGATAAATACGTTGTACCCGAAGATGCAGGTCTTAGATCATAAGACGTTTAAAATGACAAAGGTGGAAAATTATGTAAATTTGATGGGAAATTCGAAATGTAAGGGCCTGGTGGCCCCATGAAATCTGAAAACATGGTCAAAATATTGCTGAATGATTAGGTTCCATTGGTAATTTTGATGAGTTGATTGTCATATTATGTAGTTTCGATGGTATTGGAAATTAGTAAGGGATTTAGATATTGCAAAATGTTTGTGTTTATGATATATGGATAAATTTGATAGCGACGTGTTTCAAATATGTAAGAATAAGTTAGAAAAGACTAGTTACATATAACAGAGTTCTGTGAACCAGAGTACACTAATACAATAAATAACGAAGGTTCGAAGGTTTTTAATATGTCAAATAAAAAAAAAAAATACAAGCAGCTGTAGGCCAAATGTGGTTACATATCGTTAATACTAATATGTTGAACATGAATTCGTGTCTTCATGTTTTCTTAATCTCAGGTTTAATCTGGATTCAAAGTTTAGTGCATCAAGTGTGGAAATCGAGAGGTAAAGAGATCGTTTCAACGATTAATAATACATATGTACATATCTACATATATATCTAACACATGTGTATATGTTAGCAGAAGGAAGGCCTTACTAATTCACAAAGATATAGGTCAAAGAACATTAAGTCTAAATTGAATTATCTTGAATCACAGACACACTCAGACACACACGTACACACAAACACGCACACACATTATATATATATAAATTTATATATATATATATATATATATAATAAATTTATAAATTTTCCCCATTTAGACGTGTTTTTCATATTCAAATAAGCCATATATATTGATACATTAATGTCTGTATTCTCTTACTGACCTCGGCATCAGAGCCCCAGGCGGACCCACTCAGAGACAATAGCTTCTGACCGGCCGGGAATCGAATCCTTGTCCAGGAATCTTGTAACAACAGTGACATGCCACTTAGCCATGAAGAAAGATAAAAGTCAATGACATTTCTACTGTACTTATACTTGTCGAATTTAGGTTTTTTTGTACTTAAAATTTAAATCAACCCATCTTCACCATCGTAGCTAGTTGGTATATGTGTACTTGGCATTTGATTAATGATAAATTTTGTACATCCAGACGTGATTTTCATATTTAAATAAGTCATATATTTTGATACATTAATGTCTGGATTCTCTTACCGACCTCGGGATCAGAGCCCCAGGCAGAACTGCTCAGAGACAATAGCTTCTGACCGGCCGGGAATCGAACCCTGGTCCAGGAAACTTGTAATTAACTTGTATTAATTCACTTTTATCTTTCTTCTGGGCTAAGTGGTATGTCACTGTTGTTACAAGTTTCCTGGACCAGGGTTCGATTCCCAGCCGGTTAGAGGCTACTGTCTTTGAGTGGTTCCGCTTGGGTTGTTAAGAGAATCCACATATTAATATATCAAAATATATGACGTATTTGAAGATATCTATCTATCTATCTATCTCTCTCTCTCTCTCTCTCTCTCTCTCTCTCTCTATATATATATATATATATACATATATATATATATATATGTATATATATATATATATATATATACATATATATATATATATATATATAGAGAGAGAGAGAGAGAGAGAGAGAGAGAGAGAGAGAGAGAGAGTTTCCATTTATACATAACGTTTTTTGCGGGATTACATGGAATTAATTATTCTTTAATTAAAATCATCTACCCTACTTGCCTGATTCAATAATTCCACATTTCCTCTTTATATTGCCACATCTCTACGTCAAAATAATCGGGATTTATTTTGTCATATTCAGCCACATTCCAACATCACAGTATTGGAATTGGAACCATTGGAATCATTTCCTTTTTTTCTATTGCAATTTCCTTTCTTCCTTCTCCTCATTATAGAGTAATTCACCATCATTCTAATCACCACCGTGTTCATTTTCCTCGCCAGCGCCGACTCCCAGTATACGTCAGCCACCATTGACACGAACGTCATCGTGACTTCGGCGGGAGAAGTGACATGGCTCTCGCACGGCATCTACAGATCCTCCTGTGACATGAACGTGGAGCATTTCCCCTTTGATATCCAGTCGAGCAAGATGAAATGGGCTTCATGGACCTATGACGGATACCAGGTAAACAAGTTTCCTTTCTTGTAGTTCATTATGTCAGTTTTGTGGTACAGCAGATAGAAGCAATATAAGTATTGCGTGTAAGACAGATAACAGCTGCTTTTAAGAAGAATCGTGCAAATAAAGATATAAGCAAAAATAGTCCTAGAAAAGATAGTAATCAAATCACTCCGATTGGCTAATTGAAAATCTAAGATGGCAGCCATTTTTTTCAAGACGGTTGGTCCTTTCTGCTGATGTATTCTAAGTAAGTAGAGATACTTCTGAATTAAATAGTTTTAGCCCGTATAGCAAGGAGTTGGGATTGGGGATCCCATTAAGGCAGATTAGTGGATAAATTTTTTTTTATTAAAACACTTCAATCATTTCAAACTTACATAATTAAGTACTTACGATTGCCTGAAATTTCCTTTGCCATTCACACTAGTCCGTACATTTGAATGTGTAAGTTTATTCAAAATAGATCATTCAAATATCCTTAAATGCCATAATCTTTTATAATTTTGAGACCATTGTATCAATGTTTTTATTAATTCACAAATAATATATATATATATATATATATATGTATATATATTCACACATACATATATATATATAATATATATATATATATATATATATAAATAAATATATATATATATATATATATATCATATGTACTCGTATAATCGTATATAAACAGTGTGTATTCTTATATATATACACACATATATATATATATATATATGTATATATATGTATGTATGTATGTATAAATATATATATATATATATATATACATATATATATATATATATATATGTATATATATATATATATATATATAGTATATATATATATATATATATATCACAATACGACTTTCTACCCTTTTTTCCTCCTAAGGAGACGAGTTTACTAGTCATATGTCCTATTATTGACCCCAAAAGACGCTGGTACCAATTTAGAGACAGGTGTATTGGTGGGTAGTAGTCCATAATAACCTTTGAAATAGTCAGGTTACCAAAGGCGGAAACTTACATTTGAAATAATATTGCTCAAGTTATAGATCCCTTCGATAACTAACCAATCCAGATGGATGTCAGACATTAAAATATATCCTTTGCGGTCACTGAATAATCCAACCTCTGCATATTGCCCAGCTCTCCTATCCTTCTGACAACACTGGATAAACAGCATCCTTCACCTCAGCCTTCTGTATGATTTATTATGACAGCTCATTTACATATGATCCTCAGTAACTAACGTCTTGAGCATTTCCACGGAAGATGTGTAATTACATATGGCGAGATGATGTGCCTATCTGGCTGGAGCAGTATTAGTTACACTAACAAAACTATAACCTGCTTTTTCTATCCAGTTCACTAACATTAAGAATATGGCTTTTAATCCAATAGATCTCTCTCTCTCTCTCTCTCTCTCTCTCTCTCTCCAAAACTCCTGTGTTGCTTCTCTTGGCACTTCCGAAATGTGTCGCTAAAACTTTACTGGCATTTTTTACTCAGATGGAGGATCTCCGTTTTCTATAAAATAACTCCCTTGTCACAACCATTGTATATCTTGTCTCTCTTCTCTGTTACTTTCTGCTTTTATTGTTTACAAAATTCTATGGGCTGAATCTTTCCCCTACTGGTTTATTTCTGGTCAAAGTATTTACAATTCTCCAACCCTTATTTCAAAAGAATACTTGGAAAGGGTTGAAGTAAGGTATGTATGTATAAACTTCTTTTAGTTTTTTCCTTATTTCCTTTCCTCACTGGGCTATTTTCCCTGTTGGGGCCCTTGGGCTTATAGCATACTGCTTTTCCAGCTAGGGTTGTAGCTTAGCAAATAATAATAATAATAATAATAATAATAATAATAATAATAATAAATAGTCCGTACGTAAAATAAAGTCTGGCTGCTGTGTAATAATAATAATAATAATAATAATAATAATAATAATAATAATAATAATAATAATAATAAATAGTACGTACGTAAAATGAAGTCTGGCTACTGTTGTAATGTTACTTAACTTACAGAAACGAGAAAGGGTAGTTGTGTTGGGTAATTTACATGGAAATGTAGACATCAGCCACCCGTTAAGCTACTACCGCTAGAGAGTTATTGAGTCCTTTGACTGTCGATACAGTACTACATTGGATCACTCTCTGATTACGATTGATTTTCCTTTGCCTACACATACATCGAAACAACGAATACTCTGGCAAATTCTTTCCACATTCTCCTCTTTCCTCATACATCTGACAACACTAAGGTAACTGAAAAATTCTTCTTCACTCCAGAGGTAGAAGAAACTCTTTAGCTATGGTGAGCAGCTCTTCTAGAAGAGGGACATTACAAAATCAAGCCGATGTTCTCTAGTCTTGGGTAGTGCCATAGCCTCTGTACCATGGCCTTCCACTGCCTTGGATTAGAATTTTCATGCTGAAGGGAACACTCACGCACACTATTCTAACTGTTTCCTGATTTTCTTTCCTCACTTGGCTATTTTCCCTGTTGGGGCCCTTGGGCTTATTTCTTCCTGCTTTTCCAACCAGGATTGCAGCTTAGCTAGTAATGATAATGATAATACAATTGGCAACCGTTAGTAATGAATATGAATGTAGATTTTTATCAAAAGGGTCTCAGAGAAGGACTTGTTTGTTGGGAATACGTGAGTTCCAACAAAGGATATACATAAGATTTTTTAAAAGGAGACTATGATAAAGAATTATTTATTTCAGTACGTTTTTTACAGAATACAGTAATTATAGACGTAAGAGTTACCAAGAGATAGTTATGACCTTAATTATATCTAAATCTAGAGGGTAATTGTGATTGACAAAACAGGAGTTGAATATTTCCGTGGAATATCTGACTTAGGGTTGTGGTATCCCATGATAAACGTCCCTATCTCGCAATCTGTTGGACGGTAGTTCAAGCCCCAATTAAACTCGAAAGTGTCCAGTAGTT
>NC_090736.1:69930872-69935872 GCF_036898095.1 Palaemon carinicauda
TAAAATATACCAAAAACGGAGTTGGGTAAACTCTTTGCTTTCATGAGCGTCCTAACTTTATTCTGTACCTATTTCGGTATCTACTGATTTTATTATTAGAATTTTTAGTCATAGTTGGTAATCTGAATTTTGAACTATAAATTTATTCTAACATTACATGTTGGAATACCCGAATTGGCCGCTATAATTATTGTTGTAAACTCATTTATGTTAGATTATTATCAATTTCTTTATACTTTTTTTTTCTTTGCTCTTTTTCTTGAAAGTGATGAATGATCAGTAACATACAGTCTCACCTAAGTACACACTACAATGATTGTACTAAACATGTTATTCTTCAGAGCATATTTATCGAACAAAAATCTACATTCATCTCTATAGCAAATACTTGAGTCTTTTCTTTACCATCTGGATTGGAAACTGCAATGAGACCTGGATTAAAACCTTCCCTTTAGGCGTGTACTATGGAGTGACAATCTGTCTGGTCAGCATCGCCTCGGGGATGTCCGTGCTAACCTTAAACATCCACCACCGAGGAGTTCGGGGGACCGATCGTCTTAGGGGGATTGAACGATATGGAGAATTTTCTTTAAAATATTCATTAGGATAAATGAAAAGAAGAAAACTGTGAATAAATAACTGGGAAATACAATGATTAAATATAGGTTAAACAAATTATTCATTCGGATTAAAACTATTAAATAGAAATGCTATAGTGATTCAGAGTTATTTATGAAATTTCAAGATATTGTAAAAAGAACCGAAAAATGGACCCTTACACATAGAAGTTTATCGAAGAAACCAACTGCTAAAAGATAAGGTATGGGAGGAAGGAGAAGAAATAAACATTTCATTCCCTGGGAATAAAATAGACCCGAGATTTATGATTGAAAATATCCCAACAGAGGAGGAAGAAAATTATTTTCTGATTGCATGGAGAATATGAATCCTTGGCTGAAAGATCTGTTAATTTTTTTTTTTTAATTATCCCTAAAATATTGCTTTATCAAAATCTTAGATTAAAGGGATGAAACTTTACATAAGATAATACCACAAAAGAGAAGGAATATCTAATATATGAACCCGTGGCTGATAGATATGGTAATTTTTTTTTTTAACCATCCCTTCATTAAATATTCCTTTACCAAAATCTTAGATTAAAGGGATGTAATTTTACATAAGATGATACCACAGCAGAGAAGGAATATACACATATGTGATGATAAGCTATAATTACCCAGTACGTATTACAATATGCAGGTATACCAAAAATATATAAATCCAATCCACACCGAGTATGACGAAGATCCAATATCAGAAATTTGTTCCTTAACAGAACATACCGAAGAAGACCGTAGGTTGAATGAGACAATGTGTATGGATTGCAAAGTTCCAATCATAGCGAGATACTTATGCAAGTAAAAAGAAGAGGAGAAAATATACCTGATCATAAAGAACAAGGCTATTGGAAACTTCCCTGCCTCGCAATCTAGGAATCGGGAGTTCGAGGGTTGCTCAAGCCTAATAGTTTCTAGAGGTGTCTGTAACTTCACCACCTTTGTGATCTAGGGTTGGAGTGTTTGAGAGAGTCTATATGTTTACCAGCAGTGTCATCAGCAGTCATTGCCTGGCCCTCCTAGTTCCTGATTTGGTTGGAGACAGGGCTCGGCCGCTGATCACTCTAGGAGATTGACCTGCCCCCGCCCTCTGCCGATCATGATCGATCTTTAAACTGTAATATAAAGTGCTGCCTTATGAACACTCATTCAATGACTGAGTAAAAGCTACAGAAATATGTGAACGTATGGTAATAAAAATAATGGATGTTGGGAAAGGTTTGCAGATGCTGAAGATACATGGATTTGGGGGAAAAGATGCGGGTGATTATGGTGAGTTTTGAGAGATAAAGTTGGTGAAGGAGAAAGATAAGTAAAAAAAAATACTTCCGAGTTTGGTGTCAGGAGGCAATGTGACCTCGAAGTAGGAAATTTTATTCTTTTTCAAGGCTTTTTTATTTGGAGAGAGAGAGAGAGAGAGAGAGAGAGAGAGAGAGAGAGAGAGAGAGCAAATGCAGCCGTTTTTAGTCCATTACAGGGCAAAGACCTCAGACATGTCAATTTATGTTTGGGGTTTAGTCAGTTTTTATTAGGTGATAGCTGGAGATTTTCGTCTGATCGCTCACAGCAAACCAACCTAGTATAGGTGACCCTGACTAGTGCAGCTTTGCTGATCATGGCGATACGCAAGCCCTTTTCACCACGTTAAGGTATCCCCACTCCGTAAGGGATGTATATATATATATATATATATACACACATATATATACATATATATATATATATATACATATATATATATATATACATATATATATATATATATATCCATATATATATAGATAGATATATATATATACATATATATAGATAGATTTATATATATATATATATATATATATATTCCAAATTGAATTTAGAAGCCATGTCACTTTACTTGTTATACAAAACTAAAGAAGGAAGAAATAACCTGCTAATCTTAATTGAAATTTTCCTATTATCTCCCACGATATCTCTAACGACTTCACATGTTTATTTGTGACAGGACATGAAGCCCGACCTGACCCCGTGCTTCACCCTGCAGGACCTCAGACCTGAGCCAACAGTTAGACTAGACTCGATTACAACGGAAAAATTCCACCTTCACGAGATGGACAACATAGAGCACTTCAATGTGTCTCCAAGATTTACTCCAAGGAGAAACGTCCCTTCAAATAACGATGCTCCTTCTAATACGTCATCAGCAGCTGGACAACCTTCAGGTACGATCAGATTACCTGGGGAGTTTTTAGAGAAATAAGATAACGACAGACGAAAGGACGTAAGGTTGGACAAATCGGAGATAAAATTCTATAATGTTTACTTGAATGGTAAAAGTAAATCTAGTTTTTTGAAAATTATGAATAATTGTAAGAATTAAGGTGTTACACATCTGTTAGTTAAGCCTAATAATAACTCCAATATCTGTTATGACCTTAGGCTTGGCAACGTAAAATTAATTACAATATATGAGTAGTCTTTAAACTCTGTAATATAAAGATACCTATAATACCCATTAAGTTTAAGAGTAGTAATAAAATACAATATTTGTTTGTCCTTATGCTAGTTGACATAAAGATAACTACAGTAATTAGTAAGTCTTTAAATCTGGCATTATAAAATAACTGGAATATAAAGATAACTACAAACTGATAAGCTTTTAAGTTTAGTGACATAGATAGGATTATGATAGCTATTAAGTCTACTTCAGTAATAGAATGATAACTACAATCTTAGCAAAATATTTCAGCTCGTTAACAACTATAGTCTTGGTTAAGGCTTTAATCTCGTTAACAACTATAGTCTTGGTTAAGGCTTTAATCTCGTTAACATGAAGATAACAACAATGTATGTCAAGTCTTAAAATTCGGGCGCATGAGTACTATAATCTCTGTCAAGTGTTAAAACTCGGTAACATAAATACTACAATTTATGTCAACTCTTAAAGCTCAGCAACATAAGAACTATAATCTGTTAAGTCTTAAAGCTCGATAACATAAATACTATAATCTCCGTCAATTTTTAAAGCAATGTAACATGAAATTTACAATATCTGTCAAGTCTTAAAGCTCAGTTATATAAATACTATTCTCTGTCAAGTCTTGAAATTCAGTTACATAAATACCACAAATTATGTCAAGTCTTAAAGCTCAGTTACATAAATACTACAATCTCTGTCAAATCCTGAAGCTTGGTAACATAAATACCACGATCTCTGTCAAGTCTTAAAGCTAGGTATCATAAATGCAACAATTCCTGTCAAGTCTTAAAGCTCAGTTACATAAATACTACAATCTCTGTCAAGTCTTAAAGCTCGGTAACATAAATACTATAATCTCTGTCAAGTTTTAAAGCTCAGCTACACAAATACTACAAGATCTGTCAAGTCTTGAAGCTCAGAAACATAAATACTACATTCTCTATCAAGTCTTAAAGCTCAGTAACAAAAATACTGCAATCACTGTCAAGTCTTAAAGGTCAGTAACATAAATACTGCAATTTCTCTCAAGTCTTAAAGGTCAGTAACGTAAATACTGCAATCTCTGTCAAGTCTTAAAGCTCGGTAACGTAAATACTGCAATCTCTGTCAAGTCTTAAAGCTCAGTAACGTAAATACTGCAATCTCTGTCAAGTCTTAAAGCTCAGTAACATAAGTACTACAATCTCTGTCAAGTCTTCAAGCTCAGTAACATAAACACTGCAATATCTGTCAAGTCTTAAAGCTCAGTAACAAAAATACTGCAATCAATGTCATGTCTTGAAGCTCGGTAACAAAAATACTGCAGTCTATGTCAAGTCTTAAAGCTCAGTAACATAAATACTCCAATCTCTGTCAAGTCTTAAAGCTCAGTAACGAAAATACTGTAATCTCTGTGAAGTCTTAAAGCTCGGTAACAAAAATACTGCAATCTCTGTCAAGTCTTACATCTCAGTAACATAAATACTGCAATCTCTGTCAAGTCCTAAAGCTCAGTAACAAAAATACTGCAATCTTTGTCAAGTCTTAAAGCTCAGTAACATAAATATTGTAATCTCTGTCAAGTCGTAAAGCTCAGTAACATAAATACAACATTCTCTGTCAAGTCTTAAAGCTCAATAACATAAATACTACAATCTCTGTCAAGTCTTGAAGCTTGGTAACATAAACACTATAATCTCTGTCAAGTCTTAAAGTTCAGTAGCATAAATATTACAATCCATAGATATCAAAAGATAGATGCCACATGAACCGAGCCTGCAAACCTGTAGACGACAGCCATCTTGCCCCGGTAAATTATCAAGGTAGCTCTGTATATATCCTTTTGTCGCCATTGTTTAGTGTTAATTTGCTGCACCATCAAACTTACAGTGTAGTCAAGATTAAAGAGTAAACCAAAAGGGAAATGAACACACATACTTATGTGT
>NC_090736.1:69940872-69948372 GCF_036898095.1 Palaemon carinicauda
TGATGGGTGTGTAGGGCGGGCTACCTGAGAATTTAGATGGGTGTGATCCACAGTGATGCGCACACCTTTGTCCTTGGGTACCAAGACCATGGGATAGCACCATTCAGAGGGTTTGTCGCCTGCTGGTCTGATGATTCCTTGTTGCACTAAGGAGTTAAGTCTTCTTTCACTTAATCTCTGAGAGCAAACGGGAATGGGCCTGGGCGTATGGACAGCGAAGGGTGTAGTGCTAGGATTCAGGTGAAACCTCATTGGAGGGACCTGCCACTTTCTTTGTGGCTGGGTTTGTAGATCCTTCTTGGATATGAGGACGTCCCTGAAGTGCCGAAGAAAATAGTCCTTAATAGCTGCGGGGGATGTCATGGCGGAGCTGGAAACTGAGGGCATCTGATGACATGTGTTACCTTGAGGATAGGCTTCGTGAAGTCCGGTGACACTATGGCAAGGGCTCGGCAATGTTCACGAGAGAGGAGGGGAGTCTGGATATCCTCATGAACATGTATGGTTTGCTGAGCAAGGCTTTTTGCCAAGACGATGTTTTGCCTGGAGCTAACCTACAGCCGGTGTCATGGGGGATCCATCTGCTGTCTCGACGTCTGTCATGGGTGGAGGTTCAAGGGCTGTCCGAGGTATGCAGAGTGCATCCAAATGTATGGTGCCAATCACTGTGATGTCTGCTCCTGTATCGGGGATTAGCTGGATATGTGATGATATATCGCCAAATGACAGAGAGACAGTGACTGGTGTGGGGGACTCGCTACCAGAATTATCACCCATGAAACGGCCAGCTGGTGTTTGACTTACCAGTAGGAGGTGAAAGCTGTATACCCAGTCTAACTTTTCTTGGTAGACATGGACATCTTCTCAAAATGTCCCTGTTTCTTGCAAGCTATTGCACTGAGCTTCTTCCTTAGGCAGGCATTTCTGAGTGCGGGGCCAATGACCTGTTCGTCCTCAGTTATTGCATGATGCACCAGGTGGCTGGGGCATTGTCCGGAATCGTGTTTGCGAGAGCAATATTGACAAGGGCCACTGTTATGAGACTGGTGAGAACGTTGATCAGGAGATCGATGAGAAGTCCTCTTCTCTAGACACTGGTTCTTCTTGTATGTAGATACTGCGTTGACTTGGCTAGGGGAAGAGGCAATGGCTGATGCAGTTGCACGTGTAGATTCGTAGGAGCGGCAGCATGTCACAAACTCTACGAGGGTAGATGAGGGTTGGAGGGGGATAATGCATTGTATTAACTCTTCGTCTCTCACACCCATCAAAATTACCATCTGCAATTGCCGTTCAGTGCAAGAGGTGGGATTGCCAGTGCATAAGTCCACTTCATCAGCGAGATCCTTGAGGCGTGCGTAGTAGTCTGCAAATGATTCTCCGACAGCATGTTTACAGGACAACAATTCCCTGCGTCGTAAGGCTTCATTTTTAAGGCTGCGAAAGTGCTTCTGCAGTGTATGCAACACCTCTGTAAGGGAAAGTGATGTGTTGGGAGGGATGCCCAGTATATGCGTAAGCAGGCGTTGGACATCCAGGGAAATGTAGGTTCTCAGGTGAATCAGCTGAGAAGTTTGATGTAATCTATCAAGTCCAACTAATGCTGCATAATCCTCAAAACGGAGTCTCCATTGACGAAATGCTTGATATGTTGCATCTTGTTGCAAGAGAGGTGGGGGGATGGACCGTAGGCTTGCTAGAAGTTTTAGGTGTATGCTACCTGAGAAGCCAGGGGATGGGGGAACAGGGTGTAAGAGGAGGTGCAATTATGGGGTTAGGTTGCTGGGGTTGCGATTGCCGCAACCTATCCTGATAGCAAGGAGACTAGGTTCATGAACCTCTGGTTGTCTCCTGTCTTGATTGCTCCATCTGTAGTCTGAAGGTCTTCTTCTCTTGTCGTCGCCGTCTTTTTCTTGCATGCTGGAAGTTTGCAGAAAATGGATGAGCTGAAGTATATCATTATTGTGGTCTCCTGACCTATTGGGAGTCAGGGGAGGAGGGAGAGTGGTGCTGGTATCTCATCAGCAGGTGGGGAGTGCACAGGTACTTCATCTGTCATCAGACCCTCTGTTTGATCCTCTGCCTGATCCTCTGTCTGATCCATTAATCTAATTAGCTTTCCTCTTGCTGAACCATATTGAGTTTGGTGTCGTAAGAGAGCTTGAAATTTGTAGAGAGCCAGAAACAATATCCAAATCGCTGTATGTGAGCGAAAGAAAGCACTTTGGATAGTTAAAATTACAATGCTGTCAGTGAGCTTATGAAATAAGGCGGCAGTTGGTTGAGATGAGCGAGGTGTGTGTTGCGATCAGAGGGGTGGCGGGTGGGATGAGCATGCCTCTGGGCGAGAGCTCGGGCCTCAGTCCAGTGTTGCCAGATTATCAGAATTTCTGGATATCTTCTGAAATTGCAACTATTGTCAGAATTTAAGAATCAAGGCAAAATCTTCTGAATTTGTAATGATTTGTCAAGTTCTTTCCCAAAATTTTATAAATATATACAGAAACCTGGGAAACAAATATAAATCATAAAACTTCTAAACATTTCTAGGGAAATTGAACGAAGAGAGAGAGAGAGAGAGAGAGAGAGAGAGAGGAGAGAGAGAGAGAGCTAGAGATTGCCTGTTCCAACTCCCAATATGTTTCTGACGTCACATGGTCGTGGGACACAGAGAGAGATTATATTCTAAACCGTTTCAAACATGTAGGCAACACATATGTTTTCTATATAGATTTCAGTGGCACAATATCGGTACGACTGTTGTGAAAAGTACCCATATTGACAGTCACTTTCGCCATGTTCACTCGTATTTGAAGTTCAGTGTTCTAAGTTTGTTGGCCTTGACGCCTGATTAACTATCTTACGGTAAGATTCTGTCCTTCTGCTGTGATTTCATACATAACTACCACTTGATTAAATCTGTTATTCACCATTTAGAAGTAAGTATTGAATTATTTTGTTGAAATCAGTCCAAAGAAACAACTTTGTGTGTAGGCCTAGGCATAGCTCATTTTTTTTGTTTTAGTGAAGAACAAGGTTTCATGATATTATATATATATATATATATATATATAATATATATTTCAAATAAGCCATATATATTAATATATTAAAGTCTGGATTCTCTTAACAACTCGGGATCAGTACAGAAAACCTGAATTTGACAGGTATATGTACAGAAGAATTGTCATCGACTTTTATCTTTCTTCGTGGCTGAGTGGTATGGTCACTGGCATACAGATATCCTGGACGAGGGTTCAAATCCCTGCCGGTCAGATATCATAGTCTTTGGGCGGTTCCGCCTGGGGCTCTGATCCCGAGGTCGTTAAGAGAATGCAGACTTTAATGTATTAATATATATGGCTTATTTGAAATATGAAAGAAACACGTTTAAATGTGCAAAAATTTATTATATATATATATATATATATATACATATATATATATATATATATATATATATATATTTATGAGCTAATATTATTGAAGTTACGTTTACTTTTTGTATGCAGTCAAATAAATTACAATTCATTTATAATGTCAAAGGAAATTGCCAATAATTTACATATTTTTGTTTGTAGTATATTATTAATATCGTAGTTTTTTTCTACTTTCATGAAAATTCTAATTTGATGCATAGGCCTAAGTATTATTGAATTTTTCTTTAAATTCATATAAGAAAAATGTACAATTGATTTTTTTTCTTATTTTCCTTTTGTATAATCTATTCATGATAACAAATAGATTAATTGTCAGGAATTTTTTGAAATATCCAGAAATTTTGTTGCAAATTCCTCAGAAATTAGATTATTCAGTGACCATCTGGCAACACTGCGCTCAGTTACCATCGATACATGAAAGAGGGAGGACGGGTGGTGGGGCTGCTGAGAAAAATGGCGCTAGAGTTCAAATGCCCTAAAAAAAAAAAAAAAAAAAATTGGCAAGGAAACTAACATAATACAGCACAGCACTACACACTGACACTCTAACCCTGCACTGCACAAACACTGTATCACTATTAAGAGACACAGCAGTTAAAATTTTGAGTCACTGTAAGGGATCCAATGTGCGCGACGGGAAGTAAACAGCAATGACAGCCGTTTTCTTGGAATCCATAACGTCCGGTTACTCACTGCGCCATGTGTGTGATACTGCCACATATATCCATGCGATAAATGGAAAGGGAGGTGAAAAATTAATCTAGTAGGTTCTTTAAAATCTTGTATACTGAAGATATACAGACATGCATGCGTCAGCACCGGGAAGCAGGTCCATGCTTGTCACTACAGTGACCATTGAACAACGACTGACTACTATATGCACATGGCGGAAAGAAAAGCAGTGTTGACACATATAATTACTTTGTTGCCACGATGCATAATGGAAAAGTGGTCTTACAGTATGTGTAATGGGAAAAGATAAATGGAAATAAATATCATTCTTCTACAAAATAATAATAAAGCAAATGTACATTAATGTTCATAAACAGTACGTAATGTAAATAATATACAGCATAATATTAGATATCCATACAATATATATATATATATATATATATATATTGGCACATCGCATTGGTAATTACATAAAAACAAATGATTAGAGGCAGTGAATTAGATGATTTTTACATCGTAACATGATTTTTTTTTCTAAGTTAATTTTTGCAATAAAAATGAGCATAAATCTTCTTCAAAGCGAGTGAAATAGAACTTGAAATCTTGGGAATACATAACAGAAGAAATACAAGTTTCTCTTTGACTTTCGAATGATTTGATCAGTTCAATACAATGGAATTAACTTGTCAATAATAGACACACGGGGGAGAGCGGACACTCGAGGAGACAGTTATATGATTAAGAGTATGACAACTAAAAAGGAATAGTTATTGGACGTTTCATGGCGTAGCAACGCCCGCCATGGTTGAGGTAGGCTTACCCGTGGCAGCTGGGCCTATTGAGGATTGCCCACTCACGATTCGGACTCGAACGTAACTGGTCTTCGACTGACCCATTCTTGGTAATCTTATTTCCCATACACTGCGGGGAGGTCTGAGTGCCTTGTGTCACCTAAGGGTACCACTGGCAGTTGATGCAACCGCACTAGACAGGTTCTCACTCTGCGTACCCTCTCTTGGTGTACCTTTTGACATGGAAACAGATTCAGTACACGTGTGCTTGGGTCAGCACATACTAAATAGTGAGAAAAGAAGCTCAAACTGCATTCCACATTACATATGGATCAGGGAGATGAGGTCATAGGTCGGCAACCACCACCCTACTTCCTGTGCATTTATTTTATGTTTTTGGCATTTGTTTAAAATTGTTTATTTATTCGTGACAATATATATATATATATATATATATATACAGGTATATATATGAAAAACTTTGCACATTTATACGTATATTTTATACCTTGGGACTCTGATCTAAAGGTCAGCAAGAGAATCCAAACATTAAGGCATTGAAATATATGACTTATTTTAATATATATATATATATATATATATATATATTTATACTGTATATGTATGTATATATATTATGTACAGTATATATGTGTATATGTGTATATATCTAAATACGTGTAAATATATATATATATATATATATATATATACTTCCTCTTTAATATATAAGTGACATTATTACATAAGAACATAAAAGGATATTGACAGAATAACTAACTTTAAGATTATATATATATATTAAATGGTATGGCTGGAAAATACAGTTAGTGGACGGAAAAATATCTGTCGTTCGGTAGAAACTCGCATAGAATAGAACACGGCTACAGTATACGATCCCAAAAATATACTTAGCTTAGATATAGATTGTCATGCTCTTAGCACTGAATAAGAGAGATGAACATAACCCGGGAACGTAATGCTGAATGCCAACCATTTTAAGTTAATTAGCGGACACATGATAGTCATATAGAGCTCGGAAACATTATTAGTCGAAGAAAACGTTTTCTCCGTGTGGACTGTTGGCCCCCTTGGCGCCATTTTCCCACTCCCTACCATTCCCGTCATCCACTCCTCTTTTACATCAATCTACACCCCCCCCCCCCCATCCTTCTCCCGATACTATTGGCTTAGTTTTAATCATTCAATAATAATGATGACTTTCCCATATCAACTTACAGTTTTTAAATTATAATGACTTTGATTTTGTGTCCATGCATATATATATATATATATATAGGTATATATGATAAATTTTGCACATTTAGACGAGTTTTTCAAACTCGATTAAGATATATATTTTTGATACATTGATGTCTGGATGGTCTTAACGACATCGGGATTAGAGCCCCACGCGAAATATATTATATATATGTATAAAAATATATAGATGTAAATATATATATATATATATATACACATTTATATATATATATATATATATATATTTATATATAAATATATATATATATATATATATATAGATATATATATATATATATATATATATAAATATATATTTATGTATATAAATATATATACAGTGTATATATATATATATATATATATAAAGATATATTTATATTATTTATATATATATATATATATTCATATATATACATTTATATATATATATATATATATATTCATATATATACATTTATATGTATATATATATATATATATATGTATATTTATATATATATATATATATATATGAATATAGATATATAAATATATGTATATATATATATATATATATATACATATATATATATATATATATACATATATATGTGTGTGTGTATATAAATATATTTATATATATATATATATATATACATCTATAATATATATACAGTATATATATATATATATATATACAGTATATGTGAGTGTATATAAATATTTATATATACAGTGTATATATATATATATATATATATACATATATATATATAAGACATACATGTATATATATATAGATATATATATGTATATAAATATATATATATATATATATATATATAAATGTATATATATATATATATATATGTATATATATGTATTTATATATATATATATATATATATACACATTATATATATCATATCAGATGTGTCTATAGACTTTTCTACCAACTTTTGACAGCCCTTCCTTTCAACTCTAGAAAATCTTCCATTTTATTTCTCCAAGTCTTAATAGAGATGAACTATAATGCATCAATTAAACTTCGTATCATGGTTTTCAATATATTCCATTCCAAATAATAAATCTAGGCTCAGTATATATTTTTCTCCCCGTATCACCATATGTTTTTCCATAGACTTCCGCTTTCTTTGGTACTTCCGCTATCTTAATGGGATCTGGCCCAGATACGGACGCTTCGGCTGGTTGGCTGTATTGGCCATTTGTCAAAACAAAATCGGGAGAACAATACACTATATCATTGTGATGGTTATCTCTCTCTCTCTCTCTCTCTCTCTCTCTCTCTCTCTCTCTCTTGGCCATAGGTATAGGAGGCATTTATGCGA
>NC_090736.1:69953372-69985872 GCF_036898095.1 Palaemon carinicauda
TCTGCAACACCAACCTTCATTCTTTCCCTCAAAATCCCTCCACACGATGCTAACTTTGGGTAATTTGAGAATTTGTGGTTGGCTGACATACGAGACTTTTCCTTTGGTCACCAAAACCATGACCTCTTGGCTCCTGATCTCAGTGAGGTTTAAAACTCGGTGATTGGGGCCTATATCTCATTCTCTGCAATAACTTTAATTTTATCTCCACTTAACTTTTGGTTTCACGGCTTCTTTGCTACAGCCATTCGTCCAAAACTCAAGACAAGAGAGTCTCTTGTTCTTCACTTCTTGGAAGGAAGAAGGTTTCTCATATTTAAAAGATCAAGAAATTAAACCCTGCAACTTTAAACGAATCTAAATATGTTCTAAATGCAGCTTTTAAGACTGAACAAAAGCTCCTTTTATATATATATATATATATATATATTTATACAGTATATATATATATATATATATATATAAGGACTGATGATATTCAAGTCTTTCAAGAGAAGACTCTTGTTTTCTGAGTGAGTGTTTATGATAGCGTGGATTTGGGTCTAAGAGCCCACCATCCGGAGTGATAGCTCGGGACAATCTGGATATGTGTGTGTGTGTATGTGTGTGTGTGTGTGTGTAGATTTGACCATTCAAACCTACTACGCAGTCTGATTTTTTAGTTACAGAATGGTGACTGACAAAAAAATCTCCCGAGTTATGCAGCGCACTGAAGCTTTCATTAAATTGGAGGAGAACCGAAAGTGAAATCTCTTCACCCAGAGGAAAGTCGACCTTATTTTACTTCCTGTAGAAGGTAAGGACTGTCACTGCACCCTATGTCTTGTGAGGACCACTGTAGGGTACATGCAGCGTCCTCCCGAAACTTCGCTGAACTTGCTTTCTAGTCGTGTACTTAATCTCCCAAATAACTTCCTTTCCTTCATTAGGCTGCCCAAACTTTGTTTTATTATTATTAGTATATAGATTAACTTGCGTCCCCAAAACCTTGTTGGTGGGAGGATTCGGTTGGGGGAAACTATAGGTCGACCTGCTGAGTTATCAGCATTCATTGCCTGGCCCTCCCTGGTCCTTGCTTGGATAGAGAAGGGCTGGGGCGCTGAATCTATATATATATACTGTATATATGTATATATATATATATATATATAGTGTGTGTATATATATATATATATATATATTTCAAATAAAGCCCATATATATTAATACATTAAAGTCTGGATTCTCTTAACGACCTCGGGATCAGAGCCCCAGGCGGAACCGCCCAAAGACTATGATATCGGACCGGCGGGGATTTGAACCCTCGTCCAGGATATCTGTATGCCAGTGACCATACCACTCGGCCACGAAGAAAGATAAAAGTCGATGACAATTCTTCTGTACATATACCTGTCAAATTCAGGTTTTCTGTACTTAGAATTGAAATCACCCCCATCTTCACCATCGTAGCTAATTGGTAGGTTTGGGACTTGGCAATCGATTAATGATAAATTTTTTTGCACATTTAAACGTGTTTCTTTCATATTTCAAATAAGCCATATATATCAATACATTAAAGTCTGGATTCTCTTAACGACCTCGGGATCATAGCCCCAGGCGGAACCGCCCAAAGACTATGATATCGGACCGGCGGGGATTTGAACCCTCGTCCAGGATATTTGTATGCCAGTGACCATACCACTCGGCCACGAAGAAAGATAAAAGTCGATGACAATTCTTCCGTACATATACCTTTCAAATTCAGGTTTTCTGTACTTAGAATTGAAAGGCAACCCATCTTCACCATCGTAGCTTATTGGTAGGTTTGGGACTTGGCATTCGATTAATGATAATTTTTTTTTATCTTTCTTCGTAGCCGAGTGGTATGGTCACTCGGCATACATATATCCTGGACGAGGGTTCAAATCCCTGCCGGTCCGATATCATAGTCTTTGGGGCGGTTCCGCCTGGGGCTCTGATCCCGAGGTCGTTAAGAGAATCCAGACTTTAATATATTAATATATATGGCTTATTTGAAATATGAAAGATACACGTTTAGATGTGCAAAAAAATTTATCATTAATCGAATGCCAAGTCCCCAAACCTACCAATTAGCTACGATGGTGAAGATGGGTTGATTTCAATTCCAAGTACAGAAAGCCTGACTTTGACAGGTATATGTACAGAAGAATTGTCCATCGACTTTTATCTTTTTTCGTGCTGAGCGGTATGGTCACTGGCATACAGATATCCTGGACGAGGGTTCAAATCCCCGCCGGTCCGATATCATAGTCTTTGGGCGGTTCCGCCTGGGGCTCTGATCCCGAGGTCGTTAAAAGAATCCAGACTTTAATGTATTAAATATATATGGCTTATTTGAAATATGAAAGAAACACATTTAAATGTGCAAAAAAATTTATCATTATTCGAATGCCAAGTCCCAAACCTACCAATTAGCTACAATGGTGAAGATGGGTTGATTTCAATTCTAAGTACAGAAAACCTGAATTTGACAGGTATATGTACAGAAGCATTGTCATCGACTTTTATCTTTCTTTGTGGCCGAGTGGTATGGTCACTGGCATACAGATATCTTGGACGACGGTTCAAATCCCCGCCGGTCCGATATCATAGTCTTTGGGCGGTTCCGCCTGGGGCTCTGATCCCGAGGTCGTTAAGAGAATCCAGACTTTAATGTATTAATATATATGGCTTATTTGAAATATGAAAGAAACACGTTTAAATGTGCAAAAAAATTTATCATTAATCGAATACCAAGTCCCAAACCTACCAATTAGCTACGATGGTGAAGATGGGTTGATTTCAATTCTAAGTACAGAAAACCTGAATTTGACAGGTATATGTACAGAAGAATTGTCATCGACTTTTATCTTTCTTCGTGGCCGAGTGGTATGGTCACTGGCATACAGATATCCTGGATGAGGGTTCAAATCCCCGCCGGTCCGATATCATAGTCTTTGGGCGGTTCCGCCTGGGGCTCTGATCCCGAGGTCGTTAAGAGAATCTAGACTTTAATGTATTAATATATATGGCTTATTTGAAATATGAAAGAAACACGTTTAAATGTGCAAAAAAAAAACTATCATATTATATATATATATATATGTATATATATATATAAATATATATACACACACACATAATATATATATATATATATAAATATATATATATATATATATATATTATATATTATATATATATATATATATGGTCAAGACTCTGCTTTCTGTTGTCATTTGCCCCTTAATTGTTTAAATGCCACAATTTTCTTCGGCTCTGGAACAAGCACCGGACTGGCCAATCTCTGACAAAGATGGCCAATATGGTTCTCCCAACTACTGCCCTGTTGCTCAATTTTCTTCTATTGGCAACGTCCATGGCTATTGATCGTCGGACTGGGGTTTGCATCCCGGTCAAACTTGATGGCTTCTTGTAGTGTCTGCATTCTCCCAATCCTTGTGAGCTAAGGAAGTTTTGTTTGGGGGAGTCTATAGGTTTACCCTGCCGAGTCCTCAACACTCATTGCCTGGCCCACCCTGGTCCTAGCTTGGGTGGAGAGGGGCTTGGTCGCTGATCATTTGTAAATATTGTCAGTCTCTAGGCCCTTAGGCATTGTCACTGGCTCTTGCCTCTCCCATACATGAGTGGGCTTTAAATCTTTAAACCAACAATATAAGGCTTCATTTTTACCTCAATAGTGTTTCGGCATCTTAACCTCTAAAAATGCCTTTAAGCTTTTTCAGTATCATAAAAAAAATTTTATTTCTTAGTTTAGTGTAGAGGCCTATTAAATCATATCACGTCAAAACGATATAAGTATAAATAACAATTGGACTATAATTATGTAAATAGTATTTTAACCGACAAATGAACCATATTTTTCAAATAGTCCTATTATTAATTATATTTATACCGTTTTGGCGTGATATGATATAAGGTTTTAGTCCAGCAAGCGCTTCCCGCTACAAAAGTCTCACAACTTTATTTTTTCTTATCTAGATAACATTTCACTAAAGGGCAGCCAGCGCTAGAGAGCCCATGTCAAGGGTGGGTGGTAATCGTCGATTATTATTATTATTATTATTATTATTATTATTATTATTATTATTATTATTATTATTATCACTAGCTTAGATACAACCCTAGATGGAAATGCTATAAGCTCAAGGGCTCCAACATGGAAAAATAGCGCACTGAAGAAAAGAAATAAGAAAAAAGAACAGTGTGCCAGCGTGAACCCTCATATAATGGAACTCTACCTCAAAGTGTCAGATCATGGTTTAAAGGCTATGGCACTACCTAAGACTAGAGAACAATGGTTTGATTCTGGATTGTCCTACCGTTACCGAGTGGAAAGTATGCACTGAACAATTAAAGTTCGGTAGTTAACCTCTTGAGAGAAGAAGACTTTATAGTCTAGCATGATAATGGACGCAGTACAGTACAAAAACTTCCCGTAATGAATATAGAAATAAAAGTAATAATTCCGAAGTGGCTCTCTCTTATCATCTTAAGAACTTCGAGCCCAAAGGTGAGGAGTGCACAAAGTGTTATTCTTATAACAACAATTTGCCCTTGGTAAAATTCGAAATGCCTTTAGTTAGATAACTTACAAGTAGGATAAAATCATGTTGTATTATCCTTACTCGAGAACATTAAGTGGGGTATGGATAACTTTTAGGATTAAAATGTGATGCATAGAAGCGATAGGATGACGTCAGCAGCTTGAGTAGTATGCACAAGACTTAAATTATCTCTGAGGATGATATAGCCAATGAGAGATCAGAAATTTCCCGCAATAAGTTCCTTTGGTCTATAGAGTGCTGGTTGAAGAAACGGCCAAAGTTGCCATGAAAACCGATCAAACGCTGGTTCTGAAAGTTTTGTTTTAATTTTTCATTTGGTTTGTGGAGTGCTGTTTGAAGCAAGGTTTGAAGAACCTGCAAAAATTGCCACGGAAAGAATTCAAACGTGGGTTCTAAGATTTTTGTTCATTATAAGAGCTAGATTTAACGGTGTTGGCTACAGTTTCACTCGGAAATTGTTTTGGTATTTTCATTTATGAAATAGTATTCAATATGGAATCACTATATTTTTATATGGAATTATGACATGATACCGTGAATATAAGCTGTGACATACATTTCAGGGTATATTATTATTATTATTATTATTATTATTATTATTATTATTATTATTATTTGCCAAACCATAACCCAGTTGGAAAAGCAGGGTGCTATAAAGATAAGGGCTCCAACAGAGAAAATAGCCCAGTGATGAAAGGAAATAAGGAAACTACAAGAGAAGTAATTAACAATTAGAATAAAAGATTTTAAGAACAGTAACAACAATAGAATAAACCTTTCATATATAAATTATAAAATTTTATAAAAAAATAAAGAGGAAGAAAAATAAGATAGAATAGTGTGCCCGAGTGTACCCTCAGGGAAGAGAACTCTACCCCAACACAGTGAAAGACCATCGTACAAAGGCTATGGCACTACCCAAGACCAGAGAACAATGGTTTGATTTTGGAGTTTCCTTCTCCTAGAAGAGAGGCTTACATCATATCTTCCAGCGTAAAATATAACTAGACTCATTGTCAATTTTAAGATCAATAATTTAGTATTAATTTAAGCTGCAATAATAATATTATAGAAATTGTAATATGAAATGAAGCTGTGAAGTACACTTAGTCAAGTCTATTTATTAGGCTCCTTATTCTGGAAAGTGGAAAGGTACTATTTTCGACCCCTGTTACTGTTATATCAAATGATTGTTTCTCTTTAGCCAGACCCAATGTTTATTCTATAATGAATTCATTGTAATTCCGGGCTCTCTTTTCAGGTCCTTTCAATTCAAAAGTTATAAATTACCTGAAATAAGTGTAGATGTTTCACCGTTGTTCAGTAAAACCGGACGCAAAATAGCACAGCGGTGATGGAATATGGACGTGCTAGCTGGACTCTCTCTTTGAGAGAGTACTTTTTAGGAAAAAATGGTTTTTATTGCGTATGGAAAAAAATCTGTAATAGAAATTTCTAGTGTTAATGAACCCGCATTATAAGTAAAGAAAGTAAAGAAATTGAAACGTTTGTTTATTCCAAATGTGAATTTGTAAAAGGATAAAATAAAGAAAGTAAGAATTTGTGTAGAAAACAGTGCATTTTCTAGATTATCTTTACAATGAAAATTCAAAGCAAATATCATGACTTTTTCCAAATTGCATCAGTGAAGAGCATTTGTCAAAGGAAACTGTGAAAATGTGCAGAACATTACGAAATTGAGACGGTGAAATTGATGAATTAGAATATTTAACATTCCCGGAATTGTGTTCTGTGATTAGTCACTATTATGAAGAAACTGCATTCAGTGGAAGTTAACGCGCAAATTATTAAGTTGCTCAACGAAGCAGTGAAGATGTCTGCTCGTAAAATGAAGAATTATATAAGATTATTTGTAGGTAATAAGGTCTTCATATGCTTCAAATGAAATCAATTGGAAAATATGGTTGCTAATACACGTAAACGTATTAATGTTGTTGGACACGAGCTACGCCCATAGTGGCAATGTGTCAAGATTTTCTCCGGGGATGATACAGCGACTAGAAATGTGACATAATTGAAAATGCAATATAAAAAAATACTAGGAACCTGAAAGCAAAAATGAATGACCTACAAATAACTAGTGTACGTGACCAGTCAAAATTGACAGCTAAATATTTAGATAGATATGCACACACTCAGAAATACAGATTCAACCCTTCCCACCTTATCCCCCTTTTCTATCTACACCACGGCAATTGGGGTTTTAGAGTGTAACTCTCGGGGTACTCCTTCTCACCAGAGTATGGCTACTCCCTCTATCCCTGCTCGAGGGACGGGGAGAGACCTAGTAGTTATATGTCTGGCAATGCCATGCAGCGTGACCGGATATATATATATATATATATGTGTGTGTGTGTGTATATATATATATATATACATATATATATATATATATATACAGGTATATACAGTACACGCATATATATATATATATACAGGTATATACAGTACACGCATATATATATATATACAGTACACACACACACACACATATATATATATATTATATATGTGTGTGTGTGTGTCTGTGTGTGTGTTTGTGTGTGTTTATATATGCATATATATCAGACACTTGTTCTTTATTATATAAGGGAGATAGTAAGGAAGGCGATGTGTTTATTACACTAGTTGACCTATATCGTTATTTACAGTCAATCCCTAATGTTTAAGAAGGATAAGTATGTTGTTTTAGAAGCATACCGCAGAGGGGTCTACCTATATCTTCTTTAGATGGGATCCTGAATTCGATTCATGATGATGTAGATTAAAGTAAGGGGCGTGACACCTGTAAATTGCAACTTCTTGAGATGAGGGTCATTATTGTGATTGAAATGATTGCAATTATGTGGAAATTGCGCCTTTGAACTGGAAGTAAAAAAGCATGTTAAAAATTCTGTCAAGTTTATTAACAATTCAAGACTGCAGAAAAAAGACAAAACTAAAAGTAAAAGAAAAAAAAAAAGAAAACCATAAATTTGTATTTTATAGATTCTTCTGGTTTTGGTAACTTAAAATTAATTGCTAATGTGGTAACGGTGTGGAATTTTGTGCTATGGGTACTAAGACGTTCAATTCGAAACTGCTCTCGTCATTAAATAGTTTTAATAATTTTTATAGAAATGTCCTGTGAACGTCATTTATATTAATAATAATAATGCTTTTTGTACAAACTATGCATATGAAAGAGTTTTACGAAAATGATTCATTTAGTCCAAGCCCATGTGGAGCAGAGCTCTTGGGGCAATAATACAGCTAAATTAATATTGTAAAATAAGAACAAAGTAAAAATTTATTCACATATACTGTATACTGTATATGCATACAATATGTTTGAGAAAATAAGAAAATGTCCAGAGATGAACATAACCTTTAGATGTGGATTAGTACCATAAAAACTCTACAAATAAAGTAAGTAAAAAAAAAAAATTCAAACTATAATGTCATAATAGGAAACTTGAAAAAAAAGGAGATCTGACTTATTGCAATAATTAGAGGCATCACATTTATGTCACTTGTCATGAAAATATGCATGCTCATCTTAAAGAAACTAGAGATGAAGATTGATGAAAATCTGAGAGATGAACAATCATGATCTATAAAAG
Source organism: Palaemon carinicauda (assembly GCF_036898095.1). Taxonomy (NCBI): domain Eukaryota; kingdom Metazoa; phylum Arthropoda; class Malacostraca; order Decapoda; family Palaemonidae; genus Palaemon; species Palaemon carinicauda. The sequence goes on from NC_090736.1 coordinate 69,961,585, forward strand.
GTAGAAGTTGTATTGACCAAATTTTCACTTCAAGGCATGTGGTACAGCAATTTATAGAATATAGAAATCCACTTTTGATGGACTGGACTGGATTGGTAACAGGAAATTATGCTGACAACGCTGTCCTTATTAGCAGAACACCGCAGGGCTTGCAAAGCTTGCTTACCAGAATGCAGGAAATATCACATGAGGCTGGGCTCCGGATAAATAGAATAAAGACAGAGATGATGAGAACGGAATATGCAATGGAAGATGAAATATCATTGGAGAAAGGATTAATGAGATAGAATCATTCAATTATTTAGGAACTCTGATCTCTGTTACAGGATCTTTAGAATTTGAGTTCAAGGAAAGGCTGAAAAAAGTGAATCAGACAATGGCTAGTTTAAGATAAGTTAGGAAGAAAAAATCGCCTGAAATTGCGCATAAAACTCAGGCTATATATATCAGTTTAGTGAGATCGGTGCCACTCTATGGACATGAGTCGTGATATGACAATGAAACGATATCCAACACATTTTGTAGATTTGAGAACAAAGCTCTCAGAAGAATATTGGGGAGATAAATGGCAGGACAGGATTAGAAATGAAACTATAAGAGAGATTACTATAGTGCAATATGTGGATGAGATCATAGTAAGGAGATGGAGATGGTTTGGGCATACTCTTCGCACTCCCGAAAAAAGATTAGTACACCAAACTTAAAACTGGGCTCCACAAAGCACTAAAAGAGCTGCAAGATCAAGACCTACATGGTTGAGGACTATGAAACGGGAAGTCGGATATGATGTATGAAAAGGTATTGAATTAAAAGCTCATGATAGACACGACTGGTGAAATCTAACTGAGGCCCTTTGCGTCAATAGACGTAGGAGGAGATGTTGATGATGATAATAGGTACTATTATCATCATGGGTACGTTACATTTCTACTATCATGGCTCTCCTAAAATTTTTTTTTTTTTTGGGGGGGGGGCTGTTTTTTCATGATTTTCTTATAATGTACATTAATAGTTGATAAATTCCTTTGGTAGTATCAGCATTATTTACACCAAATTTCAGTAATACATACATAAACACACATATACACACATGCAAATAATATACACACACATACACACAAACACACACACCCATATATATATATATATTTTATATATATATATATATATATATATATATATATATATATATAAATATATACATATATAAATATATATATATATATATATATATATATATATATATATATATATATATATATATATATATATATATATATATATACGTATATATACACACACACACACACACACATATATATATATATATATATATATATATATATATATATATATATATATATATATATATATATATATGTACATACACTGGGGTTCAAGTCCCACTCAAACTCGTTAGTTACTTTGGTCGTTGCAACTTCCTATCCTTGAAAGCTATGGATGGGAGTTTAGGGAAGCCTATATGTCTACCTCCTGAGACATCAGCAGCCTTTGCGTGTCTTCCCTGATCCTAGCTCGGTTGGAGAGGGGCCTGGGCGCTAATCATGTACAGTTATGGTAAAAATTATGAATTTTCCGTGAGGATTTAAACCAAGGACAAAGAAAGCTATTGAGTTTAATGAGTGAAATTATAGATGTTAAACTGCCGTTTCTCGTCTTGAGAGGAAATCACCTAAAAAACTGTCTTCGGATGTAAGCACCACTTCCTCTCCACAGTAACTCATCTACCATATGTAAAGGACCTAAAATAATAAAAAAAGAATATACACTTCTTGAAAAGAATCAATTTAACGTAAGAAATTAATCGCCAAATTTAACGAGAAGGGAAAGAAATTCACCAAGCTAGCTTCGTGAAAACGTAAATTTCGTAAATGAACTCTCGTTACTAAATAAGAGAAAATATATTTGAATTACGTTCGTAGTTAATCTTAGTCAAAATGAAACTCTACTGGTTTATAAACCAAAGGGACAAGTATAATGGTAATTATAATGATAAAATCCTTTACTTTATTTTTTTCGACGTGTTGGCGACCATAATTCAAACTATAATAAACGTAAGAAACAGATCAATCCTATTGAGCCTGCATAAGGTCTCTCAACTAATTTACGTTTCTTTAGATCCTGTTCTTTCGTGGTTAAATGATAAGTCCAGTTACTCGTGTTGCCTCTCTCCGAACATGAAATCCTATCGCTCGGCCTAGGTGGAGTTTATCGCTCCATGACACTTGAAAACTCCAGGGTAAAAAAAATGTCAGAAAATCTTAAAGGTCTGGTGCCACTCCGCTCCGGACTGCTTTCTGTACTGGTCTCTGGACTGGAATCCTGACTCTCCCCGCTGGAAATCTGTCCTACTGGAATATGCCTCTGGCCTGGATTCTGGACCTCTGAATTTAAATACTCAAAAGGCAGAGTGAGTGGATATTTAACTGTCAAACAGTCAGTTTCAAGAACTATTCAGGCTCAATAGTAAACAAAGTCGCAAATTATCCTATAACCATGAAACAAATTACCATTAAACAAATGCCCATAGTTCCATCCACCACCAAAGTAAACAAAACCCATAATGTACTTTTCAGTACAAACAGAAATATACGAAAAGCATAAGATATTTCTTTACACTCCACACCAAGGGTTCTGCATTTAATTTTTTGTTGAATGTAGAACTCTGAAATAACTAGAAAAATTTCAGTCTTTTCTTTTACATTCCAGGCTAAGGGTTCCACATTTCTATCCTTAGTAAATGTAGGACTAATTCCAAATCATATATGAATATATATATATATATATATATATATATATATATATATATATATATATATATATATATATATATATATATATATATATATAATTGTGAAATGATCAAAATTATGTACAGTTAATAAACCCAACTATATACAGTTATGTTCATGAAAGGTTCCTCAAATGTCACTGATCATACCTCGAGTCTTTTGCATGCTTTGCTGAGCAGCTTTCCTCTTGTGCCTCTCTTTTTTCTGAGGCTTATATTTCCCAAGGTTTGCTGTGGGATCGGTAGTATTAACAGAAATATGATCTTTCATTGTTTTAATATTTGATTGTGGCTTTTCCTTGCGCGTTAATATAGGGGTTAAAGATGTGACGTGGCGTCGAACCATCTCCCTGTTTTACCTTTAAGCAGAACAGCGTCAGTTACTTCATCAATTACGTTAGTTTTAATGTCTTTAATAACTGCCAATGGGAAATTGGTAGAATTGCAATTCTCCTCCTTTATCAGTACAATGTCCCCTACGTGTAATTTTTTGTGGGCAACCGGCTTATATCTACTTTTATCATTGACAGCCTGAGTCATCAAATTATTCAAAAATTGTGCATTGTAGATTTCTATCATATGTGTGCGCACTTTCTTCAGTTTCTCATAACATGTTCTTATGGTATCAATAGGGTCAGTGTTTAAAGACCAATCAGGATCATTGCTTGTGTGAAGCGGCTGCATGGCTGGAATAAGATTCAAAGACATTAAGTCTAAGCCATGTATTAACCTCTCTGGGGTAATAGGGTCTGGAATTACGTCATCACTGGTATCTCCTGGACCTTCCGAGAAAGCAGTAGGCCTTCGATTAACCAGGTGAATAGTTTGAGAAACCACAAATTCAAAATCTTTGTATTGAAGAACATTTTTCTTGATTGAGCATTGAAGCAACTGGCGGACCATCTTCACACATACCTCTACTAATCCCCCAGAGAGGATGATAGCCTTCAAAATATTGCTCAAATTTTAATGGACTTACTCCTTGTTCTTCAAAAATATTCTGGGGTTCTGGATCATTCAGAAAGTCAATAATTATGTTAGCTCCTTCAACTAAGGATGAACCAAGATCAGATAAACATAATTCAGTCACTCCATATTCAAATGAATGAAGCTGCAAAGCTCTAATGAACTCACCTGAGGTCATGCCAAGACAAACTTTTAAATTAATAGCCCTCGACCAAAGGCAAGTTATGCAAAGAATCCAGACTTTCACCTTTTTGCCATTGTAAAGTACAAAGTAAGGGCCTATGTGATCTATGAATATTGTACGAAAGGGAACACTAGGTGGTTCTTGTCTGAATAACCTGTAGGGAGATTGATTTAGTTTAATAGCTCTCTGCTTCAGTTTTCTACAATGTATGCATTCTTGCAGGAAGCGTTTCACAACAGAGAAACAGTGTGGAATCCAAAATTGTCTTCTTAATTCAGACAAAACCTTGTAACAGCCTGAGTGATACATTTTCTCATGCAAATCTAAAACAATTAATTTTGTGATGTAGCTATTCTTAGGAAGCAAAACAGGAAATCTGTAATTCTTATCATTTTTCCATCTTGAGAATTTGCTCTTCACTCTTAGAATTCCCTCATTATCAGGATATACATTGAGTTGATTAACAATGTTTGGGATATCTTTAACGAACTTAGAATCACTGTCAAAATACCTGAATATCTCGGGAAAAGAAATGTGCTGTTCTATTCTAATTATATAATTCATTGCCCTGGCATACAAGTTTTCAAGAACTCTCAGGTATCCAAACCTCTCAGGATACCTCGAGTAAAGTTTGCATTTTAGGCTCCAAGTAAACTTAAACACGTACCTATGAACAGATACAAGCCTGGACAAACTGGAAAACCTGTTCACAGTCACCAAGTGCTCCAGTTCTCCCTTACTGGCTGCACCAGTAGTAATTTGGCCGGATTTGAGAGACCCAGAACACCCACCTGTTGAAGCTAAATGTTTTGTACATTCCTCTTCGGTGGAGCAGAAATTAATTTGATTTTAATTTTCCGAAACAACATCCACTGGTTTTGCACTGGGGTTTGGTACAATGATATTGAAATTATATCACTGCGACTTGAATTGAAGTTAGCAGACTCTTTCAAAAACACTGGCCCAGAGAGGAAATTAGACTTAACGGTAGTTTTATATGAAGCTACACAAGTGACAAGGTCAGCTGGATTTTCAATACCCGAAACAAATTGAAATCTTATAGGATGCGTCTTACACAAGGTACTTAAATGTTCTAACCTATTACGAATAAAGGTGCTGTGTTTATGTATCTTATCTAATTCATAACAATAGGAATCAATCCAGGATAAGGACACCAAGCTATCAAAAAACATATGGAGTTCTTTGATGTTGATTGCTTCAACACATGAGGGCCCAGTTAATTCCTTATAGATATCTATTAACACTTCTGCACCCAAAATAATGGCCTGAAACTCAAGGGAAGGCATGCTCTTCCCAGATAATTGCTTGTTCACAAAACGGTTCTTAGCTAGAACAAAGTTCACTTCTAATGACTGGATATCCTGAATAAAGATAACAGTTCCATATATATCCTTACTGCTATCGGTAAAGGCAATCACTTTATATTCTCCATTTCTCTGGCCAACAAATCTTCTAATTCCGAGGCTGGGAGAGGAATTTTCCTGTCGACATATGATTTCCATTCTTTAATTTCTGCATCCGGTAATTTAGAGTCCAGGGTACAGGACGAATCACATTGTAATTTATGTAGAAAGAGCCGTGCTTGATTCAGAATGGACAAAGTAAAGCCAAATACATCATAGTGACTGGCAATAGTTTTCAAAACACTCCTCTTTGTATTTACCTCACCATCTAAAACTAGAGGCTTAGTGGATAGGGTATCATCAACTCGATCCCACAAGAGCCCCAATAATCTGACTGATCTGCTAGTTTTCTCTCCAGAGCTGTTATCAATTTCCTCTTGAATTTCAGTATCATTTGTTACAAACTGCTGAAGATAAAATTTATAGGGCTCAAATATTCCTTTTAACTATTAAAAAGCCCACTTCAATTTTTCACTATTATTGACAGTAATACTGCCATTATCCATATACATTAATGAATAAATGTGTCTTTTAAGCAAATTTACCTGGTCATCATCATCAGTGTCAATCATCAAAATTTTATATAGTCCAAGTAATAATATGCAAGGGGAACAAACAAGACCAAATGGAAATCTTGAGCTACGATATGTAACAATACTGTAATCTCCTTTCTGTACATTACGATGCCATAGGAAAAGTAACTTGTTGGAATCTAGATCAGAGAGGCATATGTTGAGAAAGGCTTTTTTAATATCAAAACACAGGAGTTTGGAGTCAAAGCGTAGCTGTAATAAAGCTGTGGTGATCTTTTGGTTTAAACAAGGTCCACTCAACATAGCTTGATTGTGACTCATGGTTCCTCCCTGTAAAGGATTATTTTCACATAAATTAGATAAAAATACTACTCGGCATTTTGTAGTGTCACGCTCTGGTTTAAATACTGCCATGTGGGCCAAGAAACTGTGATTTGGATTTTCCTCTAAGTACTGATCAAGGTTGTCAATTCTTTCTATAATACCTTGTTCAGATTGCTCTCTAAAGCATTGGTCGATTAATTTCAACTTTGCTCCATCACCCTTAGAGTATCTTTGGAAATTTGAATTTGGGATTTTAGTAGCTAGAGTTTTATTTTGCCCTAGAAAATGCCTCACTTTGTGATTCCAGATTAGTGGCATGATTAACCTGCCGTCTTCATTACGCCTTGTATTTTGAAGAACATAATTTATTATTCTTTCGTTTTCAACTACCTTACCGGGAAATATTTGTGTGTCATAATTTAAGGTATCTGTGCAACACCTACCAAGAATCTCTTGAGTAGCTCTTTCCAAGGAAGCATAGTTGATTCTCCCCGTATCGTTCACTATTGTTATCCTGCCTTCACTTTCTGTCAGATCATCAAAATCTAGGAGAGGATCTAAAGAATTATGACTTGAAAGGGCAAGATCCTCACATGTATACAAAGGCACTTCAGCTTTTGTCTTTTCTTCCCCAACACAAGGAGGGAGGTGCTTCAAGTTGCTCCTAATTTGATCTGTGGTACCCACTAGCATTACACCTGCGGCAGTCAAGGAATAAACCGACGGTGCATCATTCTCATTACCCCCAAATGAAACTGTTGTTTTAGGAAGACAATAAGCAAAATTTGACCCGAGAATAAAATCTATGTTGTTAATTTCATCTTTTCCATCCTTCAAGAAGTCATCAGCCAAGGAATATCCCCTGTTCATAAATTCCCGAATAATTTTCTGCAAGCCAGGCAATTTCCATGAAGTGTGAATAGATGGCACACCCGTTGCTTCAATCTCGTAAATATGATCTCCAATCGTCAAAGGCACTTTGTAAGCCTTAGTATGATAAACTTTGGAAGAGTTAAATCCATTGATTTTGATTATGAGATCAGAATTTATGACATGCAAGTTTTCATACTTTGCCCTCTCCTCTGATATGAAGTTGGACTGACACCCGCTGTCCCTCATGCAACGAATCTTTGTCTCTCCTTGAAGAATACAAGAAAAGGTAGGGAGTATTGCGTAGCTACAGTCTGTGACTTTGAACGACTCAGAAAATTTCTCAACAAATATCATGCTTGAATTACTCTCCTTCATAACTCGATCACTTTGTTTAGAATTTTCCTTTTTCAATTTTATATCACTTAGACCACTATCCCTCAGGACTCCACTGCTTTCTTGGCTCATGCATAGAAATTTGAAGTGCCAAGCGCCACAATAGCAACGCTTCCGGAAGTGAAATTTGCAGGTATCCTCATTATGATCCAACCTGCCGCATTTTATACAAGCCTTCAAATTTCTTAGCTTGTTTATTTTTAACGTAGGTTCAGGATACTTTTCACACTTGTGAATGGGATGAGAGGAGTCACCATCCTCATTACATAAAGGACACACTTAGAAAACATTGAGTGACGGGCCTGTTTGGTAATTAACATTTGCAGCAAAACTCGTAGCTCTCTTAGGACAAAGTTCTCTTGCTTTCTGCTTAATTTTATACTGTCGTTGACTGGTTAAATACCTTTCAGTGGATTCAAAAAAATTATCTCCTATCTGATTCAAAGATGGCCTGGTTTCGTTGGTGATATAAATTAAATGAGATTGGAAGTTTTCATTTAAATCATGCCAGGCAAAATACTGTAAAATATCCTCTGAGGTTATTTTCAAAGCGCTAATGGATCCACAAATTGAATTAATTTTCCCTATGTACTCAAACGGTTCTGTATTGTAATCAAGCTGCAGATTCGACATTTGTTTGATGACGTTGAATTTTCTAGTGACGGGAGAGGCTAAAACCTTCAACTGAAGCTCTCTTGCTACGTTATAAGAATGTTGTATGCTGTCCAGGGAATTTATCGAAGACAAGGCACGCCGTGAAATTTGCTGTTTCAAAAGTAAGAATTTATCGTAGTCAAAATAACTGAAGCATTTCGTCGTATCTTCAAATTGCTGAAAGAATCTAATAAGATCCTCTCCCTCTTCACTTGTGAATTTAGGGAAAGGGGAAGGTGCGCTCTTAAGCATGCTGCTCAATGTGCTTCTAGAAACTTCCAGAATGCAAGTATCTGGACTGGATGTAGCCAAATGAGAGAGTAGACAAACATTCACTGATCTTATCTTCATACTTACAGCATTCTTCAATTTCTTTATCATTCTCAGCTATGGCTTTCGTCTCATCCTCGGAGTTTAATTCCCATTTCAAGGTTAGAATGACCGAGTCGGCCTTTTCAAGCTCATTCTTGAGTCTTTTCAATTTTCTAACAAGGCAGTCTCTCTCCTGAGGAGTATTATTACCAAAACTGTCTAATTCATAATGAATACGGTTGACCTGTCCTCGATACTTAGCCCTAGAACTAATCAGAACTTTCAAGTCTTTTGACATGCCTGTGATCCCCTTACAAACCTAATGAAATGAATATAATCTAGAAAGTCACAAATGACTCACTCAAAAAAATTGAACAAGACCTCCCGACAGAAAACTGCTGAAGGGGCACAATGAAAAGTCGTTAAGACCTCTAACTATAAGTAACCAGTTGTTCAAAACAACCCTAAATCACCAAAAAAATTTTGAATGGCCGAGCGGATAAGAAAACAAAGGACGGAGAAACGGCAACAACTAGCAAATAACCAACAATTCCCTGTTCGAGCGCCATATGGTAAAAATTATGAATTGACAGTGAGGATTTAAACCAAAAACGGCCAAAGTTGCCATGAAAAACGATCAAACGCTGGTTCTGAAAGTTTTGATTTGATTTTTCATTTGGTTTGTGGAGTGCTGTTTGGAGCAAGGTTTGAAAAACCTGCCAAAATTGCCACGAAAATATTTCAAATGAGGGTTCTAAGATTTTTGTTCATTATAAGAGCTAGATTTAACGGTGTTGGCTACAGTTTCACTCGGAAATTGTTTTGGTATTTTTATTTATGAAATTGTATTCAATATGGAATCACTATATTTTTATATGGAATTATGACATGATACCGTGAATATAAGCTATGACATACATTTTAGGGTATATTATTATTATTATTATTATTATTATTATTATTATTATTTGCCAAGCCAAGACCTAGTTGGAAAAGCAGGGTGCTATAAAGATAAGGGCTCCAACAGAGAAAATAGCCCAGTGATGAAAGGAAAGAAGGAAACTACAAGAGAAGTAATTAACAATTAGAATAAAGGATTTTAAGAACAGTAACAACAATAGAATAAACCTTTCATATATAAATTATAAAAACTTATAAAAAATAAAGAGGAAGAGAAATAAGATAGAATAGTGTGCCCGAGTGTACCCTCAGGCAAGAGAACTCTTACCCCAACACAGTGAAAGACCATGGTACAAAGGCTATGGCACTACCCGAGACCAGAGAACAATGGTTTGATTTTGGAGTTTCCTTCTCCTAGAAGAGAGGCTTACATCATATATTCCAGCGTAAAATATAACTTGACTCATTATCAATTTTAAGATCAATAATTTAGTATTCATTAACCTGCAATAATAATGTTATAGAAATTGTAATATTAAATGAAGCAGTGAAGTACACTTAGTCAAGTCTATTTATTAGGCTCCTTATTCTGGAAAGTGGAAAGTTACTATTTTCGACCTCTGTTACTGTTATATCAAATATCACTACTTTTCTTTAGTCAGACCCAATATTTATTCTATAGTGAACTCGTTGTAATTCTGGGCTCTCTTTTCAGGTCCTTTTAATTCAAAAGTTATAAATTACCTGAAATAAGTGTAGATGTTTTACCGTTGTTTAGTAAAACCGGACGCAGAATAGCACAGTGGAGGTGGAATGTGGACATGCTAGCTGGACTCTTTCTTTGAGAGAGTACTTTTTAGGAAAAAATAATTTGTATTGCGTATGGAAAAAATCTGTAATAGAAATTTCTAGTGTTAATGAACCCGCATTATAAGTAAAGAAAGTAAAGAAATTGAAACGTTTGTTTATTCCAAATATGAATTTGTAAAAGGATAAAATAAAGAAAGTAAGAGTTTGTAGAAAAAGTGCATTTTCTAGATTATCTTTACAATGAAAAATTCAAAGCAAATATCTTGGCTTTTTCCAAATTGCATCAGTGAGGAGCGTTTGTCAAAGGAAACTGTGAAAATGTGCAGAACATTACGAAATTGAGACAGTGAAATTGATGAATTAGAATATTTAACATTCCCGGAATTGTGCTCTGTGATTAGTCACTATTATGAAGAAACTGCATTCAGTGGAAGTTAACGCGCAAATTATTAAGTTGCTCAACGAAGCAGTGAAGATGTCTGCTCGTAAAATGAAGAATTATAAAAGATTAATTGTAGGTGATAAGGTCTTCATATGCTTCAAATGAAATCAATTGGAAAATATGGTTGCTAATACACGTAAACGTATTAATGTTGTTGGACACGAGCTACGCCCATAGTGGCAATGTGTCAAGATTTTCTCCGGGGATGATACAGCGACTAGAAATGTGACATAATTGAAAATGCAATATCGAAAAATACTAGGAACCTGAAAGCAAAAATTAATGATCTACAAATAACTAGTGTACGTGACCAGTCAAAATTGACAGCTAAATATTTAGATAGATATGCACACACTCAGAAATACAGATTCAACCCTTCCCACCTTATCCCCCTTTTCTATCTACACCACGGCAATTGGGGTTTTAGAGTGTAACTCTCGGGGTACTCCTTCTCACCAGAGTATGGCTACTCCCTCTATCCCTGCTCGAGGAACGGGGAGAGACCTAGTAGTTACATGTCTGGTAATGCCGTGCAGCGTGACCGGAGATATATATATATATATATATATATATATATATATATATATATATATATATATGTATATATATAGTACACGCACACACATATATATATATATATATATATTATATATATATATATATATATATATATATATATATATATATATATATATATATACATATATATATATATATATATATATATATATATATTATATATATATATATATATATATATATATATATTTATATACATATATATATATATATATATATATATATATATATATATATATATATATATATATATATATACAGTACACACACACACATATATATATATATATATATATACATATATATATATATATATATACATATATATATATATATATATATATATATATATATATATATATATACACACACACACATATATATATATATATATACACACGCACATATATATATATATATATATATATATATATATATATATATATATATATATATATATATGTGTGTGTGTGTGTGTGTGTCTGTGTGTGTGTTTGTGTGTGTTTATATATGCATATATATCAGACACTTGTTCTTTATTATATAAGGGAGATAGTAAGGAAGGCGATGTGTTTATTACACTAGTTGACCTATATCGTTATTTACAGTCAATCCCTAATGTTTAAGAAGGATAAGTATGTTGTTTTAGAAGCATACCGCAGAGGGGTCTACCTATATCTTCTTTAGATGGGATCCTGAATTCGAGAAGCCATTCATGATGATGTAGATAAAGATAAAGTAAGGGGCGTGACACCTGTAACATATAATATGCTAACTTCAAATTACTATCAAGAGATGAGGGTCATTATTGTGATTGAAATGATTGCAATTATGTGGAAATTGCGCCTTTGAACTGGAAGTAAAAAAGCATGTTGAGAATTCTGTCAAGTTTATTAACTTTTCAAGACTGCAGAAAAAAAAAAACATAAATTTGTATTTTATAGATTCTTCTGGTTTTGGTAACTTAAAATTAATTGCTAATGTAGTAACGGTGGGGAATTTTGTGCTATGGGTACTAAGACGTTCAATTAGAATCTGCTTTCGTCATTAAATAGTTTTGATAATTTTTATAGAAATGTCCTGTGAACGTCATTTATAATAATGATAATAATGCTTATTGGACAAACTATGTATATGAAAGAGTTTTACAAAAATGATTCATTCAGTCCAAGCCCATGTGGAGCAGAGCTCTTGGGGCAATAATACTGCTAAATTAATATTGTAAAATAAGAACAAATTAAAAATTTATTCACATATTCTGTATACTGTATATGCATACAATATGTTTGAGAAAATAAGAAAATGTCCAGAGATGAACATAACCTTTAGATGTGGATTAGTACCATAAAAACTCTACAAATAAAGTAAGTAAAAAAAAAAAAAGTTCAAACTATAATGTCATAATAGGAAACTTGAAAAAAAGGAGATCTGACTTATTGCAATAATTAGAGGCATCACATTTATGTCACTTGTCATGAAAATATGCATGCTCATCTTAAAGAAACTAGAGATGAAGATTGATGAAAATCTGAGAGATGAACAATCAGGATCTATAAAAGGTAGAAGTTGTACTGACCAAATTTTCACTTCAAGGCATGTGGTACAGCAATTTATAGAATATAGAAATCCACTTTTGATGGACTGGACTGGATTGGTAACAGGAAATTATGCTGACAACGCTGTCCTTATTAGCAGAACACCGCAGGACTTGCAAAGCTTGCTTACCAGAATGCAGGAAATATCACATGAGGTTGGGTTCCGGATAAATAGAAAAAAGACAGAGATGATGAGAACGGAATATGCAATGGAAGATGAAATATCATTGGAGAAAGGATTAATAAGATAGAATCATTCAATTATTTAGGAACTCTGATCTCTGTTACAGGATCTTTAGAATTTGAGTTCAATGAAAGGCTGAAAAAAGTAAATCAGACAATGGCTATTTTAAGATAAGTTAGGAAAAAAAAAATCGCCTGAAATTGCGCATAAAACTCAGGCTATATATGTCAGTTTAGTGAGATCGGTGCCACTCTATGGACATGAGTCGTTATATGACAATGAAACGATATCCAACACATTTTGTAGATTTGAGAACATAGCTCTCAAAAGAATATTGGGGAGATAAATGGCAGGACAGGATTAGAAATGAAACTATAAGAGAGATAACTATAGTGCAATATGTGGATGAGATCATAGTAAGGAGATGGAGATGGTTTGGGCATACTCTTCGCACTCCTGAAAAGAGATTAGTACACCAAACTTAAAACTGGGCTCCACAAAGCACTAAAAGAGCTGCAAGATCAAGGCCTACATGGCTGAGGACTATAAAACGGGAAGTCGGATATGATGTATGAAAAGGTATTGAATTAAAAGCTCAAGATAGAGACGACTGGTGAAATCTAACTGAGGCCTTTTGTGTCAATAGACGTAGGAGGAGATGTTGATGATGATAATAGGTACTATTATCATCATGGGTACGTTACATTTCTACTATCATGGCTCTCCTAAAATTTTTTTTTTTTTTTTTTTTTTTTGGGGGGGGGGCAGTTTTTTCATGATTTTCTTATAATGTACATTAATAGTTGATAAATTCCTTTGGTAGTACCAGCATTATTTACACCAAATTTCAGTAATACATACATAAACACACATATACACACATGCAAATAATATACACACACATACACACACACATTATATATATATATATATATATATATATATATATATATATATGTATATACATATATATATATATATATATATATATATATATATATATATATATATATATATATATATATATTATTTATATATATATACATACATATATATTATATATATATATATATATATATATATATATATATATATATATATATATATATATATATATATACGTATATACACACACACACATACATATATATATATATATATATATATATATATATATATATATATATATATATATATATATATATATATATATATATATTATATATATATATATATATATATATATATATATATATATATATATATATATATACACGCACTGGAGTTCAAGTCCCACTCAAACTCGTTAGTTCCTTTGGTCGTTGCAACTTCCTATATTTGAAAGCTATGGATGGGAGTTTAGGCAAGCCTATATGTCTACCTCCTGAGACATCAGCAGCCTTTGCGTGTCTTCCCTGATCCTAGCTCGGTTGGAGAGGGGCCTGGGCGCTAATCATGTACAGTTATGGTAAAAATTATGAATTTTCCGTGAGGATTTAAACCAAGGACAAAGAAAGCTATTGAGTTTAATGAGTGAAATTATAGATGTTAAACTGCCGTTTCTCGTCTTGAGAGGAAATCACCTAAAAAACTGTCTTCGGATGTAAGCACCACTTCCTCTCCACAGTAACTCATCTACCATATGTAAAGGACCTAAAATAATAAAAAAAGAATATACACTTCTTGAAAAGAATCAATTTAACGTAAGAAATTAATCGCCAAATTTAACGAGAAGGGAAAGAAATTCACCAAGCTAGCTTCGTGAAAACGTAAATTTCGTAAATGAACTCTCGTTACTAAATAAGAGAAAATATATTTGAATTACGTTCGTAGTTAATCTTAGTCAAAATGAAACTCTACTGGTTTATAAACCAAAGGGACAAGTATAATGGTAATTATAATGATAAAATCCTTTACTTTATTTTTTTCGACGTGTTGGCGACCATAATTCAAACTATAATAAGCGTAAGAAACAGATCAATCCTATTGAGCCTGCATAAGGTCTCTCAACTAATTTACGTTTCTTTAGATCCTGTTCTTTCGTGGTTAAATGATAAGTCCAGTTACTCGTGTTGCCTCTCTCTGAACATGAAATCCTATCGCTCGGCCTAGGTGGAGTTTATCGCTCCATGACACTTGAAAACTCCAGGGTGAAAAAATGTCAGAAAATCTCAAAGGTCTGGTGCCACTCCGCTCCGGACTGCTTTCTGTGCTGGTCTCTGGACTGGAATCCTGACTCTCCCCGTTGGAAATCTGTCCTACTGGAATATGCCTCTGGCCTAGATTCTGGACCGCTGAATTTAAATACTCAAAAGGCAGAGTGAGTGGATATTTAACTGTCAAACAGTCAGTTTCAAGAACTATTCAGGCTCAATAGTAAACAAAGTCGCAAATTATCCTATAACCATGAAACAAATTACCATTAAACAAATGCCCATAGTTCCATCCACCACCAAAGTAAACAAAACACATAATGTACTTTTCAGTACAAACAGAAATATACGAAAAGCATAAAGATATTTCTTTACACTCCACACCAAGGGTTCAACATTTAATTTTTTGTTAAATGTAGAACTCTGGAATAACTAGAAAAATGTCAGCCTTTTCTTTTACAACAATATGTATGGTCACTGTCGAGGACATTGCCCTGCTTGGTAGGGCAATGCCCCTGTCCCTTCCTTTTGTCATTCAAGAGTAGTATTTAAACCTTTATAGATAGTAGGTTGGTCAAGACACCAACCAATTGTTGAGATACTACCGCTAGAGAGTTTCTTTGCCTACACATACACAGAATCTACATTCTCCTTCGTCCTCATACACCTGACAACACTGAGATTACCAAACAATTCTTCGTCGGTCAAGGGGTTAACTACTGCACTGTAATTGTTGAGTGACTACTTTGCCTACACATACACCAGACTTATCGGTGTATGTGTAGGCAAAGGAAAAATGAGCCGTAACCAAAGAGAGGGATCCAATGTGATACTGTCTGGCCATTCAAACGACCCAATAACTCTCTAGCGGTAGTATCACAACGGATGGCTGGTGCCCTTGCCAACCTACTACCTTAGTAGCGGGAAATGTCTCTTACCTCATTGGCTGCAACATCCTATGACATGATTGGTTGCTGTTCATATTTACTAGTTGCTACTTCATACAAGTGCTTTTTATGAATTATTACAAAATGGTAAAGGAAAAAAATATATAAATCTTTCACTGAATAACGGTTTTCATTCGAAAATGTAATCAATGAATAATTGAAAAAATTAATAAATGGATTATTCTATAAATAATGGGTTAGGTTTAAGTAAATTACCTTGCTGAAAAAAAGTTTCAGAGGAATCATTAAGTGTGTTTAGGATTTGAAATCTAGTTTCCAATACTGCTGTTTACTACCAGGATGGTGTCAATGTAGTTTTCATCCACTCTTAAAATATAGATATTTATTCCTATTGTATATTAACATCGCAGCTTTTTCTCTTTATAATTTTCATGAAAATACTCTATACTACATTATATCAAATTATCTAAAGAAGCAAATAAAGTAACAAAATACATGGTTTTCTATGAATGTTAATTTCTGTGCATAGAATATTTCCCAATTGCTATTTACAATCATAAAATACCAATAGGCCTATATATATATATATATATATATATATATATATATATATATATATATATATATATATATATATATATATATATATACATACATATATACCGATAGGCCTACTTAGTAAGTAAGCAAGCAAAATTAGGAACAGGCATAGCCTATATCTAATATAAACATACATATTTGAAAGTCATGCCTGAGACCAGAAAATGTACATATTAAAAGTTTATGAATAATGTATAATTAATACTTCATAAGCTCTGAAATTATATAAAAGTATACATATTTAAAAAAAAATATGGAGAAAATATATATATATATATATATATATATATAAATATATATATATATATATATATATATATATATATATATATATATATATATATATATATATATATATATATATATATATATATATACACACACACACACACACACACACATATATATATATATATATATATATATATATATATATATATATATATATATATATATATATGTATATATATATATATATATATATATATATATATATATATATATATATATATATATATATATATATATATATATATATATATATATATATGTTTATATGTGCGATATTCGTCAACTACATGTGTTCGCGTGTGTCATGTTTTCAATTTATTACTGCGTATCAATGATGTAGTTTGTTACTATAATAGTGTTTGGTAATGGTGGATAGATTAACATATGTTTGCACGGTATGCACTGGGGGTCAAACATTATAAGTGGCTTGATTCCCAATATGGGCGCTGCTTTCTGTAAAACTAAGCGAGTGACAAGTGATGGAACTGTGAAACTATGATGCTGGGTACTAACATGATACTTACGTGGCGGGGAAGGGTGAGACTGTACACGATCTGTTGCCAGAGATGAAATGCATTTACAAAATGTAAATCCGAATTTTTAAAAGCATATTTTCAGCAAGAAAGTGGGGGGCTATAGCCCCCCAGCCCCCCCTTGCTCCTACGGCACTGCAATCACAACATAGTAGACAAATATTTAGTGTCATGATGTAGTCAATTATTCCTTAGATATTATACTATTTTATTAGATTAGTTTATTTTTTCGGGCTATGTCATCTGCTTTGTAGTAAAGAAAATTGAATATGGTTATCTTTTCATTGATACCTAATTTTGTCAAAGGTATTTAGATCTTATATAATATAGATGTTTTGTTAATTTCCATTCATAAAGTAGTAACTTTAAACCACATTTCTTTTGGATTTTATATTAAAGGATTTGTTCTCATCATACCACCTTGTTCTGGATAAGATTCGAAAAGATTATAGTTAGATCATTTATAAATTATATGAGATCATGTTTTAGTATCCCTATACAATATAAGTTTTAAATACGTTATAGAATTATAAAGCAACATTTAGATTAGAAAGGATTTCATGACATTATCTGCTAGTAGTAAACACGGATAACAACCACAATCACACGTGCAGATGATGTAGCCAATGAGAGTGCCGCATTTTTTCACGATCATACGTCCCTTTGTTATATGAATTACTGTTTGAAGATCCTTCCGAAATTACCTTGATATTGTTCAAACGCTCCAACTAATGGGTATTGTAAGATTTTTTCTGGTTAGTTTAGGAAAGGAATAGAGCTCCAACAACCATTTGAAGAAGATATTGCACAAACAGTTGGAAAATTCCTTTTCTGTGAATAAAATATTGAAAATAAGAAAAGTGTCCTACAGCAAATGTGGGTGAAAAGAGAAAAATTCGTGAAAATAAGACACACACAAAACTAAAAGACATAAGAGGCGCCGATGCAAAGGCAAAGTCTCGACCTGAACACGAACCTGAAGAAAGTAAATCATGATTTGTTTACAGTTTCACTTATGGATAATTAATTGCCTTATCAAATTTTTATTTGTGAAATATGTGATTTTAAGTATTGTCATTAAACAATATAATTATGTAGTTAAGAAATAGGTAGGATGCATTTTATATCTGCTGTTGTTAGGTAATGAAGATATTGCTAATTACATTCAATTGTTTAAATAAATGCTATTGGCAAAATTGGCAAATTTAATTCCAGTAACGATGGCTCCCTGTTAAAATTTCAAGTATAAAGGTATCAAACGACGATGTATTATGTAAGCTATCGGCCAAGGTAAATGAAATTTTGCCATATGACACCAAGTAAGGTATATTCAATGCTATTTTAAATTTATATGATTCTTTCCATCGTTTCTGTATATTGTTATAATACAAAACCATACACATTATAGTTATGGTCTTCAAAATGCAATTTACTCCGCTGATTTCCTTGCTTGTCACAGACAACAAACCAGCTATGGTAGGCTACTATTTGATGGAAACACGTCATGTATAACATTTTATTTGAAATTGAAAACGAGAATAAAACAATGCAGCACATTTGGTTAACTTAGTCTTGTTACACTGTTCCTCGTGCAGGAAAGTTGGAACTTACCATTTTCAAACTTTTAATTACAGACATGTCGACAGCCGACATTCGCCACGAGTCGTGCCCGTTAATTATTCCCTGCAAACTATTATGGTATATATGACATTTTACTTTAACTAGGCTTATTAATTATTTAGTACCGAAATTATTATATATTTAATCGTTCGATTCGTCTTTTTTTTTTTTTTTTTCAATTTAATAGTTATAATTTATATGAAATAAGTTTATGACGTAAAGGCCTATTCTATGCGTAATGTAAACAAACTTATAATCGCCATGGAATGAAACCTCTAAAGGCATTTGATATTTTGTTTGTGTTTTGTGATTAGGTATTTTAGTTTTTGGAATAAATCTCTATTGAGTATGATCGGACAGTCTGATTGCTCATCTCTGGACATTTTCTTATTTTCTCAAACATATTGTATGTATATACAATATACAGTATATGTAAATCAATTTTTAATTTGTTCTTATTTTACAATATTAATTTAGCTGTATTATTTCCCCAAGAGCTCTGCTCCACATGGGCTTGGATTGAATGAATCATTATTGTAAATCTCTTTCATATACATAGTTTGTCTAATAAGCATTATTATTATTATTATTATTATTATTATTATTATTATTATTATTATTATTATTATTATTATTATTATTATTATTATTATTATTATTATTGTAAATGACGTTCACAGCGCATTTCTATTAAAATGATCAAAGCTGAGTTGCAGTCCTATCTAATGGCGAGAGCAGTTTCTAATTAAACATCTTAGTACCCATAGCACAAAATTCTACACCGTTAGCACATTAGCATTTAATTTTGAGTTACCATAACCAGAAGAATCTATAAAATACAAATTCATGGTTTTTTTTTTCTTTACAAAAGGAAATTCAGATATAACAGTTGTATCTTTGATTAGTATTTGATGACATTTTCTTTATTTCTACACGCAAAACTTTTCAATATCTCGAATTTCCTTTCAGTTTTGTCTTTTTTCTGCAGTCTTAAATTGTTAATAGACTTGACAAAATTCGAAACATGCTCTTTCACTTCAAAGTCACTGGCGCAATTTCCACATACTGGCAATCATTTCAATCTCAATAATGACCATTTTCTCTTGACTGTAACTTGAAGTCAGCTTATTATATGTCACAAGTGTGACGCCCTTTACTCTACCTCTATCTCCATCATTCTCAATCATCATGAATGGCTTCTTGAATTCACGATCCCATCTAAAGAAGATATAGGTAGACCCCTCTGCGGTATGCTTCTAAAACAACATCCTTATCCTTCTTATACATTAGGGATTGACTGTAAATAACGATATAGGTCAACTAGTGCCATGAACACATCGCCCTCCTTACTATATCCTCTATATGATAAAGAGCAAGTGTCTGGTTATAGATATATATATATATATATATATATATATATATATATATATATATATATATATATATATATATATATATATTTCTGGCCACGCAGCACGGCATTGCCAGACATATAACTACTAGGTCTCTCTTTGTTCCTCGGGCAGGGATAGAGGGAGTAGTCATTCGTTGGTGAGAAGAGGTACCCTGAGATTTACACTCCGAAACCACAACTGCCGTGTTGTAGATAGAGAAAGGGGGAGAGGGTGAAAGGGGCTGAATCTGTATTTCTGCGTGTTTATATATATATATATATATATATATATATATATATATATATATATATATATATATATATATATATATATATACATACATATATATATATATATATATATATATATATATATATATATATATATATATATATATATATATATATATTCTACCTCATACTTGGGATCGAACGCTAGCCCCTTCTAATGAAAGGCCAGGTCGAAACCAACCATGCCAAAAGAGACCATAAAAGGTATCGGAACCTGACGCTACCTAGCTGTCCGAGGATTTACCTGGCGAGACATCAGTCTCTTACCAGCGAGTTTTACCCGATATCCCGGCCCACCACGTGACACAATTGGTAGTAATTCATTCAAATTACCCCTAATGAGTCAATATGGATAAATATCAACACAACATCGTGTTCAAATAGAAATAAATTTCTACCTCATACTTGGGATCGAACGCTAGCCCCTTCTAATGAAAGGCCAGGTCGAAACCAACCATGCCACGAGAGACCATAAAAGATATCGGAACCTGACGCTACCTAGCTGTCCGAGTATTTACCTGGCGAGTCATCAGTCTCTTACCAGCGACGTTTACCCGATATCCCGGCCCACCACGTGACACAATTGGTAGTAATTCATTCAAATTACCCCTAATGAGTCAATATGGATAAATATCAACACAACATCGTGTTCAAATAGAAATAAATTTCTACCTCATACTTGGGATCGAACGCTAGCCCCTTCTAATGAAAGGCCAGGTCGAAACCAACCATGCCACGAGAGACCATAAAAGATATCGGAACCTGACGCTACCTAGCTGTCCGAGGATTTACCTGGCGAGACATCAGTCTCTCACCAGTGAGTTTTACCCGATATCCCGGCCCACCACGTGACACAATTGGTAGTAATTCATTCAAATTACCCCTAATGAGTCAATAAGGATAAATATCAACACAACATCGTGTTCAAATAGACATAAATTTCTACCTCATACTTGGGATCGAACGCTAGCCCCTTCTAATGAAAGGCCAGGTCAAAACAACCATGCCACGAGAGACCATAAAAGATATCGGAACCTGACGCTACCTAGCTGTCCGAGGGGCTAGCGTTCGACCCCAAGTATGAGGTAGAAATTTATTTCTATTTGAACACGATGTTGTGTTGATATTTATCCATATTGACTCATTAGGGGTAATTTGAAGGAATTACTACCAATTGTGTCACGTGGTGGGCCGGGATATCGGGTAAAACTCGCTGGTAAGAGACTGATGTTTCGCCAGGTAAATCCTCGGACAGCTAGGTAGCGTCAGGTTCCGATATCTTTTATGGTCTCTCGTGGCATGGTTGGTTTTGACGTGGCCTTTCATTAGAAGGGGCTAGCGTTCGATCCCAAGTATGAGGTAGAAATTTCTTTCTATTTGATCACGATGTTATGTTGATATTTATCCATATTGACTCATTAAGGGTAACTTGAATGAACTACTACCAATTGTGTCACGTGGTGGGCCGGGATATCGGGTAAAACTCGCTGGTAAGAGACTGATGTCTCGCCAGGTAAATCCTCGGACAGCTAGGTAGCATCAGGTTCCGATATCTTTTATGGTCTCTCGTGGCATGGTTGGTTTCGACCTGGCCTTTCATTGGAAGGGGCTAGCGTTCGATCCCAAGTATGAGGTAGAAATTTATTTCTATTTGAACATGATGTTGTGTTGATATATATATGTATATATATATATATATATATATATATATATATATATATATATATATATATATATATATATATATGTAAATATTTAGCTGTAATTTTTTACTGGTCGCGTACACTACTTTGTAGATCATTAATTTTTGCTTTCAGGTTCCTAGTATTTTTCGATATTGCATTTTCAATTATGTCACATTTTCTAGTCGCTGTATCATCCCCGGAGAAAATCTTGACACATTGCCACTATGGGCGTAGCTCGTGTCCAACAACATTAATACGTTTACGTGTATTAGCAACCATATTTTCCAATTGATTTCATTTGAAGCATATGAAGACCTTATCACCTACAATTAATCTTTTATAATTCTTCATTTTACGAGCAGACATCTTCACTGCTTCGTTGAGCAACTTAATAATTTGCGCGTTAACTTCCACTGAATGCAGTTTCTTCATAATAGTGACTAATCACAGAGCACAATTCCGGGAATGTTAAATATTCTAATCCAGCAATTTCACTGTCTCAATTTCGTAATGTTCTGCACATTTTCACAGTTTCCTTTGACAAACGCTCCTCACTGATGCAATTTGGAAAAAGCCAAGATATTTGCTTTGAATTTTTCATTGTAAAGATAATCTAGAAAATGCACTTTTTCTACACAAATTTTTACTTTCTTTATTTTATCCTTTTACAAATTTACATTTGGAATAAACAAACGTTTCAATTTCTTTACTTTCTTTACTTATAATGCGGGTTCATTAACACTAGAAATTTCTATTACAGATTTTTTCCATACGCAATAAAAGCAATTTTTTCCTAAAAAGTACTCTCTCAATAAGAGAGTCCAGCTAGCACGTCCACATTCCATCACCGCCGTGCTATTCTGCGTCCGGTTTTACTGAACAACAGTAAAACATCTACACTTATTTGAGGTAATTTATTACTTTTGAATTAAAAGGACCTGAAAAGAGAGCCCGGAATTACAATGAATTCATTATAGAATAAACATTGGGTCTGGCTAAAGAGAAACAATCATATTTGATATAACAGTAACAGGGGTCGAAAATAGTACCTTTCCACTTTCCAGAATAAGGAGCCTAATAAATAGACTTGACTAAGTGTACTTCACAGCTTCATTTCATATTACAATTTCTATAATATTATTATTGCAGCTTAAATTAATACTATATTATTGATCTTAAAATTGATAAAGAGTCTAGTTATATTTTACGCTGGAAGATATGATGTAAGCCTCTCTTCTAGGAGAAGGAAACTCCAAAATCAAACCATTGTTCTCTGGTCTTGGGTAGTGCCATAGCCTTTGTACGATGGTCTTTCACTGTGTTGGGGTAGAGTTCTCTTGCCTGAGGGTACACTCGGGCACACTATTCTATCTTATTTTTCTTCCTCTTTATTTTTTATAAGTTTTTATAATTTATATATGAAAGGTTTATTCTATTGTTGTTACTGTTCTTAAAATCTTTTATTCTAATTGTTAATTACTTCTCTTGTAGTTTCCTTATTCCTTTCATCACTGGGCTATTTTCTCTGTTGGAGCCCTTATCTTTATAGCACCCTGCTTTTCCAACTGGGTTATGGTTTGGCAAATAAAAATAATAATAATAATAATAATAATAATAATAATAATAATAATAATAATAATAATAATAATAATAATAATATACCCTAAAATGTATGTCACAGCTTATATTAACGGTATCATGTCATAATTCCATATAAAAATATAGTGATTCCATATTGAATACTATTTCATAAATAAAAATACCAAAACAATTTCCGAGTGAACCTGTAGCCAACACCGTTAAATCTAGCTCTTATAATGAACAAAAAT
>NC_090736.1:70000872-70008372 GCF_036898095.1 Palaemon carinicauda
TGTTACGGGACTTTAACTTTAAGACTTGCCAAGGACTGTAGTTTTCCTGTTACATTTCTTTAAGACTTGACAGAAATTGTAGCTTTTATGTTACCGTGCTTTAAGACTTGATGGAAATGATATTTTCCATATTACCGGGCAATAAGACTTGACAGAGATTAGAGTATTTATGCTACCGAGATTTAAGACTTGACAGAGATTGGATTGTAGTTTTTATGTTACCGAGCTTTAAGACTTGATAGAAATTGTAATTTTAGGTTACCGGACTTCAAGACTTGACCGAAATTGTAGTTTTTATTATACTATGCTTCAAGACTTGACAGGGATTATAGTTTTCATGTTATTTCACTTTAAGACTTGACCGACTCTATAGTTTTTATGTTACTGCACTTTAAGACTTGACAGTTATTGTATTTATGTTACTGAGCTTTAAGTCTTGATAAAGATTGTAGAATTTATGTCTCTGAGCTTTAAGACTTGACAGAGATTATAATTTTCATCATACCAAGCTTTAGGTCTTATCGGAGATTGTAGTATTTATGTTACTGATTTTTAAGACTTGACAGAGATTGAAGTTTTTGTGCTACCAAGCTTTAACATTTGACAGTGATTGTAGTATTTACGTTACTAAGCTTTAAGACTTGACAGAGATGGAGTATCTATGCTACCGAGGTTTAAGACTTGACAGACATTGTAGTATTTATGTTACCAAGCTTTAAGACTTGACAGAGGTTGTAGTATTTATGTTACCAAGCTTTAAGACTTGACAGAGATTGTAGTATTTATGTTACCAAGCTTTAAGACTTGGCAGAGATGGAGTATCTATGCTACCGAGGTTTAAGACTTGACAGAGATTGTAGTATCTATGTTACAAAGCTTTAAGACTTGACAGAGATTGTAGTATTTATGTTACCAAGCTTTAAGACTTGGCAGAGATGGAGTATCTATGCTACCGAGGTTTAAGACTTGACAGACATTGTAGCATTTATGTTACTAAGCTTTAAGACTTGACAGAGATTGTAGTATTTATGTTACCAAGCTTTAAGACTTGGCAGAGATGGAGTATCTATGCTACCGAGCTTTAACACTTGACAAAGATTGTAGTATTTATGTTACCAAGCTTTAACACTTGACAGAGATGGAGTATCAATGCTACCAAGGTTTAAGACTTGACAGACATTGTAGTATTTATGTTACCAAGCTTTAAGACTTGACTTGACAGAGATTGTAGTATTTATGTTACCAAGCTTTAAGACTTGACAGAGATTGTAGTATTTATGTTACCAAGCTTTAAGACTTGGCAGAGATGGAGTATCTATGTTACCGAGTTTTAAGACTTGACAGAGATTGTAGAGTCTATGTTACTAAGCTTTAAGACTTGACAGAGATTGTAGTATCTATGTTACCAAGATTTAAGACTTGGCAGAGATGGAGTATCTATGCTACCGAGGTTTAAGACTTGACAGAGATTGTAGTATCTATGTTACAAAGCTTTAAGAATTGACAGAGATTGTAGTATTTATGTTACCAAGCTTTAAGACTTGGCAGAGATGGAGTATCTATGCTACCGAGGTTTAAGACTTGACAGAGATTGTAGTATCTATGTTACAAAGCTTTAAGACTTGACAGAGATTGTAGTATTTATGTTACCAAGCTTTAAGACTTGGCACAGATGGAGTATCTATGCTACCGAGGTTTAAGACTTGACAGACATTGTAGCATTTATGTTACTAAGCTTTAAGACTTGACAGAGATTGTAGTATTTATGTTACCAATCTTTAAGACTTGGCAGAGATGGAGTATCTATGCTACCGAGCTTTAACACTTGACAAAGATTGTAGTATTTGTTACCAAGCTTTAACACTTGACAGAGATGGAGTATCAATGCTACCGAGGTTTAAGACTTGACAGACATTGTAGTATTTATGTTACCAAGCTTTAAGACTTGACTTGACAGAGATTGTAGTATTTATGTTACCAAGCTTTAAGACTTGACAGAGATTGTAGTATTTATGTTACCAAGCTTTAAGACTTGGCAGAGATGGAGTATCTATGCTACCGAGGTTTAAGACTTGACAGAGATTGTAGTATCTATGTTACAAAGCTTTAAGACTTGACAGAGATTGTAGTATTTATGTTACCAAGCTTTAAGACTTGGCAGAGATGGAGTATCTATGCTACCGAGGTTTAAGACTTGACAGAGATTGTAGTATCTATGTTACAAAGCTTTAAGAATTGACAGAGATTGTAGTATTTATGTTACCAAGCTTTAAGACTTGGCAGAGATGGAGTATCTATGCAACCGAGGTTTAAGACTTGACAGATATTGTAGTATCTATGTTACAAAGCTTTAAGAGTTGACAAAGATTTTAGTATTTATGTTACCGAGCTTCAAGATTTGTCAGAGATTCTTGTTATCTTCATGTTAAGGAGCTTAAAGCCTTAACCGAGACTATAGTTGTTAACGAGCTGAAGTACTTTGCTAAGATTGTAGCTATCATTCGAAAACTGAAATAAAGACTTAATAGCTATCATAATGATATTCATGTTATTGAGCTTAAAGGCTTATCAGTTTGTAATTATCTGTATACTGCTGAGCTCTAGGAATTCATAGACACTATACTTACCCTTATCTTGCCGGATTTAAAGATTTACCAATTACTGTAGTTATCTTTATGTTAACCGGCAAAAGACAAACAAATATTGTAGTTTTCTATATTACTGTGCTCAGACTTGATAGGTGTTATAGGTATGTTCACAGAGTTTAAAGACTACTCATATATTGTAATTAATTTTACGTTGCCAAGCCTAAGGTCATTACAGACATTGAGGTTATTATTAGAGTTAACTAACAAATGTGCAACACGTTAATTCTTAGGATTATTCATAATTATAAAAAAATACATTTACTTTTACCACTCATGTAAACATTTTAAAATTCTATTTCCTATTTATCCAACCTTACATCCTTTCGTGTGTCGTTATCTTAATTTTCTATAAACTCCCCAGTAATCTGATCGTACCTGAAGGTTGTCCAGCTGCTGATGACGTATTAGAAGGAGCATCGTTATTTGAAGGGACTTTTCTCCTTGGAGTAAATCTTGGAGACACATTGAAGTGCTCTATGTTGTCCATCTCGTGAAGGTGGCATTTTTCAGTTGTAATCGAGTCTAGTCTAACTGTTGGCTCAGGATTGAGGTCCTGCAGGGTGAAGCACGGGGTCAGGTCAGGCTTCATGTCCTGTCACAAATATACAGGTGAAGTCGTTAGAGATATCGTGGGAGATAATAGGAAACTTTCAATTAAGATTAGCAGGTTATTTTCTACCTTCTTTAATTTTGTAAAAGTAAGGTGATATGGTTTCAAAATTCAATATGGTATATATATATATATATATATATATATATATATATATATATATATATATATATATATATATATATATATATATATATATATATATATATATCCCTTTCTGGGTGGGGATAACTTGACGTGGTGAAAAGGGCTTGTGTATCGCCATGATCAGCAAAGCTGTACTAGTCAGGGTCACCCATACTAGGTTGTTTTGCTGTGAGCGATCAGACAAAAATCTCCCACCATCACCCATCCACATTACAGTCTAATGAAAACTGGCCAAACCCTAAACATAAATAGACATGTCTGAGTCCTTTGTCCTGTAATGAACTAGAAACGGCTGTATTTGTTGGTCTCTCTCTCTCTCTCTCTCTCTCTCTCTCTCTCTCTCTCTCTCTCTCTCTCTCTAAATAGATAACTAACTAAATAAATAAATAAATTTCCTACTTCGAGGCCTCCTGACACCAAACTCTTATCTTTCTCCTTCACCAACTTTATCTCTCAAAACTCACCTTAATCACCCGAATCTTTTCCCTCAAATCCATGTATCTTCAGCATCTGCAAACTTTTCCCAACATCCATTATTTTTTTAACTATACGTTCACATATTTCGGTCGTTTTTATTCAATCATTGAATGAGTGTTCAAACGGCAGCACTTTATTTTACAGTCTAAAGATCGATCATGATTGGCAGAGGCAAGGGACAGGTCAATCTCCCAAGTCAGGACCTAGGAGGGCCAGGCAATGACTGCTGATGACACAGCAGGTAGACGTATAGACTAACACACCATCCCTAGGTCACAAGGATGGTGAAGCTGTAGACACCTCGAGAAACTATTAGGCTTTGGCAGGTCTCGAACTCCTGATTCCTAGATTGCGAGGCAGGGAAATTTCCAATAGCCTACCACAAGCCTTGTTCTTTATGATCAGATATGTGCTCTCCTCTTCTTTGTACTTGCAGAAGTGTCTCGTTATGTGTAGAACTTTTCAATAATTTAAGCTGCGATCTTCTTGGTATGATCTGTTAAGGGACAAATATCTGATATTGCATCTTCGTCATACTCTGTATGGATTGGATTTATATATTTAGAGTATGTTCGCACATCGTAATACGTACTGGGTAAATATGGCTTATCATCATCACATATTTGTATATTCCTTCTGTTTTGTGATATTATCTGATGAAAATATCATCCCTTTAATCGAAGATTTTGGTAAAGCAATATTTTAGGGAAAATTAAATAAAAAGGAAATTACAGGATCTATCAGCCTTAGGTTCGTATATGTGTATATTTCTTCTCTTTTGTGGTATTATCTTTTGTAAAATTTCATCCCTTTAATCTAAGATTTTGGTAAAGCAATATTTAAGGGATAATTAAAAAAAAAAGAAAAAATAAAGATTACCGGATCTATCAGCCACGGGTTCATATAATTTTCTTCCTCCTCTCCTGGGATATTTTCAATCATATCTCTCTGGTCTATTTTATACCCAAGGAATGAAATGTTTATTTCTTCTCCTTCCTCCCATATCTTATCTTTTAGCAGTTGGTTTCTTCGATAAACTTCAACGTGTAAGAGTCCATCTTTTGCTTCTCTTTACAATATTTTGAAATTTCACAAATAACTGTGAGTCGGTATAGTAGCTCTACTTTATAGTTCTAATCCGCATGAATAGTTTGTTCAACCTATATTTAATCATTGTATTTCCCAGTTTTTTATTCACAAATTTTTTCTTTTCATCTATCATAATGAATATCTTAAAGAAAATTCTCCATATCGTTCTTTTATCAAAATAATATTACATACTATTTTTACTGCTTCATTAGATGCGTGTGATACCCCTGGTTAAAAACTTCACCTAGAATGTAATCTATCGAGTTACATACGTAGCATGTTAATCTATTTGCCGGTATTACAAGATGATACATAAACATACACCACATCCTTTTGTCATAACTGCAAGCATTTTTTTCCATACAATTCTCTACATTTTTGTTTCCCCACTAAATTCCCCCTTTGTAATCCTATCTACTTTCAATCTCCGACCATTTGGTCTACAGCTTTTTTCCCTGCAAGGACTTCTCTTTGGTTTTCCAACATGCCTGGACCGGCAACACTCTACACAAGCGTTCATTAATCTTTGCAGTCTGGGGAAAATATCCAGTTTTAAAAAAAATATAAAGACGATATTATCAACTTTATTCCTCATGAATTGAATTTCTACATGTTTCAGTATTTTTGGAATATTACTGTAGGGTATTAGCTTACACAATTCTTATGCATACTATAATGCAGTAGTAATTTTTTTTCATAGTTATTTATGGTAATTTTTTTTTATTATTTATTTACTTTTTTCTTTCACTGGTTAAAGACAGGAACAAGTTTGCTCACCTGGCCTCTCTCCACCCAAACAAAGACCAGGGAGGACCAGGCAATGGTTACTAATGTCCAACCAAGTAGAAATATGGGCCCATGCAAACATGGACTGCAGTCTTGTGTTTATCACTGAAGTTAACAAACCTTGAGCGGTTATGCACTTGCCAGTGCATTAACATTATTTTTAGGAAATCTGTGTAGGTCACAGCAAATCTTTATTCTTTTGTTGTTACATATATAAACACACGCACGTACACACACACACACACATATATATATGTATATATATATATATATATATATATATATATATATATATATATATATATATATACATACATACACATATATTCAAAGTTGTCGCAGCAGGTGCTACAGCATTTAATGTCTAAGATTATATATATATATATATATATATATATATACATATACATATATATATATATATATATATATATATATATATATATATTTATATATATTCATATATACATATATATATGTATATATATATATATATATATATACATATATATGTATATACTGTATATATATATATATATATATATATATATATATATATATGTATATATATATATATATATATATATATATATATATATATATATATATATATATATATATATATATATATATATATATTCTGCAAAACAAAACTAAAAGTCCGCCAATATGACATGAAATACTTTTAGTGACTTACATTAAGCAAGACGTTTATTTCCTCCTGTGCCATAACGGGGGTTTCGAAGTGAAGGAAGACCAGCTTGGACAATCCCCCCAAGACGATCTTCTTGATGATAAGCGGAACCTCGGTCCCCCGAACTCCTCGGTGGTGGATGTTTAAGGTTAGCACGGACATCCCCGAGGAGAAGCTGATCAGACAGATTGTCACTCCATAGTACATGCCTGAGGGGAATGTTTTAAATCCAGATGTCATTGCAGTTTCCACTCCAAATGGTAAAGAAAGAGCTTAAGTATTTGCTATAGAGATTAATGTTGAATTTTTCAGTAAATATTCTCTGAAGAGTAATATGTTTAGTACAATCAGTGTAGTGTGTACTTAGGTGAGACTGTATGAAAAAAAAATAGAATGAAAATATAAAGAAATTGATAATAATCTAACATAAATGAGTTTACAACAATAATTATAGCGGCCACTTCAGGTATTCCTACATGTAATGTTAGAATAAATTTAGAGTTCAAAATTGAGATTACCAACTATGACTAAAAATAAAAATAATAAAATCAGCAAAAACCGAAATAGGTACAGAATAAAGTTAGGACGCTCATAAAAGCAAAAAGTTTACCGAACTCCGTTTTTGGTATGTTTTTTTCAGCTTCACGTGAAACTATAGCATGTATTATAATTAAAAATAGACGAACAAGCGTTTATTGGTAATTCCAAACGAGAATAATCGAAAAAAAATAATTGAAAATACTCGAAAATGTAATATTCATAACAATGATTGCATTATGCATTTTTGTTTTGGCTGTGAGTAAAACGACAACTGAATCACCAACTTATCTCACTTATCAAATTAAATCAAATAATTTTTATAATGAAGAAAAGAATAACATTCCTCAATAATATGTTAATAACAATCATGTCTCATCTCTGCACTTACTGTTTTTGCTAGTTTAAAGGTATAAAGACTGCTCATGAATGGCAGAGGCAACTGACAGTTACATTTTCCCTATCAAGCAGGACAATCCACTAGAGATTGACCATATATATATATATATATA
>NC_090736.1:70010872-70013372 GCF_036898095.1 Palaemon carinicauda
ATCGAACCCTCGTAAACACTTAGCATCATTCACTCTTATCTTGGGCGCGTTCTCTTCCCAACACTTCTCTCACTATTATTCGTCCTTCATTATTCATTATTACAATTCTTACATTTACTTCACTTATGGTAAGCGAGGTCTTCATCTCAGCAGCTTAAGTGTCATTATTTCTTTCGTTGTATTTATTACCAAAGTATTACTTCCACAAAGGAGACATGATTCAACAGTGCCTTCATACAGTATACTGTATTCTTTTCGCTTTGATCCTTATAGACACTAAGCGTTTCTTCATCCTCATAGCACAACATAGGGAAAGGGGGAGGTGGGGTTAAGGTGGGGAAAAAGTATTTTCATACCAAAAATATCGCCCTCTGTGTGCATATGTTTGCACACTCATAAGAAAGAAGGCAAAGTGGCAAACAAAGAGACACAATGTGCCGTCAGGCTTTATCTTCTTGATGGAAACCTAATTCAAGCATTTAGGGAAATTTAAAGAACTACTTTTCTTATAATAAGCTAAAATCACCTATGCCATTGATTAAAACACACGGCAAGATGAGATTGAAGACATAAAACATGGGTCTCCTTCTCAGCTTTATGGTGAAGGTTATATCTGGGTAGGGTTCGGGGCAGCAGGAATAATACGTGATGTTCTTCATTGCTGTGAACTCTACCAGGTCAAATTCTCCGTTGCTTTGGTAGTTGGACATGTCTCCTTCGTCCATCTGCTTCATAAGGTCCAACTGCGAAGAGAGAAAAGGGTGGTTTAGAAAAAGAAATGTATATAATTTACGCTTTGCTTCACATAAAGAATACCTTGTTTTGTTGAGCATTCTCTTCCAGTTTCTATTTTAGAGACTATATTTCAAAAGCGAATTTGAGTCAGTTTATAAAATCCTTAACAACTCATTGATATGTTCAACAAAATTATTTTTATTTTCATGTTGATTCTAAATAATCATCTTCCCCGCTCTTGCCTACTCGAGTTTACCACACTATTAATATTTAACAAGATAAATATTCATTTGCCCAAGAGCGTTTCATTTTATATTCGTAGGTATAGATTCGGTAATGTTTTTACTCTCTTCGTTATGAAAGACGAAATTTGTGAAATTGTGTAATTAGAAATAACAATCTCAATTCTTATGTCATCTGTCTTAGTTTCTGAATAAAAATTTTACTATAAATCTTCCTTGCTTTACTTAACAACATTGTGTCCCAGGTATCTTACTTTCACTTATATCTAATTTCCCTTTTGGTATTCATATTTTTGTTTACTATTAAAAACACACATGATCACCTCCCAAATCCCCTCTATATCAAGCTAGGACCAAGGAGGGTCAGGCAATCGCTGCTGATGACTTAGCATGCAAGGCCTATAGGTTCCTCCAAACTCATCACTCCTAGCTCACAAAGACAGTACGTTTGCAGAAACTATTAGAACCTTCGAGTTTGATCGGGGCTTGAACTACCGTCCAACAGATTGCGAGACAGGGACGTTTCCCATGGGATACCACAACCCTAAGTCAGTTATTCCACTGAAATATTTAACTCCTGATTTGTCAATCACAATTTCCTTCTAGATTTAGATATAATTAAGGTCACTAATATCAATATCTAATTCTCCCATCGATAATTACTGTATTCTGTAAAACACGTACTGAAATAAATAATTTTTTTAACATATTCTCCTTATCAAAAATCTTATGTATATGTTTTGTTTGAACTCACGTGTACCCAACAAACAAGTCCTTCTCTGAAAACTTTTGGATAAAAATCTACATCCATATTCAATTCTAACACTTGCTAATTGTATTATTATTATAATTACTAACGAAGCTGCAATCCCAGTTGGGCAAGCAGGAAGCTATAAGCCTAAGGGCCCCATCAGGGAAAATAGCCCAGTGAGGAAAGAAAATAAAGAAACAGATAAAATATTGTACATGAGTGTTCCCTTCAGTAAGAGAATTCTAATCCACAACAGTGGAAGGCCTTGGTACAGAGGCTAGGGCTCTACCCGAGACTAGAGAACACTGGCTTGATTTTGTAATGTTCTTCTTCTAGAAGAGCTGCTTGGCATAGCTGAAGAATTTCTTCTACACCTGGAGGGAAGTAGATTTTTCAGTTACCTTAGTGTTGTCAGATGTAAGAGGAAAGAGGAGAACGTGTAAAGAATGAGCCAGATTATTCGATGTTTCGATGTATGTATAGGCAAAGGAAAATGAGTCGTAATCAGAGAGTGATCCAATGCAGTATTGTATCAACTGTCAAAGGACTCATAACTCTAGCAATAGTAGCTAAACGGGTGGGTGGTGTCTACACTTCATGTAAATTACCCAACACAACTACCATTTCACGTTTCTGTAAGGTAAATAACCTTACAATAGCAGCATTTTCTTCTACCAGACTCCATTTTACGTACATACCATTTGAGGTAACATATTTACATACCTTACTTCAACCCTTTCCAAGTATTCTTTTCAAATAAGGGTTGGAAAAT
>NC_090736.1:70018372-70023372 GCF_036898095.1 Palaemon carinicauda
GAGCTACGGTTTTTCACAACACATGTACAAACGAGCGACAACTTCTCATAGCACACATACGAATGACTACAGATGCTCATAACACATGTAAAAACGAGCTACAACTTTTCACGACACATATACGAATGAGCTGCGGTTTCTCATAACATTTACAAATTAACTACAACTTCTCACAGCACATATACAAATGACTACAGCTTCTCATAAAATATGTATAAACAAGCTACAACTTCTCATGACACATAAACGAATGCGCTATGGTTTCTCACAACACATGTACATATGAGCTATAACTTCTCACAGCACACATACGAATGACTATAGATTCTCATAACACATGTATAAACAAGCTACAACTTCTCACGACACATACGAATGAGCTACAGTTTCTCATAACACATGGACAAATTAGCTACAACTTCTCACAGCACATATACGAATGACTACAGCTTCTCCTAACACATGTATAAACGAGCTACAACTTCTCATGACACATATACGAATGAGCTACGGTTTCTCACAATATGTACAAATGAACTGCAACTTCTTACAGCACATATACGAATGACTATGGCTTCTCATAACACATGTATAAACGAGCTACAACTTCTTACAACACATATACGAATGAGTTACGTTTTTTTTACAACACATGTACGAACGAGTTACAACTTTTCACAGCACACATATGAATGACTACAGCTCCTCATAACAAACGTTTAAACGAGCTATAACTTCTCACGACACATATACAAATGAGCTATGGTTTCTCACAACACATGTACAAATGAGCTACTCCTTCTCATGGCACACATGAATGAGCTATGACTTATCACGACACATATGAACGAGCTATGACTTATCACGACACATATGAACGAGTTACAGCTTCTCACAACACATATACAAAGGAGCTATGACTTCTCACGACGCATGTACGAACGAGCTACTACTTCGCATGATGCATATGCGAGCAAGCTATAACTTTTCATGACACACGTACAAACGAGATCCATTGTCTCGCAACACACATACGGATGAGCTACTACTTTTCCAGACACATGTGCAAACAAGCTACTACTTGCGAAAAATATGCGAATGAGCTATGGCTTCTCATGACACACTTGCCAACAAGCTACTACTTCACATGACAAATATGCAAAGGAGCTATGATTTCTCCTGACACACGTACTGTATGAACATGTTATGTCTTCCGACCATACATAAGAATGAGCTACTACTTCTCACGACATGTGTGAATGAGCTACGACTTCTCTCAACGCACGTATGAACAAGCTACAACATCTCATGACCCACATGCGAACGAGATACGACTTCTAACAATGCTCGTATGAACGATATGAATTCTCTCACCAAACATACTAATGAACTATGCTCATGGCACGTACTAACGAGCTACGACTTCTCACGACATACCTACCTATGAGCTACTAATTCTCATGACACATGTATGGATGAGCTACGTGTTTTCATTACACAAGTACAAACGAGCTACATATTCTCACGACACATGCACGGACGAACTGCATCTGCTCAGGACACACGAAGGAACGAGCAACAACTTCTCACAACAGCATGAACGAGCGGCGACTTCAAACAAAACACACATTACAAACGAAATATGACTTCTCAAGACACATGCACAAACAAACTACACCTTTAGACACATCTACAAATGAGCTGTGTCTTCTTAAGACACACATACATACTTGCTATTACTTCTCTTGATACATGTACGAACGAGCTATATCTTCTCACGACACACAAACAAACAAGCTATGTCTTCTCACGACACATGTACGAACAAGCTACGTCTTCTCACAACACAAGAACAAACGAGCTACGTCTTCTTAAGACACCTGAACGAACGAGCGACCACTTCTTGTGACACGTACAAATTAGCTTCTACTTTTCACAACACATGTACGAACGAGCTACGTATCCTCAAAACACAAGAACAAATGAGCTACGTCTCTTCAAGACACACGTATTATAGAGCTATGTCTCCTCACGACACATGTACGTATGACCTATGACTTCTCAAGACAAACATACAAATGAGCTACTAATTGTCACACGACATATGTACAAATGAGCTATGACTTATCACGACACATACAAATGTGCTACATCTTCTCACGACACACATATGATTTAGCTACTACTTCTTACGACACATTTACGAACAAGCTAAGGCTTCTCTTTGTGTCAATGGGCAAAGAAGGAGATGGTGATGATGATGTATAAGAGGATTTTTTTTGTAGGCTCCATCGATAAATCTAAGCAAGACTCAATTTCTGAATCTACTTTCAAAAGTGAAAAAAAAATGAACCGTACAATACACACTGGACCTTTTAGGCCTTAAGAGATAGGTAATGGCAAAAGGGAACCAGATGTTATAAGACCTATAAATAGCCTTTTCCAAAACCACTTAAACCACTGCTTTCAATTCAGGTAGAAATTGGAACTGAAATACAATCAAAAGAGAAGACCTTAGGGAAGACAACTTTAACTGTGTAGCTGTTGATTCTCTTTTAATCAAATTATCAAGGTACAACCCAAAGTTTTTTTCAATATTTCAAGAATAGGAGATTCATGAACATCATCATCGGACTTAATAGACTACACATCTGACTTGCAATTTTGTTCATCCATTATTTCCTTAATAATAGAAGTAACCAAATTTCTTTTTTATATGAAAATGAGCATAGAAAATGGAGATGGAGAAGCCAAAATCTAGAAAAGAAAAAAAGGAAGAGATTTCATTGTCAGTGATGAAGTTAATTTAGTTAAAGATGTAACAGTGTTAAACAAATTAAAGTCAAGCGACCATAGAACTGTGAAAAGTAAAATTTGTCTAGATCTAAGGAAAGAAAGGAAAAACTAATTATAAGAAAGAAAATAAACACTTCTGTAATAAGAGAGAAGTATGAAGAGTTCAGTTTAGCAATACAAAATAAGTACTCCTAGCTACGAGATGATATAAAAGCAAATAAAGAGGATATTAACAGAAATTTAACAAAATTTGTATTGGAATCATCACAAGAGATTGGTGGAAATGTTCCAAAACAAGATCAAGGAAAACTATAAGAAAAGACCAATAAACCTAATAAAGAAAAAAATGGAAATAAGGGTAAAATCCAAGAGAGATGAAATAGGATTAGCAGAACTATCTAAAACAATAAACAAACTAGAAACATAAGACATCATTGAGGAAACACAAAAGAAAGGAAAAAGCATCGTTTAACGCGTAAAAAAAGTATACATTAACAAAAGAGATGGCGTGATAAAAATTACAGAGGATTTCTGTACAACTTTTCCTATATAAATAATGAAACAGTATAAGAAAAGAAAACATTCAATAGAAATTTCTTTAAAATTATTTAGTCAAACCGTGTAGTAAGATAACTCAGTTGCTATATCAAAATGCTTCTTGTTGTCAAAACTTATCTTAAGAGGGATAAAAATTGCAGAGGATTGTTATACAATGGTATACAATAGTGATATAAGAAATAACTTCACCTATAGAAATAATGAAACACCAAAATTCTGATAAAGAAAAAATTGGAAATGAGGGTAAAATCCAAGAGAGATAAAATAGAATTAGCAGAACTATCCAAACAATAAACTAAAAACACAAAAAAATTTATTAACGCAATCAGTGCAAAATTTAAGAAACACTAAAGAAATGAAGAAGCATCAAGTAAATGAAAAGTAGACTTGGAACAAGATGCTAATAGATATTTCTTTTAACGGATGAAAATGGATATATCAACAAAGAGATGGAGTGATAAGAAATGCAGATTATTTATATCACTACACAATAATGATATAAGAAATAACTTTGCCAATAGAAATAATTGAACTCCTGGGCCGGTACCGAAAGTAACAGTACACGTAAAGAAAGCATCAGGAAGGCATGTAAAGAGACAAAGCAGAAGAAAATGGCCTAACAAATGATTTGATTACAGATGGAGGATATTTCATAATAATAAATTTCACTGAACTTTACAAGAAATGTTTGCAAAACTGCTCTGAACCCTCAGCTTGGAAAAAAAAATTATCAGTTTTCATTTCACAAAAAAAAAAGACACAAAAAACGTGAAAATTATAGCCTAATAGGTTTATTCTTAGTAGTATATGAAATATTTATATAATAGGCAAAATGGCAAGAAAGCTAAAATTTAATCAGTCAAGAGAGCAGGCAGGTTTTAGAGGCGGATATCCAACAACTGATCAGATCCATGTAATTAACCAGTTAATGAAAAAATGAAAAACCACCATGTATGGCATTTAAAGACTATGAAAAAGCTTTCATTCTGTCAAAACTTTAGCAGTAATGAAAGCCCTTAAAAGACAAGGAATAGATAATACTTTGGTTAGAACATTTGAAGATACGGGCAGTACAGCAATCCTAAAATTACACAAATTTAGTGAGAAAATTCTAATGGAGAGAAATAGTTAGACAATTAGACCCTCTCTCTCACTTAAAATTTTAAGAATCTATATTTGGAAAATGTAAGAATTAACATTAATGTGTAATACCTTAACAACTTAAGATTTGCAGATGACTTAGTTCTATTTAGTGAATCATGGAAGGAATTGCAAAAGAAG
The DNA here is from genome assembly GCF_036898095.1 of Palaemon carinicauda. Lineage (NCBI taxonomy): Eukaryota > Metazoa > Arthropoda > Malacostraca > Decapoda > Palaemonidae > Palaemon > Palaemon carinicauda. Next base: position 70,023,008 of record NC_090736.1, read on the forward strand.
ATAGAAGATTTGAATAGAGAAAGCACAAATTAAAATTGAATATGAGCAAAATTAAGGTGATATTTAATGAAAATGCAGAGAAATATTAAATAACGGTTAAGGACGAACCTCTGGAAATTGTTAATGAACATATATACTTAGGGCAGACAGTGTTTCCCCAGGATATGAGACCGAAATCAAAAGTTGGATACGCATGGAATAGGGAGATTTTGGTTAACAAAAAGAGATTATGAAAATTAAAATGCCAATTTGTCTAAAAAGAAAAATATTTGATCAGAGGGTCCTGCCGGGATCAACTTTGGAGCCTTACCAAAGCATTAGAACATAAGCTAGTTACAACTCAAAGAGCTAAGGAAAGAATAATG
>NC_090736.1:70030872-70045872 GCF_036898095.1 Palaemon carinicauda
TTTACATAGGATTTCCTTTCGTGCTTAGTATTATTTGGCGAAGTATTCGCCATTCTGGCCTACGCTAGGCCATGTAGCCTAGTCGTTTGGTCCTAGTACTTAATGCATGATTTTGGTTTTTCCGAGTGTAATTAAAAGTTTATTGAAGCTTTAGGCTATATTTTATACATTTTAGACTGTGTGGAATATTTCCAAGATTGTATACGTGAGAGTTTCGGTGAATTAGGTAATCGATTCTCTTGGTGCCTAGGCTAATTGCTTATGGAGCCTTAGTATACTTTATTATACTCCCCGGTTGCTTTCTTTTCTTCGGAGAAGGTATGCAATCCCTTTCCCTCTGTTTAAGCCTTGGGCTTATCCCTAAGTGGTTTTTTCCGAATTTATTTTCGATAAAACTATACTAGGGTGTTACTGTACCTTCCTGTTCCAGCAGAGTCTGGTTCAAAGAGGGACAGAACAACAGAGTTTTTAGTCTGAGTCCGTGTTGTCTGGCTTGGGGCAGAGTCTCCCTCGCTGACCTAACACTTACAAAGGGAGCTTAGCTCCCTTAGGTCACTATCGAAGGTTTCTGTAGTTATGATTCCTTCTTGTGTGATCGACCAGACTAAGTCCTGTTGCTGTTCTCGGGGAGGATAAAATCTTCCCTTGGGAGTAGCAACGCCTTCCTTGCTTTGGTGCTCTGGAAGCTGGCAGGTATTATACTACTGTGCTGGCCCTTTCCCTTAGATCTCCCTTAGGCTAAGACAAAGTTCTTGGCTGCGGGTGATCTGTCACTAAAGCAAGGTTGGCAGGACCCTCTTGTCCCTTCCCCCTCTATCTCCGTAATGGCCTAGCCATTACTGTACTGTACCTTGCCGGCCGGCAGAGCTGGCCGGCAGGGATATTACTGTACTGTATGTCATTCTACTTCTGGACCTAGTATAGGTTGGGATGTGGAATTGACTAAGCCCATTGCCGGCCGGCAGAGATGCTGGACGGCAAGGGTCTTATGTTTTCGAGTGCTGCCCGGACCTCTCTTGGTCCCTCATCCATGCCTGCCGGCAGAGCCGGACGGCATTGGTCAAGGAAGCCTGAATTAAGTTTCTCCCCTTCCTTATATGCACTCTTTCGGTTGCCGGGCTTGGGGGGTTGTGTACACTCTTATCCCGGCATCCATTCTATTTTCTTCTAGTGCTGTACCTGTCCCGGCTGCCGGCCTATGAGGCCGGCTGCCGGCCAATGAGGCCGGCAGCCGGGCAGGTGTAGTCTTCTGGTTCTTTTGCTGCCGGCTGGCATCGGTCTTGTACCTTTGCCGGCCGGCTTATGTCAGTCCTTGTCTGCCGGTCACCAAGAGTGTGGCCGGCAGCTGGGTACTACCTTGTGTAGTTGCTGGCCGGCAATCATTGCCGGCCAACACTGGCTGTTGCTGGCCGGCAGCTGCTGCCGCCGGCACAGGCATTTGAACCAGAGGGCTGCCGCCCTATAGCTGTTAAGTAGTATACTTTAAAGCTAATTGTGATGTGTGCCGGCCGGCCAAGGCAGGCCGGCACACATCCTCCTATACTGTACTAGTATTCTTCTGTATAGCATATACAGTAAGAAGAAAACTATAGTAAAAGTTTAGGTACAGCACTGTATCTTCTAACACTATTGTGTTTTCTTGCACGGCCCTTTGCTGTTGCCCTCAGACAGGAAGCAGAGTTCTTCCCCGTCTATTATCCAGGATTTTAAAATCATTGCCTAGGTGTGAGCTCCACCTGTTTCCTCTGGAAACCTTGCATTGGTTACTCTAGTAGAGATAAACCATTTTGATTTTATTATCTGGAAGGCTGCAACAATGGGTTGTGAGGGAAACACAAGTGTGTGTCTTTCCTTTATGAATTGTTATGCTATACTATGCATATCCAGTGATACATAGTTCACTTGATACTCATGGAAATTTCTTCTCTTTACAGGAGGACCCTCCGAAGTGCGGAAATGTTTTCTGCAATGTCCGCAGCAAGAACCTCTGCGGACATGAGTGTTGTAGGAGACACGCAGCATGCGCTGTCTCCAAGGATGATCTCCAGTATTGGGACCCTCAGGTATGTACTGTATGCACTAACCTGATTACTGAGGCTTTTGATTCCCCTAGAACGGCGGAATCAAGGGATATAGCTAGGGAAAAGCTTCGTACTTGGGTAAGGGGCTTCAAGAAGAACACCTCTGGCCCTTATCTTCCAAGTGAGAAGATGAGGGCGTATCTTTTTCCCCAGGCATCAGCTGAGGCAGTGATTCCCCAGCCTCAAGAGGAGATCCTTCAAGATCAAGTCCAGGTGGACGAGGAAGTCGCAGATGCGATGCAAGACATCCAGTTGTGTGACAGGATGTCTGACCTGGACGAACGTTTGGAAGAAGACCTCCTGGCAGAAGGTCAGGATCAAGTTCAAACCCCGGATGTCGTAGAGGATGAGGTCGACGAGGTGTCGGCTACTCCGGTTCAGATGCCGGAGCCTATCCCCTCAACATCAGCTGGCCTCCCAGTAGAACTGGGACAGGCCCTCTCTTCGATTGTTGGAATGATCCAACAAATGCAGAAGGAGAATCAGGAGAAGGCGGCTGCAATGGAACTGCGTATGCAGTCCCTGGCAGAATCACATGGGCCCCGGAAAAGGCTCAATGTGAAAGACCTTCCCATATGCTCAGATGCTAACCCATGGAGGTATGCTGAGCACATGCCGATGACGACTGGAAAGATCGTCATCTCGGATAAGCTGGGTTCAGTTCCCCTAGAGGAGGTAGAATTCTGGCCCAGCAAGGCATCATATCCGGACTGCTATGTCCGGCTGAGAAAAGAACCAGCTTCAAGGGAGGAGACAGAGCCGAAGGAGGTCATTATTATGGACCACGCTAAGGCTCAAGCCCTACTTTCATCCTCGATGAAAGAGAGGGGCTTCTCGAATTCGAAGGTAGCTGCATTGAGCAAGAAGCTCCCTTCGTTTGTGTCCTCTCCTGATAGAGCCTTCCCCTTTTTACAGAAAGGGTTTGCGGCTGTCCTAAAGGCAGTCGAGGCCGGCAAGCCTTGCCTCTCCCTGGAGGAGTGTAAACCCTTGTCGCTGGCTCTACCTATGGACCACAAAGACTGGAAGGATGTCCATCTGACATTCTCAGTGGGAAAGTTGGAGGCTGATATTGCCGGACGGCAATTCGGCGAGGACCTCCCCAAGCTGTCCGAATCTCTTTTACGAAGAGAGTTCGAGACAAAAGAAAGACTGGCTGCCTCAATGTCTCATCAGACTACTCTCGAGACGATGGCAAGTGACCCCAAGGTCCATAAAATGTTCATGGTAGTGGCTAAGTCTCACCTAGCCACAGTGACGAAGGACCTTTATAGCTTCGTCAAGGCAAGGAGAGCTTGCAGGGAGTTCGTGTTCACCGGGGCTTCGGTGAGACACGAGCCAAGGAAGTTAATCTCCTCCAACATTTGGGGAAAAGACCTTTTCCCTACCGATGTGGTCAAAGAGGTTGTTGATAAGGCCGCCGTGGAGAATAGAAACCTTCTCCAGAAGTGGGGCCTGGCTATCAAAAGAAAATCTTCCCCGGATGAGGGTCCTCAACCAAAGAGGAAGAATATGAAGACTAGGCTACCATTTCGGCCAGCCAAGCCTTATAGACAGCAACAGCAACTGCAATTGCCTTTGCCTCCAGTGCCCCAGATGGTGGCACAAACCCCGACTGCCTTTCAGTGGGTACCCCAGGCGGTGCCAGGTCAGTCAACCACATTCGCCCCAACGTTCGAAGGACAGTCTTCTTCCTTTCGTGCAAAACCTAGAGGAGCAGCCAGAGGCTCGTCTAGGCGCCCCTCAAGGGGAAGGGGATTCAGAGGCGGTCGTGGTCAGGGAGGCAAGACCTCAGGACGGCAGTCCAAGTGAAATGATACCGGTAGGAGGGAGACTGATGAAATTTTGGGATCGCTGGACCTTCGATCCCTGGGCCCAAAGCCTACTCAAGAATGGACTGGGTTGGAGCTGGTACAGCACTCCACCCCCATGCCTTCAGTTTTTCCAACACTCCACCCCCATTTTGGAGGAGTACGTTCAAGAACTGTTGGAGAAAAATGTGATCCGAAAGGTGAAGTCCATCAAATTCCAAGGGAGGCTGTTTTGTGTTCCCAAGAAAGACTCGGAAAAGCTCAGAGTCATTCTGGACTTATCACCACTCAACAAGTTCATAGTGAATTGCAAATTCAAGATGCTAACACTGCAACACATAAGGACCTTACTGCCCAAGAGGGCATACTCAGTCTCTATAGACTTGTCAGACGCCTATTGGCACATTCCAATCAGCCGTCGACTCTCCCCCTACCTAGGGTTCAGGCTACAACGGAAACTGTACGCCTTCAGAGCCATGCCATTCGGGCTAAACATAGCCCCAAGGATTTTCACGAAGCTTGCGAGCGCAGCTCTCAAACAATTACGCCTAAAGGGAATTCAGGTAGTAGCCTACCTGGACGACTGGCTGGTGTGGGCAGCATCCGAGACCGAATGCTTGCAAGCTTCCAGTCAGGTGATCCAGTTCCTAGAGTACCTAGGCTTCAAGATCAACAAGAAAAAGTCTCGACTTTCTCCATCCCAAAAGTTCCAGTGGCTGGGAATCCACTGGGACCTTTTGTCACACAGTTTCTCCATCCCAATGAAGAAAAGGAAGGAGATAGCGGGCTCTGTCAAGAGACTTCTAGATTCCGAAAGGATATCAAGACGCGAACAGGAGAGGGTACTAGGCTCTCTCCAGTTCGCTTCAGTGACAGACCCAGTGCTAAGAGCACAGCTAAAGGATGCAACCGGAGTTTGGAGAAGGTATGCATCAAACGCGCGAAGAGACCTGAGAAGACCAGTGCCGCCTCGGCTACGTACTCTTCTCAGACCTTGGTCCCAAGCCAGACATCTAAAGAAGTCGGTTCTTCTTCAGCCACCTCCCCCGTCGATGACGATTCACTCAGACGCCTCAAAGGAGGGATGGGGAGGTCACTCTCATCGGAAAAAAGTCCAGGGGACTTGGTCCAAGCTATTCAGGACCTTTCATATAAACTTTCTAGAAGCTATGGCAGTGCTCCTTACCTTAAAGAAAGTCTCCCCGCGTCACTCGATCCACATAAGATTGGTGACAAACAGCGAGGTGGTTGTGAGATGCTTGAATCGACAAGGGTCGAGGTCACCACCTCTCAACCAAGTGATGTTAGCCATTTTCCGATTGGCGGAAAAGAAGAAGTGGTACCTGTCGGCAGTTCACCTTCAAGGAGTCCGCAATGTGACAGCGGACGCTCTATCCAGGTTCACACCGATAGAGTCGGAATGGTCCTTAGACGCAGGATCATTTTCCTTCATTCTGAATCAAGTCCCAGAACTGCAAATAGACCTCTTTGCGACGAAAGACAACAAGAAGTTGCCCCTGTACGTGTCCCCGTACGAGGACCCCTTAGCGGAAGCAGTGGACGCAATGTCCCTCGACTGGAACAGATGGTCCAGGATTTATCTGTTCCCTCCTCACAACCTTCTGTTGAGGGTCCTCAACAAACTGAGATCCTTCAAGGGGGTAGCGGCAATAGTGGCCCACAAGTGGGCGAACAGTATGTGGTTCCCCTTGGCGTTGGAACTACAGATGAAGTTCGTGCCGCTACCACATCCAGTTCTGACCCAGCGAGTCCAGAAGTCGACTGTCTGCGCTTCATTACAGAAAACCCAGACCCTGCAGCTCATGATTTTCTCGCCCTAGCGGTGAGAAAGCGCTTCGGGATTTCGAAAGCCAGCATAGACTTCCTAGAGGAATACAAGTGCAAATCGACTAGAAGGCAATATGAGTCATCTTGGAGAAAATGGGTGGCCTTTGTAAAGGCAAAGAATCCGCAGGAGATCTCAACAGATTTCTGCTTATCTTTCTTCATCCACCTCCATGGCCAAGGATTGGCAGCTAACACGATTTCAGTGTGTAAATCGGCTTTGATGAGACCCATTTTATTTGCCTTCCAGATCGACCTAGGTAACGAGATCTTTAATAAAGTTCCGAAAGCCTGCGCTAGGCTCAGACCTTCAGCACCTCCAAAGCCCATCTCATGGTCTTTAGACAAAGTTCTTCATTTCGCCTCCTTGTTGAGCAATGAAGAATGTGCGTTAAAGGATTTGACGCAAAAAGTTATTTTCCTATTTGCACTCGCGTCCGGGGCCAGGGTTAGTGAGATCGTAGCCCTCTCGAGAGAGGCAGGTCGTGTTCAGTTCCTGGATGGGGGGGAGCTGAACCTGTTTCCGGATCCTACGTTTCTCGCCAAGAATGAGTTACCCACCAACAGGTGGGGTCCCTGGAGAATCTGCCCTCTGAAAGAAGATGCATCTCTATGTCCAGTAGAATGCCTAAAGGTCTATCTTCGTAGAACTTCAGACTTCAAGGGTAGTCAACTATTCAGGGGAGAAACATCAGGCTCAAATTTATCTCTGAATCAACTCAGAGCGAAAATGACATATTTTATTCGCAGAGCGGATCCTGACAGTACACCCGCAGGTCACGATCCGAGGAAAGTTGCCTCATCCCTAAATTTCTTTAATTGTATGGATTTTGAACATCTCCGTTCATACACGGGCTGGAAGTCTTCCAGGGTGTTCTTTCGCCACTATGCGAAGCAAGTAGAGGAACTTAAGAGATCTGTGGTAGCAGTGGGTCGTGTAGTTAACCCTACTGTTTAACTCTGCGAGGAACAGTGGTCTTAATTGGGACGATTAAGTCCAGGGTGAGTGTGTAGGTACATACTGTACTACAAACTAAATAAGGGCACCAAGTGCCCATATAGACTGTTCCTTCTTTCAAAGGTGAACCTTGCATAAGTTCAGACATGTGTGCCAAGCGTTTCTAACGCTAATGTGATTGATTTGTAATACAGATTTTTTATGACTTGATACCTTGGTATCTCATTAAAGTGGTGTTTAATGGTTTTTCTTTCAGATAAACAAGTTCTGTTTACTATCATACTTATGCTTAAAGTTTTGGGTTACCCTTTTTTATATAAATATATATATTTGTTGTTAACCTGTCTGTTTATTATCTGTCAATAAACTTGTTCTTGAGAACCTTGCGTCTCTTTCACCTGTGTCAATTTATTGGTATAATTGAGCATTTTAATTCTATGTATCTTATCTGGGATAATTCTGATAGAATTGTTCTGTTTTGCAAGCTATGTTGCATTGGTTTATGTAAGTCCCCTAATGGGAGGACTCCGTCCCATAAAGGGACGAGGGCGGTTTTATTAGTTTCTTCCTATGCGGATATAAACCTTTGTCCGATACAAATATTGTGCGGATTACTGGTCAATATATTACGCAGTGGTTCTATACAAACTATGCTTTACTTAATATAGGGCGAGACCACTATATTAGCTTGCCTGGTATTCATACATAGATATATGTACTCTTCGAGACTTTCCAGAGTCTAGTAGGACTCTTCCCTGTAGGGGGCAGGAAGCTCTAACATAGTTTATAGTTAGTTGAAAAGATGTATAACGGTAACATCTTAGGTCTCTAGGTCTAGTCGACCGGGAATAAATATCTCCGGGGAGTACGGCACGTTCTGAGAATCCACAGATACAGTAATGCTCTGGTACACTTCCATCAGGACGACATGGCTTGAGCCCAAAAAACGGATTTTGAGCGAAGCGAAAAATCTATTTTTGGGTGAGATAGCCATGTCGTCCTGATGGACCCGCCCTTGCCTTTCTAAGAAAGGGCTGTAGGACCCCTCCCTACATACAGTATCTGTAGCACCTCGTGTACGCTACAAGGAATACAGATGGCGCCAGGATTGGCGCCAGGCACGCATACGAATCGGGGGATAGGGAAGCCTTGGGAGCGGCTCCCCTTTTTCTTTCCCGAATTTGTATCTCGTCAATCTCCCTCCTACGAGACGAATCTCTGTTCAGGTCGTAGATTGCCATGTGACGTGTCTAGAATACGTCCTCTGATATGTCGCGATATCCCTTTCACGAGGGATACTCGCTCCAGGAGTTAGAATTCTGGTACCTTAAGGTAAATTCTCTGGGAATATCGCCGTAGTTGTAATATACCCTAGGAAGCTACCCTATAGGAACTTCCATCAGGACGACATGGCTATCTCACCCAAAAATAGATTTTTCGCTTCGCTCAAAATCCGTTATATATATATACATATATATATATATATATATATATATATATATATATATATATATATATATATATATATATATATATATATATATATATATATATATATATATATATATATATATATATATATATATATATATTGTGCATATATGTATATATATATATATATATATATATATATATATATATATATATATATATATATATATATATATATATATATATATATATATATATATATATATATATATATATATATATATATATATATATATATATTTATATATATAGTATATATATATATATATGTAATAGTCATATATTACATGTTTAAAACACGTGACGTAATACGTCATTGCGGAAGTAGAAGCAAGCGTGAGAATTGCTGTAGTCAGAAAAGATCATAACAGTATGCGATTTGCATATCTCAGCAATGTAACATTTTTATGAAGCATAAACACAAATACAAACCGTGTGATAGAGTTGTATCCCCACCGGAAGCAGGTGTCTTCCTATACTAATGTAGAGTTTACATTCTGTGTTTGAATGCTGAGATAACTGTCTATACGATATCTGTGATATCGATATTTTAGCCAGTTCTTATCAATACATCATATGGAATGGTCATCCGACCAAACCAGCTATACTTCTGTGATGGAGATGTTAACAGTGTTGTTTTTAAATAATAAACCATTTTAAAGTTAACTGGATTGACTTTACTTGAAGACGCGATATCCCAACAAACATACTCAATGTGTGTTAACAACAGTAGCACACTAATAAATGGTGGCAGCGGTAAAACTCAAAGAATCAGAGAAAGATCTTCTAGAATCAATGATTAAAACTCTAAGAATTAGAGAAAGATCTTCAAGAAATCAACGAATAAATCTCTAAAAACCAGAGAAAGATCTCCAAAAAATCAACAGTAATGAATCTACAATTTTGACTAAGTATCATAGTCCATTGAAGAAGGAAACATTTAATGAATGTTATACATACAAACTGATGAACTGGATCTTCACTCATCATCAAAAGAAAACCAAGGACTGACGTTCAACGCTTACAAAACATATCCAGGAAGCACTACATTCAACGGAAATCGGACCGAAAACATTCACCCAAACATCAAGAGAGAGAGAGGAAATCGGACCGAAAACATTCACTCAAACATCAAGAGAGAGAGAGGAAATCGGACCGAAAACATTCACCCAAACATCAAGAGAGAGAGAGGAAATGACGACATCACACAAAACCATATAAAGCTAAGTACAAGTACATTTTCTTATTCATTTCAGTATTGAGCAGTCAAGTGTAGTTATCACGAGTCGTTAGTCGATTATTACTCGGGTGAGTGGTTTGCTAATCTTCTATTTTTCCTTTCATTAAAGGAAACTGTGTTCAACTCCGAATTCTCATCTAGAATTTTTTCTCTCTTTGTGCTAATTCCGATTTCTTTCAGAAATTCTCGGGAAATATCTTTGTGTTCCGTTTTCTTTCAGAAATTATCGGGAAATATCTTTGTATTATTAGCATTGTTTTGGGGAATTTTGTTATAATCTTTATCATTGAGTGCTTATGCGTTTACGCAGTGGACGTCTGTATTCATATAGATATTTTGATATAATTGCAAGGGGTCGAAGAGATAGAAAAAGAAATACCGTAATCATGACGCCCCCTGTGAGCCCCACCCCTGGTCCTAGTAACGTTGGACAGATAAACCCTCTTCCGGTTGTGACGCTTGTAAATGCCAGGTCAGCAATCCTTCCTTTTCAGGGTTAGGTTAATGGGTTCTTGCCTCAAAATGTGGAGTCATGGATTTCATCCGTCGATGCCCATTTAAATGCCAAACAAATCGTAGACCCTTTTGTACAATTACAAGAAGCTAAAAGTTTTATAGATTTTTCTAAGGGGGATGCGAGTGCATATTTAAGAGGTGTTTCATTTCAAGAAGCAGTTACCTGGGATGATTTCAATGTTAGGTTACGCGCGGTCTATGGGGGTGAAGAAGCCTTGGATGTAGTATTAACGTTAAGAAATACACTTAATCAAGCCACAATGACTCGGCTTAATGTTATTGAGAGAGCAGCTCTCATAGCTGATAGGCTTAATGAATATCAAGATATTTTAGGTAATTCCACTTGGGTTACTAGAGATAACATCTCCGTGAAAGATTTTTTACGATTAATGTATTTAACTTGCATGACACTTATGTAGCCTGAAGCCTTAGCGCGGTGTTTTGATAAAAAGTTATTGCCTGCAAGTACGGAATTGGATGTATATAAACAGATAAAGAAACACATGTCTAAGTGTCCTGACCTTGATCCCGTGTTAACTCAAGTTTTTGCAAAAAAATGAAACAAAGCCACAACAAGTAAATGTAGTTAATAATAGTCAAGTTGCGGGAATGACGTGTTATAATTGCAAACGTCAAGGTCACTTGATCGCGGACTGCAGAACGAAATTCTGTTCGATACATAATAGTTCGACTCATTCATATAGTCAGCGGTACTCGCGTAATCAACAACAGAATCCTAGAAATACACAGTCAATTCCACAGTCAGTTCCATATGGAAATAAAAAGAAAAATCCTCAGTTCAATTAGAAGAAACAGCCAAATGTCAATGTAGTTCAAAATCAGAAACAAACAAACAGTTTTTGTAATAACGCTGATCCTGGGTCGTCAAACCAGACCTTGCAAGGTCAGAGTAATTTTCAGAATGTGCAGAGCAAAGCAAATACCACAAAATTAACTCCAGTGGGGGAAGAGAGTGATGTTGGGTCAAGGTCATTCATGTCAACATCAGTAGTATTGAATAATCAATTTAATGTTTTATCAGATCATTGTGAGGCAATAGATTTTCCTATGAAACACACGGCCGAATTAAGTACAACTGTGCATGCTCCCGTAGATTTGAAACGAATTCATACAATAATAAGCCAAAATGAGTTACGACCAACATTGTATGCTGTAAATTTAGAACACAAATCCTTTACGTTATTTTTTTACTCTGGTAGTCCACGTAATATCATGGATTTGAGGATACATCATTTGTTGTTTTCGAATTTTCCTATAGAAAAATTTGGAGTGAGACTCACGGGTATAGGAAATAATGAATTAAATGTAATAGGCATAACTCATGTTCAGTTCAAGGTCGGTAAGCGCACGTTTGCCGATACATTTGTTGTTGTACAAAACATTGATATGTATCCAGCTGTAATTATAGGATACCCATCTATGGGAAATCAAAACAATATCTTAGCCCCTGCCAAGCACAGCGTGTATATCAAAGGAAAATTCTATAAGTCTTCTAATACCTTAAAATCAGTTTTGGATAAAAAGGAGATGACAAATGTAACCGTAACGTACGTCGAAGAACCAATAACTTGTCTCACTAATAAAGAAATAATATACGCGACCCAGCAGAATTCTCGTTCACCCGTAATATCATCTTGCACGCAATCTATCGAGCCAAACGTACCTTCGAATTTAATAGTGCAAGTAAAGAAAACATTACCGGGATCTGAAATATTAATCCTTTCCGACACTTTGAAAACTAACGGATTGTCTGTCACACAAGCTATTTATACAGTAGGCTCACATCAACAATGTAATATTGAAGTCTGTAATCATTTAAATACCACTTTAGTAATTCACAAAAATCAACATATCTTGGATGTAGAAGTTTATAAACATCGTATTCTTATCGTTGCTGAAATCAATCACGCTCAATCAGTTGTGGATGAATCCCTTTTGAAATCTATTAAAAATAAAATCAATAAAGACATTCAAGACGAAGAAATTCAGCAGAAAATTTTTGGACTTTTAACTAAATATCATGATGTTTTTTCCACTACGGATGGATCCTTAGGAAAAACAGATGAGATCGAGCATCAAATAAGGTTAAAGGACAAGCAGAAAACTATCTATGTACCCTCGTACAGACTCCCTATGAAATTCCAGAATGAAATAAATGATGAAGTAGGTAAAATGCTAGAAGAAGGAGTCATTAGGAAATCGAACAGCCCTTATAATTTTCCATTAATAATTGTACCGAAAAAAGATCGAACATGGCGTATCTGCTTAGACTTCCGTCGTCTAAACGAGGAGACGATCCCTGATCGATTCCCAGTGCCATGTACTGACGATATTTTGTCTTTGTTAGGTCAGAATAAATATTTTACCAGTTTGGACTTACTTAAAGGCTTTCACCAGATATCATTAGAAGAAGATAGTATCCCATACACAGCCTTCAGCACAGCCAGGGGACATTATGAATTTTTACGGATGCCTTTTGGTTTACGTTGTGCTCCCATAACATTTACAAGAATGATTAACATAGTTTTTGGAGACTTGCTAGGGTATATATTGCATGCCTATATGGACGACCTTGTAATCTTTTCCAACACCTTAGAAGAACATCTACGTAAATTAGAACTAGTACTACAGAGACTAAGACAACATAACTTAAGGGTAAAGATTAGTAAGTGTGAGTTTTTCAATACAGAATTAATATATCTGGGTTTCATGGTGTCAAGCCAAGATCTTAAAGTAGTCCATGATAAGGTGTCGGCTATCCGTAATTTTCCCATACTTACTAATGTCAAGGGAATACAGCAATTTCTGGGTTGTAGTGGATATTACAGGCGTTTTATACACAACTATTCAATAATAGCCGCTCCTTTAACTGATCTTACGAAGAAGGGCGTAGATTTCATATGGTCTGAGCAGCATCAACAGGCGTTTAATACCTTGAAAGATGAACGGTGTAGTTCTCCTATCTTAAAATTTCCTGACTTCGGTAAGGAATTCTTCATTGCAACAGACGCCTCAGACTTAGGAGTGGGAGGGGTATTGCTTCAGCAATATGATAAACAATTTTGCCCGATAGCTTTTTATTCTCAAAAACTGAGAACTTCCGAAAGTAAGTATGCAGTAATAGACAAGGAAGGGCTAGCTATTGTTAATTCACTAGTGCATTTTAAGTTCATAATATACGGTTATCCCGTTAAGGTTCTTACAGATCATAAACCACTAACCGAATTCTTTAAAGGCTTAAACCACAGCCCCAAACGAACTCGGTGGGATTTGATCATTCAAGACTTTGGCGTGAGAATCGGGTATTTACCTGGGAAAGCAAATATCATTGCTGATGCATTATCACGCAATCCCGTGTCATCTTGTACGGAGCCTTTAGCTGAATTAATAGATATATCAACATCCATGCGTATTGTTAAAACGATATCTGAACAAGAAGATTTGGGCTGGAGTGCTGAATTATTACAGACTGAGCAAAGAAAAGATCAGAAATTAGAAACAATTATAAATGCTTTGAAAGGCAATCATAAGGAAAAGGGATATATAAAGTATAAGCAGCAGAATTATATAATCAAAGATAATATTCTGTGTAGGACCGTGACAAGGAAAACCCGCAATACACCACACGTAACTAACGACTAGGTAGTGGTACCAATCTCACTTATTTCCACTGTCCTGAATTGGTTGCATGCAAATCCATTACATGGACACCCGGGGTTCTCATTAATGTCAAAGAAAGCCAAGTCATTGTTTTATTGGCATACGATGCTTACAGATATAAAAAAAAAAACACATAGCTAATTGTCGCACATGTCATGAAAACAAAGGGCATAAAAAACACCTGTCAGCCTAGGGGCTTATCCCGTGCCCAATCAACCCTTTGAAAGAATACATTTAGATTTGTTAACAGGATTTTACGAGTCAGACAGAGAAAATAAGCACCTCTTAGTAATTGTAGATGCTTTAACTCGATATACAGAACTAATAGCGTTTAAAACTAAAACTGCGATTGAATGCGCTAGGAAGTTTTACGAGTGTTACATTTGTAAACATGGAATTCCACACATGATAATCTCAGACTCGTGTGGAGAATTTAATAATCACTTTCTTACCTCATTGTGTGAATTCCTTAGCATAAAGAAAATAAACACCATGATATATCACCCAGAGTCGAATGGGCTAGTGGAAAGAGCAAATAGGAAGGTTTTAAATATATTAAGAGTAACACTAGGGGGATCAGACCCTAACTGGGATATTGCAATACCTGCGGTACTGAGTACTCTGAATCATTCATATCATATATCAATTAAAATTTCACCACATGAAGCATTGTATGGTACCCCAGTTAGAACGCCTTTCCATGTATTAACGCCTACAACTAATCTATCAAATCCTTTAAAAGAATGTATAAATGAAAGCAAAAGTTGTTTTGATATCCTTCGAAAGAATTTAGAAAAATCACAAATCATAATGCAAAGGAATCATGATAAAATAGCGAAGCCAACTAAAACATATACCGTGGGTGATAATGTATACATACAGGTAAATGTACGTAAAGGACTCAATTATAAACTAACACCTAAGTTTGAAGGCCCATTTAACATTTTGGAAACATTAACGGCCAATAGGTTTAGAGTTCAAAACGTATCCCAACCCACTGATGAAAGAATCGTACCATTGGCTCACATAAGAAATTAAAAAAAAAAAAGAGGGAAAGAAGTGAGGGAAAGATTTTTATTTGTATGTTAAAAGTTTTCTTATTAATACAGGAGTAATTACATATATTTTTCTCGTTACAGGTTTCCAAGATGAATTTTTTGTTGTTGGGAGTGATATTGTTCGCTCAGACATTTTTCTCGTGTGGGATGAGCTCTAAAACTAAAAGTATAGATTTTAAATATGGCACTATAGTTGAAAGACAATAAGACGTTTTTATTACATCAAGTAACGTAGTAGTAGAAGTGCGAATGCAAGCAATTTTTCTCGCAGAGAATGACGTCACTAGCTTAAAAAGCGCCATTTCGAGGTTTGCTGTCTCAT
>NC_090736.1:70053372-70063372 GCF_036898095.1 Palaemon carinicauda
ATAAGGGAAGAGGGAGTAGTCATACCCTGTTGAGAGGGAGTTGCGTGTGCGTGTATATCTTCTTAAATATTTAGCTGTCAATTTTTATGAATCGCGGACAAACACACACATACACACACATATATATCATTATCATCATCTCCTCCTACGACTATTGACACAAAGGGCCTTGGTTAGATTTTGCCAGTAGTCTCAATCTGGAGCTTCTAAGTCAATACTTCTCCTTTCCTCATCTACTTTGCGCTTCATAGTCCTCAGCTATAAAGGTCTGGGTCTTCCAACTCTTCTAGTGCCTTGTGGAGCCCAGCTGAACGTTTGGTGAACTAATTTTTCTTGAGGAGTGCAAAGATCATGCCCAAACCATCTCAATCTTCCCTTCATCATGGTCTTATCCATATATGACACTCGAGTAATCTCTCTTAAAGTTTCATTTCTAGTCCTGTCCTGCCATTCAACTCCCAATATCCTTCTGAGGGCTTTGTTCTCTAATCTACTAAATCTATTGGAGATTGTTTCATTTTCACAACACGGCTCGTGTCCATAGGGTAACACCGATCTCACTAAACTGATATATAGTGTGATTTTTATATGTATTTAGAGGCGATTTGATTTCCAAATTTTACTTAACCTAGCCATAATCTGATTTCCTTTTTTTTTTCAAATTTTCACTAAACTCTAATTCTAATGACCCTGTATTAGAGTACATAGTTCCTAGATACTTGAAATGGTTCTCCCTCATTAATCATTTCTCCTTCCAATGATATTTCATATTCCATTGCATATTCTGTTCTAATCATCTTCAGTCCAACCTCGAGTGATATTTCATGAATTCTGGTAAGTAGGCATTGTAAATCCTGAGGTATTTTGTTAACAAGGACAGCATCATCAGCATATTCCAGGTCTGCTAAATTCCTATCACCAATCCCGTCCAATCCTTCATCTTTTCCGACTGTTCTACACATTACAAAATCCATGAGGAGGATAAACAACATAGGTGACAACCCTTTCTCTTAGGGTACTCCGCTGTTCACTGGAAATTTATTTGATAAGACTCCATTAACATTAACCTTGCACTTGCTATGCTCATGAACAGACTTAATCAAATTCACATATTTAAGAGGAATTCCATAATAACGCAGGATTCACCATAAAACTGGCTGGTGTACACTATCAAAGACCTTTTCATAGTCCACAAATGCCATCAAAAGGGGATTTCTATAATCTACGCATTGTTGTACAAAATGTCTCAAGATGAAAATTTGGCCAGTGTATCTTCTATCTTTTTTAAATCCGGCGTGTTCATCTCTCAGCTTTTCATCAATCTTTCTCCCTAGTCTCTTCAGAATAAGCATACTATATATTTTCATAACAACTGACGTACTGTAAGTGTTATGCCTCTGTAATTATTGCAATCAGTCAGGTCTCCTTTCTTTGCCATTTTCACTAACACTCCTAACTGCTATTCTTCTGGTTTTGCCTCTTCATGACATTCTACAAAATAATCTTGTAAGTACCCTTGGAGTCACTTCATTTTCAGCCAGTATCATCTTGGTAGTTATTCCATCGTATCCAGGGGTTTCCATCTCTTTAGTGTTTTGAGGATAGCTTTGACTTCAAATACACTGAATTCATTCATGGGGACATTAAGATCTTCATGAGCTTCAGGCATATCAATAAAATTATTCCCTTCATATCAGTTATTCATAACCTCACTAAAGTGTTTCATCTAACGTTGTCTTTCTTTATCTTCCGTTGTTATAACAGATCCATATCTCTTTTTGATGGGTGTGCTTCTTCTTTGCCCGCATAGAGATTTCATTAATAATTCTTTAAACAATTCTTACATCATAGCCTCTTACTGAATTCATTTATATATATATATATATATATATATATATATATATATATATATATATATATATATATATATATATATATATATGTATGTATATATATATATATATATATATATATATATATATATATATATATATATATATATATATATATATATATATATATATATATATATATATTACCTCAAAGCTAATATATATAAAGCTTAGGCTATTCGAGGCTGTAAGGTTTAACAAAATTATATGGTTGCAAAATAAAGAAAGAACAGGCCAGATAAAAGTCACTCTCATGAGTTGCTAAACATTTCACATAACTATATCCGGCATCTTCCAGTAAGAACAGTTTGACAGTGTAAGATTTCATTCATTAATTTCTAACCTGTAAATTTTGTTTTAATTTCAGTAGGCAAAATTTCTATTCAGATAATGTATAGCAAAGGAGTGTTATTTTCAATTGACAAGAGATTTCCATTTTGTGAAAGCTATTAAAAATGTGTTTTTGCATTAGTTGAGCAGAAAAATAGTGTTTATCTTTTAAGGAAGGTAAATTCATAATACATTAAGGTAGAATATTTATTCCATATAGTTAAGAAAATAGTCAAACCCTTTTCTCGCTAAACATCATAGAAATTTGAGACATTCAAATAATTTCCGTAGATATGAGGAGGTATTTCTCCATGTAAATTACTTACATTATATACTTTCATTTTCTATATTCATATTTCCTATAAATTCCCTCAGAGCGTAGATCTGATCAAAAGTTCATAGATTGATGTTGTTATTAAAATAAGTAATTCATTCTAATTTTTTATAAGCGAAGGAAACAAATAATCTCACAGCATTTATATCTTTTTCAATTAGGCCATTATAATTCTCATTTCCTTCTGAAGCCATTACTTGTCGTTATATCTTCATGCACTGTAAATGCACTCTGTAAAAATTGGGAGAGAATTATGGTCACTGACAAAGGCCATGAATTACCAACTCTGTTATAAATCAAGGTGCAAAAAAAAAAAAAAAATTCTAAAAGCTTCCAAGATAAATATAGAGAAACATGCTCTGGACTAGGCATTTAATATGGAATATAATTTAAATGGAGAATTTTGCAATGACAAACTCTTAGAATTGTATCTTATTGGCATGAAACCTTCTTAGAATTATATCTGTTATGCGTGAAAAACCCTTCAGAATAGGACTCTTTGACTTGAAACCTATTTAGAATGATTCTTTTTCAGATTCAACAGCTCTTAAAATTATATAAATTTAGCATAAAACTTTTCGAATTGGGATAATTCAGCATGATACCCTATTAGAATTGGATTGTTATGGCCCGAAACCCTCTCGGAACTAAACCCTCTTAAGATCAGAAACCTACTCATGATTGGAACTCTTTGGCGAGAAAAAATCTCTTAGAATTTTAATTTCTTTGATTGGAAACATTTTAACATTGATATGGTTTGGCATGTAACCCTTATAGATTTATTAATTATGACATGAAACCCTCTGACAACTTTTTTGGCTAAAAAACCTCTTAGAATTGTAACTTTTTCTCACGCAATCCTCGTAAACTTTTAGTACTTTTAAGTTAAACTTTCTTAGAATGGAATTGTTGAGCCTGAAACCCTCTTAGAATTGGAACTTTTGTCAAAAAAACACTCTGAAACATTTTTAGCAAACTGTGACTTCATTATGCAACTCTCAATCGCATGGGAGGGATTCAGTAGTTTACTTAAATTTCCCCTATTTCATTCACTATTTCCACATTTACGCCTGTTCCCTGAGTTTTACATGGCTGGGGACTGGTTTTCAATGGCGTTTCTCGGAGGATGTTGTCAAAATTGGTTCCTACGGAAGTAGTTACTTTGCGACATTAATGTTATAATTTAGAAAAGGAGTGTGACAGAACTTACAAAACATGCTTCCTCATTTAAATGTGTATATTTTTGCGTTTATGAGAGAGAGAGAGAGAGAGAGAGAGAGAGAGAGAGAGAGAGAGAGAGAGAGAGAGAGAGAGAGAGAGAGAGAGAGAGAGAGAAACTGAATAAATTATTTGCTTGTTACTTCTAGTTTTTCGTTTCTACGGTACTTGAGGAATGATGCAAATGAGAGAGAGAGAGAGAGAGAGAGAGAGAGAGAGAGAGAGAGAGAGAGAGAGAGAGAGAGAGACGTTAAACATTCACAGGAATGTTGTCTATAATTCAGTAGCTCAAATATACCCCTATATAACGTTTATTTCTTGAGCCCCGTTGTAGAGATCTTCCCATAAAAATCACCTGCCAATTACGATTTTTAAGTTTTATCCTACTATGTGGCTAATCTATGCAGTGGGTTTCTTGCTCTTAGAGAAATAACCCTAACAATGAGAGAATTTGATGGAAAATATTCCTTATTTCTCTTCAGATGGAGTTTTTTATAAAGAGTATTATGGATTAAAATGAGGTTATCCACTTTTCACTGTCCATATGCAGGCGCATGGTTTTAAACAGTTTGTATAAAAGGTGCCTTTTATGACGCAAAAGGTCAACAGGCGAAGGAGGAGATGATTATAAAAGGTGTCTGTATAAAAGGTGCCCTTTTTTTTTTCTTTTACGCAAAGGAGGCCCTTTGTGTCAATAGGACTAGGAGTATATGATGATAAAAGGTGTCTGGTTTCAGTTCCAGTTTCATCAGAATAGATGCTCACTAGAACTTCAGCTGGGCAAACCCAACCTACCACTGTGGTCGGGCTGGGGTCGATCTGCTGCCATGCCAATGTTAAGGCTGATAATTAAGCTTTATGGAATCTGATCAGACTCAAATTCGACAGCAATTCACAGCTGTCCATAGAGATGGGAAAATTTAATTTTCTAGTGGCACTGCCATTAGAAATGTGGCAGCGCCGCTAATCACAGGCAAATTTCAACTCTTTGTAGCTGGACTATGGCTAAGGAGGATTTCAAGTGATAGAAATCAAGACGCAGCTCAGCCTTCAAATATACAGCTCCAAGATTGGAAAACAAGCTCTTACTTTATAAGAGTTATAAAGTTTTTCTTAGATGAAACTGAGGTCTTTCTCATTTTTCTAGCGTTATAATAATGAGGATTTGCCCACCAAAATGAAGTACACCGAACGATTCTTCAAATATTATAAGTTTGTTGTATAAGACCAATGAATATTGCGGGTAATTTGGGAGACACAACTCAATAAAAAAAAAACAAAATATAAAGTAAAATAAGTCATAATGTCCTTTTTTTTATGCAGGTTCGAATGCTAAAGCGGAGTTTTTTTCTATGATTCAAACCAATTAGCTGCGATAGTATTATTTCTTCACGAATGATATTCTATTGAGATATACTTCTGCACATCAATAAAAAAAAAAAAGCCGGTTAGTTAGTGCTGTAAAGGAGGTGTACCAACTGTGTGTCACACAATTGTACATAATTCCTTTTGTATATATTATGCTTGTATCTTCGCTCTTCCCTCGCACTAAAACGAACATGAAAATTCATGTCTCCGGTTTTGCTCTGTAACATTGTCTGTCTCTCGAACATGTTATGTCCTGTTGCCTTGAGGTTGTGTATATAAAGGAGAGTGTTCCTTAATAAAGAACTCAGTTGATTGCATCCTGCCTTTGAGCTCACAACCTTCTCCCTCCCTCGTCACATTGGTGACCCCGGAGTGACTCGCTCCTCCCGCCTCCCCCCCCTCCACCTCTCACCGTTACTATGACGCCGTCAACGCATACCTTCTGCAGCAGTACACGCTGTCGCCAGCCGCCCGTATAGCAACGCCTTTTCAGCTCTCCCAACAACCGTTGGGGGACCAAAGGGCTTCGCTCACCCTCGGGAAAATGACCAGTATCACTCGCCTGCAACCTGCCGCAGACAGCTCTCCTCGTGAGGTGAACCTACTTCGTACCCTTATGGACAGCCACTTCATGACCTTCAAAACCTCCGCCAATGCCTCCACTTGTGACGAAGAGGACACCTATTCAACCTAAACCGGGGTTGACGTGAATGCTGTAGGACATACACGCCTATGAATGCCGTAGGACATACATGCCTATGAACGCCGTAGGCCTATGAATGCCGTAGGACACGCCTATGAATGCCGTAGGACACACTCGCCTATGAATGCCGTAGGACACGCCTATGAATACCGTAGGACACATTCGCCTATGCAATGACGAGCCGGAGCGGCAACACAGCCAACCCTCATCCACCACTCGCTCGCACCCCAACCATCGACTTCTACAGCCACTCACTGCCGCTAATCGGAGCAGTTTTTACTATACCTCTCCAGATTCAGGGCACCTATTTAACATGTTCAGTATGTCATTTTTAGAGGAGAAGCCATGTACCAACCATGTGTCACACAATTGTACATAATTCCTTTTGTATATATTATGCTTGTATCTTCGCTCTTCCCTCGCACTAAAACGAACATGAAAATTCATGTCTCCGGTTTTGCTCTGTAACATTGTCTGTCTCTCAAACATCTTATGTACTCTTGCCTTGAGGTTTTGTATATAAAGGAGAGTGTTCCTTAATAAAGAACTCAGTTGATTGCATCCTGCCTTTGAGTCATAACCTCTCTCTCTCGGCACCGTCACATTGGTGATTCACATCACGAGGAGAGCCGTCAGTACTCGCCGTCGCCAGCCGCCCGTATAGCAACGCCTTTTCAGCTCTCTCAACAACCGTTGGGGGACCAAAGGGCTTCGCACACCCTGGGGAAAATGACCAGTATTACTTGCCTGCAACCTGCCGCAGACGGCTCTCTTCATGAGGTGAACCTACTTCGCACCCTTATGCACAACCACTTCATGACCTTCAAAACCTCCATCAACGCCTCCACTCGTGACGAAGAGGACACCTATTCAACTTCAACCGAAGCTGACGTGAATGCTGTAGGTCACGCCTATGAATGCCGTAGGACACACGCCTATTGCTAACCGTGTGTCACACAATTGTACATAATTCCTTTTGTATATATTATGCTTGTATCTTCACTCTTCCCTCGCACTAAAACGAACATGAAAATTCATGTCTCCGGTTTTGCTCTGTAACATTGTCTGTCTCTCGAAAATGTTATATCCTGTTGCCGTGAGGTTTTTTATATAAAGGAGAGTGTTCCTTAATAAAGAACTCAGTTGATTGCATCCTGCCTTTGAGTCATAACCTCTCTCTCTCGGCACCGTCACATTGGTGAATGGTAATGGCTCCCGGAGTGACTCGCTCCTCCCGCCTCCCCCCCCCCTCCACCTCTCACCGATACTATGACGCCGTCAACGCATACCTTCTGCAGCAGTACTCGCCGTCGGTATGCGTTGACGGCGTCATAGTAACGGTGAGAGGTGGAGGGGGGGGGGGAGGAGCGAGTCAGAAGGCTGGGTGTTCGTGTCACTCCGGGGTCACCAATGTGACGAACCGTTGGGGGACCAAGAGGGGGAGCCATGTACTAACCATGTGTCACATAATTGTACATAATTCCTTTTGTATATATTATGCTTGTATTTTCGCTCTTCCCTCGCACTAAAACGAACATGAAAATTCATGTCTCCGGTTTTGCTCTGTAACATTGTCTGTCTCTCGAACATGTTATGTCCTGTTGCCTTGAGGTTTTGTATATAAAGGAGAGTGTTCCTTAATAAAGAACTCAGTTGATTGCATCCTGCCTTTGAGTCATAACCTCTCTCTCTCGGCACCGTCACATTGGTGTGTTCATAGGCGTGTATGTCCTACGGCATTCATAGGCGTGTATGTCCTACAGCATTCACGTCAACTTCGGTTGAAGTTGAATAGGTGTCCTCTTCGTCACAAGTGGAGGCATTGATGGAGGTTTTGAAGGTCATGAAGTGGCTGTCCATAAGGGTACGAAGTAGGTTCACCTCACGAGGAGAGCTGTCTGCGGCAGGTTGCACGCGAGTGATACTGGTCATTTTCCCGAGGGTGAGCGAAGCCCTTTGGTCCCCAACGGTTGTTGAGAGAGCTGAAAAGGCGTTGACGGCGTCATAGTAACGGTGAGAGGTGGAGGGGGGGGTGGCGGGAGGAGCGAGTCACTCCGGGGTCACCAATGTGACGGTGCCAAGAGAGAGAGGTTATGACTCAAAGGCAGGATGCAATCAACTGAGTTCTTTATTAAGGAACACTCTCCTTTATATACAAAACCTCAAGGCAACCGGACATAACATGTTCGAGAGACAGACAATGTTACAGAGCAAAACCGAAGACATGAATTTTCATGTTCGTTTTAGTGCGAGGGAAGAGCGAAGATACAAGCATAATATATACAAAAGGAATTATGTACAATTGTGTGACACATGGTTGGTACAGAGAATACATCACCTTTACCTTTAATTCACCGGAGATTTCCTCATCTGAAGCAACAAAACAACACCTGTTAGCGGGATATGTAAATTAGTAATCATTTTCATATGGATCAAGTAAACCTTGGGAATCATCTATAACAAATTTGTATTGTTTCTGATATTGTTTAGTAAGTATATTTTAGACCAAGTCCTAACCATTAAATGATAACTTTTCACTTGGGGATTATATGGCAAAGAAAATAAAGAAGTATAAAATGAAGTAGTTTTCGTTTCATTAGCTGTGTACTTAGAACTATTTTCTAGCGAAAAAATGGTACTATTTTCGAATTGAAATCTACGTTCTTTTTCATAAGTATACCAAGAAATACAAAATGTAATGCCACTCTTTTTTTTTATATTCATAAGAATTATTTTCAAGTAGTTTTCCAAGCCCAAACACCTCGCTTAAAGAATCTTTCAGCATTGACACGTTCCTTTAAGATATACAGGAAAGTGAGCAATCCAATTGTGCTCCAGTATCGTCTTTAAGACAAACTTACTTCCCAAAATAGGTTTTGTTCGCTCTGCGCATACAGGGAAATAACGCTGTTTATAACACGATATTAAGGTTAATATTCTTCAGACACCCGTTTCACGATCCTTCTTTGTTTGGCTAGAACAAACAATTGTCTCTATTCTCCAGGCGTATAATGTTGTTCACGACTCCAAGATACTGTAACTTTGTTTTGGTAAGAGTTTGCAATGATGAGTTGATGGCCAACAATATAGAAAGCCAAATAAATTAAATTAGTCTGAATCATACAACTTAATATTAATTATTTAAGAGCTAACCATCATATTCACCAAACTTGAATTAATATTTTGAAAGACAATGTTAAAACTTTCATAAATGAAAAAACCAAATCCCACGTCTATTGTGATAAACCATTAAATATTTTAGTCTCCTTTGAAAGAATATATACATATTCCATATAACATTTCATTTTTCACTTACACGACTTTCTTGACTAGAAAAAGGTTGACACATCTTCAGATAGTTAGCTGGAAGACTTTCGAATTGAATAACAAATATATGGTACACAGACTGACTGAAAAAACAAAACTACTGATTATAAGGGTACAACTTATAACTGGTAAAGCTATAACAAAACAACAGAAAGTAGGTCAAAAATAACCATCAGTGCCCTCATTATTATACCAGGAAGACGGTTAAATTCAAAGTAAAAGGAAAAGTATTTCGGCTCTCTAAGTAATTAGAGAAACATGCAGTTGAACAAAAAATTTCACAGGAACCATCTGAATAATAATTTGCATTGCCCGAAGAAATACAATGAGGAGTTTGTAGTAACCACTTATGGAAGAGAAAAATCTCGATAAAGGTTATTATTATTATTATTATTATTATTATTATTATTATTATTATTATTATTATTATTATTATTAAGCCACAAACCTAGTTGGAAAAGCAGAATGCTATAAGCCCAGGGGCTCCAACAGGGAAAATTGCCCAGTGAGGAAAGGAAGAAAGGAAAAATAAAATATTTTAACAAAAATAACATTAAAATAAATATGTCCTATAAAAACTATAAAAACTTTAACAAAACAAGAGGAGGAAAAATAACATAAAACAGTGTGCCCAAGTGTACCCTCAAGCAAGAGAACTCTAACCCACGACAGTGGAAGACCATGGTACAGAGGCTATGTTACTACCTAAGACTAGAGAACAATGGTTTTATTTTGGAGTGTCTTTCTCTTAGAAGAGCTGCTTACCATAGCTAAAGAGTGTCTTCTACCCTTACCAAAAGGAAAGTGGCCACTGAGCAATTACAGTGC
>NC_090736.1:70068372-70088372 GCF_036898095.1 Palaemon carinicauda
AGAGAGAGAGAGAGAGAAGAGAGAGAGAGAGAGAGAGAGGAGAGAGAGAGTCTTCTACTCAGTGCGTTTCCCCCCACTGACGTTAAACATTTACAGGAATGTTGTCTCTAATTCAGTAGCTCAAACATACCCCTAAATAACGTTTATTTTTTGAGCCCCGTTGTAGAGATCTCCCCCTAAAAAGAAGTTTGTATTAAATATGACGCAAAGGAGGCCCTTTGCGTCGTCAACAGGCGTAGGAGGAGATGATGATGAAAGGTGTCTGTATAAAAGGTGTCTTTTTTTACGCCAAGGAGGCCCTTTACGTCAATAGGTGTAGGAGTATATGATGATAAAAGGTGTCTGGTTTCAGTTCCAATTTCATAAGAATAGATGCTCACAAGAACGTCAGCTGGGCAAGCCCAACCTACCACTGTGGTCGGGCTGGGATCGATCTGCTGCCTTGCGAATGTTATGGCTGATAATCTAGCTTTATGGATTCCGGGCTGACTTTAGAGATTAGAGCTATTACCAGATTTTCTTATGCCGATTCATTGCTGTCCATAGAGATGGGGATAAGTTAATTTTCTAGTGGCACTGCCATAAGAAACGTGACAGTGCCCCTAATCACAGGCAGATTTCAACTCTTTGTAGCTGGACTAAAGCTAAGGCGGATTTCAAGTGATAGAAGTCAAGTCACAGCTCAGCCTTCAAATATACAGCTCCAAGATTGGGAAACAAGCTCTTACTTTATAATTGCCTCCCCTATTTCTCTTTACTCGTTATTGTTGTTGTTGTTGTTGTTGTTGAAGATTGCCTGGCCCTTTTGGCCAGACACGGGCTCTTGCAATCTTGCAGCCCGTAGGTGTTTTGGTAGGATTTATTGGGATAGGTAGTTGGGATGGGGGATATTCTGCAACATTTATGTTAGGATATTGAGATAGGTTTTGGGTTGTGATGGGTTGTTTTGAGAAAGAAGTAATTGACTGTGGGATGGGGATGCCTTCCCATGAGCCCACTGGCTCCGGTCTTAGTTAGAGAAAAAGAATTATAGTAGTAAGTCCCAATAAGTAGGAGAGCTCGTGAAGGAGTTGAAAAGTTTTATTTGGAGATGTTGATATAGGTGAAGTATAAAACTTCATAGTGGTTTAAGCTTAAGTTGTGAGTTGGAGGGATAGTGTGAGATTTCAGCTGAGTGGGAGAGAGCTGAAAGGAGGGAATTGTAGCAGCTTTAGTAGTAGAGATAGGAGGGAATAAAAAATTCCTGTACCTGTGAATATTAAAAAAAAAGTAAAAATATAAGTTACTTATGATTTGATTTATTGAGACTTTCAAAGGTGGTTGGGATTGAAGGGGAAAAAGATGCTGGATACCAAAAAGACCGCCGACGGCTCCGTTCCCATCTTCAACGTTGAAGAAATGGCGGGAAGGCAAAACTGTCTCCTTATAAGGAGTACGAGTTATTGCCCTTAGCCGCCAGCACCCGTTCTGATTCCAGCAACGGAGATTGGCTGAGAGGAGAGAAAGATATGTTGGATGTCAAAATGACCGCCGACGACTCCGACCCCATTTTCAAGCTGAAAACAGGACGGGAAGTCAAAACTGTCTCCTTATAAGGAGTACGAGTTGTTGCCCTCAGCCGCCAACAATCGTTCTGCTCCCATCATAGAAATTGCAGGGGGGATAAGAAGGTTTCTCTTCAATTGCCGATTAGATTGCTGGTTGGCGTTGTTGCGACGGTATCTCGGTGGAGGGTAGCTGCGGAGAAAGGCTGAGAGGGTGTTATGATTGTCAATTATGTATTTGACAATTGCTGTTGCAGTTGCAGGATTATTGGGATTAAGATCCTGCCGAAGTAGGCTTGTTTCCTGACATTGCTGTAGATAGTGCTGTAAAGGTTCTTCTGTGTCTTGATTACAGTACTTGCACGGTCTTATTGGTCTATACTGTGCTGCAGGGTCTTCGTCATTATCTAAGATAATTTGCCAGTTGCATAGATATCCCAGTCGCAGTCTGCAGATGATTAATGCGTCCTGGCGGGGTGTTTGTCTTGCAATTGGGTGTGGTAATATGTTTGTCGCTTCAATATACCACTTTGCAGATCTTGATCCATCTAGGAAGGCTCTCCTTACTTCACTTGTCTTTTGGATGTTGCAGTAGGCAGCCATTTGATTCCTAATGGTTTTTAATGCAGGTTGTAGAGTGATGCTAATGGTTTGGCACATTAAGGCCGATTTGGCTAGGTGATCGGCCTCGTCGTTGCCAGAGATTCCGGTATGGCTTGGAATCCAATTCAAGGTAACTTACCTGTTGTTGCTTTGGTGGAACAAGGCTAAGAATTGAATTGCAGTGATGAGGTAAACATTCTCTGTAGGTTCCTTGTTGCTGAGGGCCAGAATAGCTCCTCTGGAATCTGTATGGATCGTTGTGATCCCATCTTGTTGGTTGGCAGAGTGTTCTAGAGATTTTGCAATGGCCACTAGTTCAATTTGCAGTGTGGAAACATGGGTGGAAAGTCTCCAGTTTTCTTTATATCCTGATGTAGAGACAACGGCAGCGGCAGCTGCAGGGATTGCACGGTCTACTGATCCATCCGTATAGTAGGTGTGAGGCACAGGTGTATTCCTGATTGCATTTTTAGCAGCTTCAGTGAGTTGCTCTGGTGTGCAGAGAGCCTTCCTTGCTGCTGGTAGGATGGTGAAGTTGTATTTGATGGGATCCTGAGCCCAAGGGGCAGGAGGGCTGTATCCATCATGCTTTTTTTGTCCCTTGGTTTTGTGAGCCTCATTTTGCATCTGCATTCTTCTGAGTGTATCCAGCAGTTTCTTTGCGTGTGAATTTGGCGGATCCAGTTCTTCAGCGAGAGGTAGAAGCCCTTTTATTTTATTGTTAAGTGGGCTTTTTCTGTTTGCGATAATTGACTTGAATATAATACTGCCATTCCTAATGTCAATCCTAGCTGACAGGGAAATTAAGTTGGTTTCTGCTCTAAGTAAGCAGAGCCTTGTCCACATTGGAGAGCCACTAATGAGTCTCATGGCATTGTTTTGGACTACTTCTAGTGATGCTTTTTGAGTGTCAGTCAATGCAGTGAGTGTGGGTGCTGCATAATCGATGTGGGATCGAATTGCTTGTAGATAAAACAGTCTTAGGAGGTTATTTGATACTCCTTGTTTTAGGGAGGTCATTCGTTTCATGGCTGATAGACGAATCTTTGTTTTCTCTCTGAGGTAGGTTACTTAATTGGCTGGTGATAGTGTTTCGCTAATGATTGTCTTCACCCCTCAGTGGGAAGTTTTAAGGGTTTTGCGCATGTCTTATAGCCATTGCTTTTGTTTTGTTGGTGTTGATCTTTAGGCCAAGTTCATTGCATTTGGCTTGGATCATGTCAAGTGCATTTTGAGTGACATTTCTTGCATGAGCTTTATGTGGACATACTATGCACATATCGTCGGCATATATGAAAATTTCCACCCCATTTGGGAGGTTTAAAGTGGCTAAGTTCTCCATTAGTAGATTGAAAAGGTAGGGGCTTAGTATGCCTCCTTGTGGTGTACCGTTTTCTAGGGGGATGAACTCAGTGGATTTTCCTTGGAAAGTGACTCTGGCTTCTCGGTTCAGTGTGTAGTTTCGAGTCCAGGCCAGTAAGTGTCCTTTCACTCTTTTTTCAACAAGTGTGAAGAGTATAGCTGGTGAGCTGGCTAGCTCAAAGGCTTTCTCAAGATCGAGGAATATGACAAGAGCTTTTTTGTCATTAATTGTTGAGAGGACATCTGTAATGCATTCTTGGGTGCCTATGCCGCTTTTGTAGGCATATAGGCGATGATGTAGTTAGCCTATTTTCCACTGCAGTCTGTTCAGTACCATTCTCTCAGCTACTTTCTCTGTGCAGCTTATCAAAGCTATTGGTCGGTAGGTGTCTGGCTCCTTGGGTTTTGAAATTGGTTTGGTGTCCTGCTGGGTCCATGTGGTTGGACGTAGTCTTTCCGTGTGTGTCCTGTTAATCAAACGCAAGTAGACCAATTTAGCATGGTTTCCCATGCTTTTCAGCATGCTGTATGTGATGAGGTCGGCTCCAGGGGCAGTGTCCTTCCTGCCTTTTGCGTGGGCCGTGTTGAGTTCCTCCATGGTGTAGGGGTGATCAATATCATATACCATGTTGCAGGCGGCTTCAATGATGTTGTTCCTGACTGGGAGCAGTGTTCTCTGCCTGTTAATAATTTGCAGAGGTAGATTGGTGCTTTTTGCTCTGTCCGCAAAGTTGTTAGCAATCCTCTTGGCTTCAGCTAATGGGTCTGGGTGTGTGACTCTGGGTGTATTATACTTCCCAGAGACTTTGTTAAACCAGCCCCATATCTTGGCTAGGGATTTGCTGAAGTTGACCTCGTTGCACCATGAGAACCATTTGTCTATTTTTACTTCCAGTGATACTTGCACAGAATGTTTGATGATCTCTACAAGTAAATTATGTAGCTCATCTGTTCTGTGTCTTCTGAGAAGTTTTCTGGTACTGTTTATTCTAACATTCATTTCTTTGATGCGACTGTTATAGTACCAGGCATTGGCATGTTTCTTCTCAGAGTTC
Source organism: Palaemon carinicauda (assembly GCF_036898095.1). Lineage (NCBI taxonomy): Eukaryota > Metazoa > Arthropoda > Malacostraca > Decapoda > Palaemonidae > Palaemon > Palaemon carinicauda. The sequence goes on from NC_090736.1 coordinate 70,072,937, forward strand.
TTTTTTTTTTGGCATGGAAACACTTGCTGCTACCTCTAGTTGTTTGCTGAAGTCGGTTAATAGGGTGGAGATATCATTGTGAGGGTTTTTGAAGTATTCCCGAGTCCACTCTGTCATAGCTGTTTCGAATTTTCCCCAGTTAGCAAACTCTGGGTTCCACCTTTTTGGGGGTGGAGGAGGAGGGAGGTATTTCTCCAATTCGAGTTTAACTTTAATGGCAAGGTGATCACTGATTAGTACAGGATGTAGTTGCTATTTAGCTCCTTTTTGTATGGCACTGGAGAGGAAGGTGAGATCTAGGCGACCTCCTTTTAGATGGGTGGCCTCTGTAACGTTGTTGAGCAGTGCTACATCAGGATATTCTTGCAATAGGGCATGCAAGTGTCTGCCTGTTTGATTTGTTTCTGACATTGAGTTCAGGAACTGGTGATGAGCGTTGAAGTCGCCTGCAATAATTGAGTCATCATCAGAGGCTGCTGAGAAGAGTGCCTCTGCATGATACTTTTTGCTGGGGACTTGTAGATGTTGTGGACTGTTAGCGTCATGGCTATCAGAGATATCTGGACACTAAGAGTCTCTGCCTCTGTCCCACTGTCTATGCTTAGTAGTAGTTTGGAGGGGATGCTGCTTTTGACAAGGGTAGTTAGTCCTCTTGTCATTAGTGATAGATACGGTGTGTACACTTTGTATCCTGAGAACGCAAATGATATGTTCTCATTAAGTAGAGTTTCTTGCAGTATGATAATGTCAGGGTCTTGCACTGAGGTTTGAGATTGAAGGAATGCAAACTTGATTTGAAGTCCGCAAACGTTTCATTGGAGCACTTTCACTTGGGTGTTTTGGTTGTTGCAAGTGGTTGTATTAGGTTCATTTGCAGGAGGATCTATGAAGGGAATTGAGATCTTAGTCCCAGGCGGCGTTGTCAAACACGAAGTCATCAAGAGACTCCTGTGTAAATTTAATTTTGCGGGATCGCAAAAAGTTGCGAAGCATATTGCTGATGGCTGCTAGCGGAGCATCCATGGGGCAAGCAGAAAGGTCGTACTTACTGCTGTCAATGATTGGAGGATATTTGGAGGGGCGTGTGACGTCCGAAAGAATAGTTGTGACTCAAAGACAGGTTGAAAGCAATTGAGTTAGTTTATTAAAGAACACTCTCCTTTTTATACATAATCTCGAAGCAACAAGAATTTTCATGTTCAAATATTGACACTGTTACAGAGGAGAAAAACAGACATGAATTTTCAGGTTCGTTTTAGTGCGAGGAGAGAGCGAAGATACAAGCACAATATGAACTATGTACGATCGTGTGACACACGGTTGGTATATGACTCCCTCTCTGAAAATGACATACTGTACATGTTAAATAGGGCGCCCTGATCTAGAGAGGCGAACTGTAGGCGGGTCATCTGGCAGAAGATAAGCAGGTTTTAGACGATCAATGGAGACCCAGTTTTCTTTGCCACGAATGTTTAGTAGGAATGCTTTCGGACTGCGGCGGATCACAATGAAAGGGCCCGTGTAAGGGGGCATTAGCAGTGGCATGCTAGTGTCGTTGCGCAGGAAGACGTGCGTTGCAGAATGCAAGTCTGTTGGTATGTGATGCTTCGCTGGGGGCTTGTAAGTCTGGCGACATGGAGTAAATTTTCCCACGACGTGACGTATGCGCTGGAGATCGTCGGAGGATGTTGTAGAAGGAAAAAATTCGGCAGGGACGACCAACGGGTCGCCATACACCATTTCAGCTGCCGAGACGTCGAGGGCGTCTTTAGGAGTGGTCCTTAGTCCCAGGAGGATCCAGGGAAGCTGAGTAAACCAGTTGGAATCCTTGCAGCGGGACATCAAAGCTGCTTTGAGGTTGCGATGAAAACGTTCAACCATTCCATTGGCAGTGGGGTTGTAGGCCGTTGTCTGATGTAGGGTGATGCCCAGGAGATTCGCTAATGATGTCCACAATTGAGAGGTGAAAGTGGTTCCCCTGTCGGAAGTAATATGCTCAGGGATACCAAATCTTGTTATCCATCCAGAGAGTAAAGCAGATGTACATGTGGTGGACATTGCAGTTTCCATAGGAATGGATTCAGGCTAACGAGTGGAGGGGTCGATGACGGTAAACAGGTAACGATGTCCTTGTGATGTGGATACGGGGCCCACAACGTCGACGTGAATGTGTGCAAAACGACGCTGAGGTTGAGGAAAGGTGCCCGCTCCGGAATCCGTGTGTCGATCTACTTTGAAAGTTTGCCAAGAAGTACAGGCGAGGACCCAATCCTTAGCATCCTTAGATATGCCATGCCAAATGAACTTTTCCTTCAGCAGCTGTGCAGTAGAACGGCACGAGGGATGTGAAAGGCCGTGAATGAAATCAAACACCTGCTGTCGCATGGGAGCAGGAATCCAAGGTCGCGGTCTACCAGTACTAACGTCACAGAGCAGGGTGGTGTTGGAGTCTTTGAGGGGAAAGTCTTCCCAACGGAGGGACGTGCAGGATGTACTACAAGCTTGATACTCTGTATCCTGTCATTGGGCTTCAGCCAGGGCGTTGTAATCCAATCCCAGTTGAACGGCAGCCAACGTGTTTCTTGACAGGGCATCGGCAACGGGATTCATTTTCCCAAAGACGTATTGAAGGGTGCAATTGTATTCAGCCATGGCGGAGAGATGTCGGCGTTGCCGGGCGGACCAGGCATCAGACTGTTGAGTAAAGGTGTGCACCAGAGGCATGTGGTCTGTGCGAACGACGAAGGGCGTACCTTCTAAGAAATGGCGAAAGTAACGGACAGCCAAGTGCACTGCCAGTAATTCTTGATCGAAGGTAGAATAACCCGATTCTGCCTTGGACAGTTTTCTGCTGAAGAAGGCTAATGGGCGGGGCGAGCCGATGACCACCTGCTCGAGTACTGCACCAATAGCGACGTCGCTGGCATCGGTGCAGAGAAGGAGAGGGGCATGTGGGATAGGAAAAGTGAGAGCCGCAGCAGTTGATAGGGCCTTCTTTGCATTGCAGTAGGCTGCATCTTGAAAGGGACCCCACTTCATGTCCTTTGGCTTGCCCTTGACGGAGGCGTAGAGGGGAGCAAGAGTGGCGGCAATGGCTGGCAGAAAACGGTGATAATAGTTGATCATGCCTAAGAATTCCTGCAGAGCTTTGACGGTCGAGGGCACGGGGAAGTTCTGAACGGCTGCTACCTTCTCAGAGAGGGGGTGGACTCCTTCAGGAGTGATGTGGTGCCCTAAGAACGACACTTCGTTGGCGCCAAAGGTACACTTGTCCTACCGGACTACAAGGCCGTTTTGTTGCAGGCGGTCGAGCACGATGCGCAGGTGGTGGAGGTGTTCCTCTTTTGAGGAGGAGAACACAAGTATGTCGTCCACATAACATACACAGAAAGGGAGGTCCCCTAAGATGCCATCCATGAGACGTTGAAACGTGGCCCCAGCATTACGAAGGCCAAAACAGGAGTAATTGAAGGTGTATGTACCAAATGGAGTGGTGATGGCAGTCTTGGGGATGTCTTCTGGGTTCATAGGCACCTGATAATTCCCCTTCAGGAGATCGAGCGTAGAGAAAACCTTTGCTTTGTGCAGGTAGGAGGTCACGTCGGCAATGTTTGGAAGGGGGTAGTGATCCGGTTCTCTTTGCATGTTCAGGTGCCTGTAATCCCCGCACCTGACGGAGGGAGCCGTCTTTCTTCAGAACGATGTGTAAGGGTGACGACCATTGGCTGGAGGCCTTTTGGCAAAGGCCCATTTCCTCCATTTCGGCGAACGTCTGTTTGGCGGCTGCCAATCGTTCCGGTGCCAGACGTCTGAATTTTGCGAAGACTGGGGGTCCCGTCGTCTTGATATGGTGATAAATACCGTGCTTGGCAGGAACCGTGGGCGTTTGGCGAAGTTCTGGACGGAAAACGTCCGGGTACGACGTGATTAGGTAAGCGTAGGCATCCGTGGGTGCGCTAATGTGGAGAGCGAGGTTAGAGGGGGTGGGTTGAAGAGGTGTTGACAAGTACGAGTCTGTGTTGACCAATCGTCGGTGGGCGACATCGACCAGAAGGTGGAAATGAGAAAGGAAATCCGCACCGAGGATTGGCAATGTGACGTCAGCAATGAGAAACTTCCAATTGAATTTACCGTTTCCGAATGATAATGTGAGGTTCTCGTAACGGTAGGTGGGTATCGCAGATCCGTTGGCAGCTACCAAGCGGACGTCGGCAGATGTAGACAGACTACGTCGTGTCTTGAAGAGTTTCCTTGGCAAAAGAGAATGACAAGCACCTGTGTCTACCAAAATCGCACGCCTGTTCCTGCATCATGTAAAAAGAAAAGATTAGAAATACGGGAGGCAACCGCTACGAGCGATGGCCTACTTACACGTTTTTTGGCCACTGACAATCCTCGGCACATTTCTTCGCAGTTGCCCCTAATCTGAAGTGGTAGTAGCAAAACTTCGGCGGATGGGAGGTAGTAAGTGGCTGTAGAAGTCGTTTGTTGGGGCGCGAGCGATTGGTTGGTGGTGGGTGGCTTTGTAGCTGCTTCGGCACGTCACGGTGTGGGCGTGTATGTCTTACGGCATTCATGTCAGCTTCGGTTGATGTTGAATAGGCATCCTCTTCGTCAGGGGTGGAGGCGTTGATGGAGGTCTTGAAGTGGCTGTCCATAAGGGCGTCGGCTTTGGTCAAGTCCTTTATGGGTAAACTATCGACATCGGGTATGGCAGCGCATATAGGTCCGGGTAAACGGCGTATCCAAAGGGCACGAAGTAGGTTCACCTCACGAGGAGAGCCGTCTGCGGCAGGTTGAAGGCGAGCGATACTGGTCATTTCCCTGAGGGCAAGCGAAGCCCTTTGATCCCCCAACGGTTGTTGCGAGAGCTGAAAAAGCTTTGCTACACGGGGGGCGGCTGGCGACGGCGAGTACTGCTGCAGAAGGTATGTTTTGAGGGCGTCATACGCTATTGGGGTGTCTCCTTTTTCACAAAGACAGTCGGATATTTCCGGGAAGGTGTCCTCAGGTATCGCCGCGAGTGCATAATCTGCTTTGGTGGTTGAGCGAGTCACGCCCTTGATGCGAAACTGGACTTCTGCGCGCTGAAAACAAGCAAACGCCTCTCAGCTGGCGAACGGTGAAAGTTTCAATTGGGCAGCCGCAGCGCCAACTTCTGTAGAGTCCGTCATAGTACCAACGATGGAGGGGCGAGGGGGGTGGGGGTGGAAGGCGGTGGGAGCGAGTCGACTACTGGGGTCACCAATGTGACGTCCGAGAGAATGGTTGTGACTCGAAGACAGGTTGAAAGCAATTGAGTTAGTTTATAAAAGAACACTCTCCTCTATATACAAAATCTCAAAGCAACAAGAATTTTCATGTTCAAATATTGACACTGTTACAGAGGAGAAAAGCAGACATGAATTTTCAGGTTCGTTTTAGTGCGAGGGGAGAGCGAAGATACAAGCACAAAATGAACTATGTACGATCGTGTGACACATGGTTGGTACAGGCGTGAGGTTCTTGGTTTGCTTGTGACGGTGGAGCTAGGTAGGTTGGGGAATTCTTTTAAGGAGTAGGAAATGTTTGGTGTATGAGTTACAGGTGCGGAGGAGGATGAGGTAGGTTTTTTTGGCTGGGTGGCAGTGGGAGGATTGGTTGGAGAGGTAAATCTTAAAGGTGAGGGAGTACTAGGAGTATGGGTTGGGGATCGTTTTGCCTTAGGAGGAGGTTTGGGAGGACGTTGAGGTTTAGGTTTAGGTGCTTGAGGGGGAGTTGGTGGAGAGGAAGGTTCAGGAATGGCATGTCTGGAAGGGTTAGGATTTTGTTGGGAGGTGTGGTTGGATGGTGGAGGGTTGTGTTTAATTGGAGGTGCCTGCATTTGACGTTGCTGACATGGGTGGAGGTTGTATTGACGGTCTGCTCCCTGGCGGTCTGCAATATGCTGAAGTCTGTGGGGACATCTATCATGCCAAGCATGATGGGATCCTCCACAGTTTTGGCAGCGGGCGGTGGTTTTGTGCGCTGCCTTGTGCCTGGCAATACAGTGGTCAGTAGAGTGCTGTCTGCTGTTGCATACTCCACAGATCTCTGGACCTGTGCAGCGGGTTTTGTGGTGGCAAAACTTCTGACACCGGAAGCATCTTAGTGGCTCTTTAAAGTACTATTCGGTGCGGAATGTGCCCCAGAGGCTGAAGGAGAGGTGAGGAGGGCGAGTTCCTTTGAAGACAGCCTCCAGTTTGTGGATCTCCCTCCGGCTTTCCCTTCATATTTCTTGACAGTTATGATGGAGGGATGTTGGAGCACAGGTTCTAGTGGCAGGTCGAGGTCATACACAATGATGATGGTGGTAGGCCTTTCACTGATGTCAAGCTTGAGCACATTATCCTGTTGCTCAAGGTAGGTCTTAGTGGGCTCATCTTTGGCTGTTATGACCAACTGTCCCCTGCGGTTGGGACGTATGGTCATGTTAAGGTGAGGATTGCTTGCTTCCATGGCTACTATGGTAGCATAGGATGTAATGCTGGGTCCTGGAGTCAGTCTGAACTTCGTGTCTTCAGTTGTTGCTTGCTGTGAAGGTGGCTCTTGAGTGGAGTTGTTTTCGGTCTCCACATCTTCTTGCGCCACTGGTGGGCGATTTGAGGTCTGCGCAGGGTGTTCTTTCGATGTTCCAGGGACAGGTTCTATTGCAGGAGACTTGGGGAGATTTTTATGGCTCCCCAAAGTAAGGCATCTTGGCTTTTTTTATACTGCCTTTCTCCACTCTTGTTGGAGGGGAGGAGGTAGGGATAGGGGAAGAACCCCTTTCTGCCATTGCAGACACACAATGGTAGACTTCAGCTGTCAAACGTTGTTTGTTTCAGGTGTTGTCTCAATAAAAAGAATAAAGAAAAAGAAAGTATCAAAGCAGAGTTTATTTATGAACTCACGAAAATTAAAAAAAACAATCTACGGACATAAGACAGAATATTTCAGTTACTCGCTTGTTGTCTCTTTACTCGACTCTCATTAGAATAACATATCTATATGCAAAAATCTCTTTACTCGACTCTCATTTGCTCATAGATTTCACCATATATCACTGTTCAAATTTCACTGAGATGTGAAGTGATCTCCCTCTATAATGGCCAATCAACAGTACCCTCTGCTTTCTATGTGATATTTTCTTTGATGTTATTCTCCTGCTGACGTCTTATCTAAATCATGCTGGTGTCTTGCAGGTAATTTTTATGCGTTGAAGAGGCTAATATAAGTCTCTGTTTATAGTTTATATATGAAAAATCTATTTTAATGTTGTTATTGTTCGTAAAATATGTTATTCTAATTGTTCTTTACTTTTCTTATAGTTTATTTAAACTTGTTATTTCCTTTCCTCATTAGGTTATTTTCCCTGTTGGATTCCTTAGGCTTATAGCATTCTGCTTTTCCAACTATGGTTATGGCTTAACAAATAACAACAACAACAACAACAAAAAACAACAACAATAATAATAATAATAATAATAATAATAATAATAATAATAATAATAATAATAATGATATACAAATTATATATATATATATATATATATATATATATATATATATATATATATATATATATGTATATATATATATATATATATATATATATATATATATATATATATATATATATATATATATATATATATATATATATATATATAATATATGTATATATATATATATATATATATATATATACATGTATATATATGCACATATATACATACATATATATATATATATATATATATATATATATATATATATATATATATATATATATATATATATATATGTATATATATATATATATATATATATATATATATATATATATATATATATATATATATATATATATATATATACATATATATATATATATATATGTATATATATATAAATATATATATATATATATATATATATATATATATATATATATATAAATATATATATATATATATATATATATATATATATATATATATATATATATATATATATATATATATATATAATTAACGTCAGATCAGTCTATAACAGATTTATTGGTATTATCTGAGCAATGCTGGTCAAGGCATTACAAATTGTCAGGTCACTAATGAACTGTCCTGAGATATATTATCTAAATCTTGATGACGTCTTAACTAAATCTTGCTGTTGTCTTATCTAAATTTGGCAATATGCTTATTATGAGGTAGAAATTTCACTCTATTTGAGCACGATATTGTATTGATTTCATCCATATAGATTCATTAGGGGTAATTCGAATTAAAAGCTATCAATTGTGTCACCGGTTGGGTCGGGACGCAGGGGAAAACTCGCCTGTTGTGGATCCTTTAGGGAAAGAGGTTCTCCCTGAATAACAAACGAATCTTAACACTTGATACAAATGCTCATCGCTTTATTGTTCCAGTTGGATACTGATGAATAAATTCAGTTTTCATGCTTATATAATAACCATTAATTTTGATATGTTCGGTTCCAGTTTCATTCTTCGTACAAATTTTGCTGGAATGCATCAAAGCTTAACATTTTTGATGTGGAACGGTTGGACACACGAATTCCTGGTACACCTTGCTCCGAAGAAGTGTACCCTGTCACACCCTTAATTCACGGTGAGTATCCAAGAAGCTAGTGTAAGGAGAGCTAGCAGAGGTTGCGGGGTGAGCTAAACACACCAACTCGCCGTGCAGTAAGAGTGTGGTCGAGTGTTTTCCCCAGAGTGAGGTGTACCAGGAATTTCAGTATCCAACTATTAATTACATCAGAAATGTTTGATAGAAGTTTTTACGAGAAGAACGCTGGATGTTTTGGCACTTACTGTGACCAGTAGGCCTATGTAAGACACTAGAATGGGAAAAGAATAACCGAGTCTGACGTACAGTATGAGAAAGACGGAAGATGTGAAATAACACAAATATCATAGTTCAGATTTTTTTTTTTTTTGGGGGGGGGGGGGGCGGGTTCAAATGGATTTATGAATTTGGGCCAGAAGACCTGACACTGGTGCTAGGGAGGGGAAGGACCTGCAGTTGGTCAATGAAGTAAAATTTAAGAGGTTAGACAGCAAAATGAAAGAAAGTAAGCAGAAGCGAACATATGGGAGAAGGTTAGAAAATGAGTGCAGCTAGGAAGCTGAAGACCTTTCATTAATGCCCAAAGTGATCCCACCTCTTTGGGATGATTTGGTCTAATCTGGTTGCAATGGAAGAAAAAAACACTCTAATGATAGACACATAAGGCTAACAGAGGGTCCACGAAAAGGAAAATGTTTCATAGAATGGGAATCTTTAAAACATGTGAACCTTGGTTTGGAGAGAGAAATAGGAGCTGTAGTGGGTCATTACTAGTAAAAAATGTTTGAAAGGGAGATTGCAACTGTAAAAAAAACGTTTGAGGAAGACATTGCATGATACATATGTTTGGAGATACTGCATTGATTAAGATTGAAAAGAGGTACAGAAAGACCTGATTAATATAAAAATGGAGAGACAAAGGAAGAATTTATGAGGTGGTTTACAGTTCGATATTTTGAAAGTCGCTAACAATTGAATAGTAAGGGTTCAGTAATTGGGTATAAATGGAAGGTTCAAGGCTTGATGATGAAATAAGGTTTGGTGAAGCAGAAATGGGCGTTTATTTTAGTTGTAATTGCAAGAAAAAGACTAATACCACGTAGACGTAAAATAGAGATGGTTGCTATATATTTAAAAGGAATTTGAGAAAAAAACTCTCCTTCCAAACAAATTTCGTATTGAAAAGAATTAGATATAGAAAGAAAGGTTGATAAGAAATTTTTGCAGAGGCAAATGGAGCAATGATGTCTGCAGTGAACACTATCATGCGTCAATGAAGCAAGGAATTTGAAGAGATGTATATCAGACAGGAGAAAAGAGTAAAAGGGTTTTATCTATTTCAAAATATATGCAAAAAAGTTAGTTGAAAATATAATAGTCATTTAATGGTTATAGGATAAAGAAACAATAGAGGTAAATGGATTAAAAGGGGCATTGTATTATTGTTATATTGTGCAACTGATTGGTACTGGGGCTGTGTAAGATTATGTCCGATGAAATGCGTTTAAGCAAACGGGTGAAGGGATTAATGATATCTTTGTTCCAGAGGAAAAGGGGAGCGGAATAATTGTACATTTGTTTGAAGTAATAGGTGATACACTTGACTGTATGAATGATAGGGGTGTGCCATTTCAAAGTAAACAAGGGAAGGGATACTTTATATTTTTCTTTATGAAAGTAAGATACAGAGTTAAGGGATAGATGACGAAAACACTTTATGGGTTCACACACTAAAGTTTTTGTATAAAATAATCATAAAATACTTGCAATGGTCAATACCTTCCAGTTGATAAACATTCTCCTCTAATCAACATTCCTTAATTCCTGTTACATGGCATCTTAGTAAAATCTAATCGCAACTGCCTTATGGAAGAAAAATATCAAAGATTTTTTTGTTAAAAGGGTACACATGAAAGCTAAAATTTAACTTTATTCTACTGATGGAATTCTAAATGAGGAATAAATTGTTATGATTATAGTATAATAGTAAAAGGGAAAGCTATGTGCAGTACATCTGTGTTTAGAGAAAGCTAACCGAAAAATAACTGGAGGAGCAATGTGTAATTAAAATTCAAAATGATAAATGTAAACATCAGTTTTTTACACATAGGTGAGAGGGTGACTTATTCGTTGTGGAAGTGGGTCTCAGGCGTGTGTGGGATTTGTCTCCAAGGCAGCTTGATATTCACACAAAGGAAATGTGGAGGTAGATTAAGGGTCGCTACACACGAGCGGATTGATGATGCGCGGATTTGAAATCAATGAAGATCAATGAGGCTACTCAGACGCTACCTTCTCGAAAAATTTCCGAGCGGTAGTGATTTACTAGCCAAGTGCAATGCTAACCAGCGTGGTTTCAGTGTAAACGGCTAATAGCAACTTAGAGATCGCTTGGGGGAAATTCCTCTCGTGTGAAGACATGTCTCCTAACGAGCGGAAATATCTCCATACGGGGAAATCCACTCGTGTGAAGCGAGCCTAAAGGGAGGGCAGGAACTGTGAGTACAAATTAGTGGGGAGTGAACGAAGGGGTTGAGAAGTGTAAGGATGATGGCAGGGTACACGGAATTAGTTATTGATAACAAAGATATACTACAGACCCTAATGAACAGTTTAAAAAGAACATGAAAGAAAGAATGGTAAAAACTTAAAAAGTTTAATGATCATGTGCATGGTAGAAGGATGGATGTCGTTGGAAATAACATTTAGAACTCATGGTAAGAAAAGAAATGAAATTGATAAGAAATTAAATGGGGCAAAAAATTCCAAAATGGAAACATAAGAAACATACATGGCCTAAACTATAACAACAACAACAACAACAGCAACAACAACAACAATAATAATGATAATGATAATAATATCAATGAAAACAACGAAACACTCCATAACATATACAATCTAGAACCAGTGAATGTCAGATACCACAGAAGAGCCACACAAGCTTGGGAAAGTTTCAAAAACATCTACCCAGAACTTGCAACAACAAGTGAGGAAATAACAGACACATAAACAAGCATTCTTGGTGGAAAAGGATAGCTCCTTTTATTGCTCAGGACGAACCAAACCCAGAGTACTATAATAAAACAAAAGTAGATAAACATAAATAAATAAACAAGACCCAGAAAAGGAATAATCATGAATACACAAAACGCTCGGAGGCTGGCAAGAGAATTTACCTCCTGGAAGTCCACAAGGCATGCTGTTGGCAAAAAAAAAAAAAAAAAAAAAAAAAAAAAAAAAAAAAAAAAAAAAATATAATATTTCCATCTCCACTGTACTTCTTTTAAACACTTTTCCCTCCAATCACTCCAAACCTAATTCTCCCCTCCCCTCCTCCACAAATCCTAACCCGCTATACCGTGTAGCTGTGTAAGACGGTGACAAGAACTTTGCTTTACAACAGACTATCTCAGGACAATCTGATCTCTCTCAAAATTTCTTACTATTTTCAAAATCCATCATCTACTGCCATGAAGGAGCTGACTCAGCATTCCTTCCAACACAGTGAATTCCAATTATCCTTCGCGAAACATTTTTTCCTCAGTTTTCAATGTTCATCCAACCTGATAACCTTCATTCACTCTATGATTTACAACTTTTCTCATAAATATATCTTCCATTAACGTTTACACTCAAAGGCACCCATGAATCAACCAGTACCATTTTTTTATCATCCTTACAATATTCACAGCTTGATTTCCTTTGCTTCCATTTACTTTCATATATTCAACTTTCTATTATCCCCCTTCATCCTTTGCATGGGTAATTCAACTTTTTTGTACAACACCAATTTGGAATGCATCTCTTCTTCCTGTTATTAAATCGATGCTCTATCTACAACCTTTTCCCATCTTTCCTGCAAAGTTGTGTCCTAATCCTCTTCACTCTTTTCCCTCACCATGCCGTTTACAATCAAAACTTTCCTTCTTCTGTCACACTATCCTTGGACTAGCGAACTTTCAAAACAAACGTTGCCCACCTTTGCATAACGATATATATTTCTTGGGTTTTTCAAAGATGAAAAGAAGTTTTGTACACTTCTCAAATTTTCCAATTCCTATGAAAATATGTTTTTGAGGAGACTACTGCCTAATTTCAAGGGTACCTACACGTCGTAAATATAACTTGTTTGAGGTGCTCAGGTGAGACAACATTAATAGCTTTATTGATTCGTTATATAGAATTTGGGTAATATGGGCAAGCGCTGGGACCAGGGAGGTTATTCAAAGCTTAGGGGCTATGTGCAAATATCATTCAATTAGAACTTTTGCATAAATGAGTGGTGATTTTTGGATAATAAAGGTAGTTTTTAATAGGTGAAAAAATAATGTTATTTCGGCTGATCTGAACGGAACAAGACGCTACCAGATAACATGAATGTAAGTCATGCATACATGAATAGACAAGAGAGAGAGAGAGAGAGAGAGAGAGAGAGAGAGAGAGAGAGAGAGAGAGAGAGAGAGAATTCTTGCTTATTATTCCGGGCACCCTTTATTCCCTCTGCATATTCTCGGAGATGAGGGGAAATATGATCATGATTAGGCCTAAAACCTGATTTTCCCCTGAGCTCATTATTTCTTAAAGTATAAACACATTATGAGAATCCCGCGAGGATAACACTTTCTCTTTCATTCTTCTCAATTCAAAAGATAATGATTTTCCATTTTAACCTTTGTCTATTTTTATTGAATTTATCCTTTCTTATCCTCATATCTTTCATTTAATTGATTCAATTTTAGTTTTTACTTTCTTTGAAGGCAGCCCTTCTCTGTTCTTCTCTATTAGTAAGTCGCTCCTTCTTCGTTTCAATATTCTAATTCATTTTCTTGAAGCAATTTCTTTTTCTATTCTATTTTTGCACCTGTTCCTTTATCTTACGAAGACTTTCTTCCTTTTTTCTCATTTCATCTCACAAGAATAATTCAAAATTCTTTCATTAATTTTGTTCAAGTTTTTAATTTGTTTATCGTTCTTCATTGAATTGGTATATTTTGTTTTCTCTTCTGTTATTACTAATAAATGAAGTGAATGAATAGTTACATAATCTTTCTTGAATCTATTTTGACTATTTCGTAATTATGAGAGTGATCATGAGTGGGAGACGAATCAGTTGTTGTTTGTGGATGATACTGTATTGGTTGCAGACTCGGAGCAGATGCTGGGTCGATTAGTGACAGAGGTTGGAAGGGTGTGTGAGAGAAGGAAGTTGAGAATTGATGTGGGTAAGAATAAGGTTATTAGATGCATGAGAACGGAGAGTGCTGCTAGGTTGAATGTCCTGTTGAATGGAGAGTTACTTGAAGAAGTAGATTAGTTTAAGTGCATGGGGTGTGTTGTTGCTGCAAATGTTGGAGTAGAAGCAGATAACGTCAGAGTATGAATGAAAGATGTAAAGTGTTGAGGGCAGTGGAGGGAGTGGTAAAGAATAGATGGCTAGGAATGAATATAAAAAATGTTTTGTAAAGAAAGTGATTGTAACAAGAGTGATGTACGGATCAGAGTTGTAGAGGATGAAAGTGACAGAGAGACCGAAATTGGATGTGTCTGAGGAGTGTGGCTGGTGTATCACGATTTAGATAGGGTTAATAGGGAAGTAGTAAGGATGAGAACGGTTGTAAGAAAGGAATTAGCAGCTACAGTGCTTTGGCCATGCAGAGAGAATGGAAAATGACTCTCTGCTGAAGAAAGTCACGAATGCAAGAGTTAAAGGGAGTAGTACAAGAGGAAGACCAAGGTTTGGGTGGATGGCTGGAGTGAAGAAAGCTCTGCATGATAGGAGGATAGACGTGAGAGAGGCAAAAGAGCGTGCTAGAAATAAGAATGAATGTGATGCAGTTCCGATAGGCTTTGCTGCTTCCTTCGGTCGCCTTGGTGACCGCTAAGATAGCAGCAGTAGGGGATTGAGCATATGAAACTTCATTTGTGGCGGATAATGGGGAGGGGTGATCTGTAGCCCCCATAGTAGTACCAACCAAACTCAGCTGAATCCCTCGTCAGGCTGGGAGGAACGAAGAGAGAAAAAATCCTCTTTTTTCGTTATATTTGATGACGGATAACCCCCAGAATTGGGGGAAGTGCTATGGTATATAGATAGATAGTACTCATTAATCTTTCATTATGAATCCAGGTTTTAATTCTCTAAACCATTCCCACGTTTTCTCCTTATATATACACAGAACACACACAAACATACACACACACACACACACACACACACATATATATATATATATATATATATATATATATATATATATATATATATATATATATATATATATATATATATTTACATTTCACCTATTAGATATATCTACTGTACTTCATAAATCATTGGCCATTTATGTAGTAGCTTCAAGTTTCTCAATGGTATGAGTGAGTTTCCCTTATCCAATTTTGTGCCTGTATCCTACTAGCTATTATCATAAACAACAAAATAAAAACACTTCCTCTCTAAGTGTTTTGAGCCGTAGGCCAATGAAACACTAGGCCAATGCTTTATCCGCTCAACAGTAGAAATTAACTAACCTACATAGAAGAACTTTTCATTAGATTTATATGGTGAACTATTGGTGTGAGGGAGAGGACGTTCAGCTCAATTAGCCACTTCTAGTTAATATGTTATGGATATTACCTTTGAAAATGGCTAAGCCTGACTCAACTTATAATCTTATGTAGATTACAGTACATTTTTTTCAATGAATATCTTGAATTCCCAAAAGGTCGATTAAAAAAATTCTTCCATTCAAGAAATTGTGGATTCCACTATATTCCGTCAAATTCCTTCAACTCTAGGATTCGAACATTGGTTAAAAGGATGAATCCTTCAGGGCACTAAAAAT
>NC_090736.1:70093372-70098372 GCF_036898095.1 Palaemon carinicauda
AATGTGGCAATAATTGTAATCAAGGAACAAATGAAAATAACATATAGGAAGATAATGGATAAAAAAAGGACTTGCATCTTTGAGCATTTAATTTCCTGCAAAACTACTTTCTTATCCTCCCAATGTTCTCGTACACATAGACTGTAATGTTAAAGACTCTGGAGTGAGAAGTTTCGCCGATGACACAAGGATAAGTAGAGAAATTGCTTGTGATGAAGATAAGAACTCATTACAAAGAGATCTAAACAAAATATATGAATGAATGAAGATAAATAGGATGGTATTTAACTCTGATGAATTTGAATCAATAAGTTATGGAAACAGAGAAGGAATGGTATATGCATACAGGGGACCTAATAACGAGACAATCACAAACAAGGAAACAATTAAAGACCTTAATGTAATGTTATACAATGACCAAATAGCAACACTGTTGGCTAAATGTAAAGCAAAAATGGGAATGCTATTCAGACACTTTAAAACATGAAAAGCTGAACACATGATTATGCGGTACAAAACCTACGTACGTAGTGCACTCGACTACTGCAATGTGATATGGTACTCACACGACCAAAAGGATATTGCACAAATAGAGAGTGTACAAAGGTCCTTTACTGCTAGAATAGAAGAAGTTAAGGACCTTGACTACTGGGAAAGACTGCAATTTTTAAAATTGTACAGTCTAGAAAGGAGAAGAGAACGCTATATGATAATACAAGCATGGAAGCTAATTGAAGGAATTACTGAAAACATCATGGAGCTAAAAATATCAGAAAGATCAAGCCGAGGTATATTATTAGGGCCCAAAACTATACCAGGAAAACTAATGAAGGCACACAGGACATTAATCCACTACGCACCAGCATCGATAATGCAACGACTATTTAATGCGCTGCCAGCTCATCTAAGAAATATATCAAGAGTGAGCGTAGATGTGTTTAAGAATAAGCTCGATAAACACCCAAGATGCATCCCAGATCATCCAAGACTGGAAGATGCAAAATACACCGGAAGATGCATAAGCAACTCTCTGGTGGATATACGAGGTGCCTCACACTGAGGGACCTGGGGAAACTCAAACATAGAATAAGGCAATAAGGTAAGGTAAGGCACCTTTCACCCAATATCAACAATGCATATACGGAAAGAGCTGGAAATTGTTAGTCGTATGAAAGAATAAAAGCTGTTCATACTGGCACAATACCCTTATAAGACGAGGAGCTAGATATCTTGTAGAGCTGACCACAGGTCATAGAAAAGAAAGGGAACCCCCTTTGATGGACTAACGGGTTACTGTGAAGCTACCTTATGGGAAGAGGAGCTTTCCTGTTCAGTTCAATGGAGCACTGACCACAACATAGTTATAGGAAAGACACTAATCTCCTTTCTGACTAGATAGATCACTTTAAATTTAGTCCATTTTAGGAGGAAAATGGAAGATCAATCACCCAGTATCATAAACTGAATTAAGAAATTGCAGATACAATAAATACCACACCAAAATATTAGGGGAAGCTATACACGTTTGAACTATGCAGTGTCTATAAGATCAGTTTCAAGTATATTATACAAGATTGAGTATCAACAGTAAAGAAAAAAAAATCATATATGCCGGCAAGTGAATACCAAGGAAAGATGGATGTCTGATATATCAGCCAAAGCATAAATATATGTTTGAATTGAGAGAATTGATAAGGAGAGAAAAAATGCAATTCTTAATAAAGTATCTCTACTTGTAGTTGGATAAACAAAAGCAAATATGAAGTTAGGTACAGAACTATAAAATAAGGTTATACAAGGATTATTTTAGCATAGGGTACAGAACTGCATATACACTTATAAAATGCCTAAGAGATATCATGATAATTCTCAAAATAATTCCCAGAATCCCAACTCGAAAATGGTAAACAGACCGAAAGGAATCTCATGTGCTTATGAAATTTGAGTTCAGATTGTATATATAAACATCAACTAAAAAAACAAGGAAGGAAGTCGAATTGTATCCAGAGCTCTGTTTGTGAATTCAGCACTGAAGGGGATGAGGGATCGCTGGCGATGGGGAGAGTGACATTATGGCACCTCGGCGGAACTTGGATAATGACCCTTGCGGATTGAGAAACATGCACCATTAATTCCACGGTTCCACCTTCACGAAAATGTTGCTCACTGGATATGAATTGCGAAAGGCGCTTTCACCCGAAGAAAATTTGAATTTCCCGTTTTTTATTAAAAATGCTATTCTATTAAACGGACAGAGAGAGAGAGAGAGAGAGAGAGAGAGAGAGAGAGAGAGAGAGAGAGAGAGAGAGAGAGAGAGAGCAAGCACACATACTAGAAACTGTTGTGTTCATGAATGCTCCCAATGTTTGTTTAAGGAGAGGGAGAGTAACTTCGATATTAGCATTCCTTGGAAAGGGAAAGGAAGGAACAAAGTCATGTTGTGAGGGTTTGTTGTTTGGTGTCAGGGAATGTGAAACACACACACACGCACCCAGAGAGAGAGAGAGAGAGAGAGAGAGAGAGAGAGAGAGAGAGAGACAGAGAGAGAGATAGAGATATTGGAGTATACAGCTTATATAGTTAAAAGTGAGGACAATACGAATGAAAGAAATGAATGAAAAACTAAAATAATAGTTGGGACGAAAACTGTTTTCATTGAGTTTTTATATATGTTCACTTGAGTTTGCATATAAGGAATAGTTCGCTGTTTTTTAGTGTGAAAGCAAAGATTGATAACAATGCGATGCGTGGAAAGAATTTACCGTTGCAAACAGTATACCACCTGATAAACAAAAATAAAGGGTTTTGCAATGTTTTGAAGAGGTTTGGACCTTGGAAAAACGGCAATACTAATTACAATATAAATAAAAGATAATTCGTTATGAAAAAAGACGAGTGGTGCAAAGCTCGAACAGGTTTCGACGCACTATTGATATGACTCCGGTGTGATTGTCTGACAAGTTAAAGCCATAGAAGTTTCTCCCAAGGTGCTTTAAGATTTATTTGGAAGATTAATGATGAACGTTTTGTTTTATTATTTTCTTGAATAAAACTACACACGCACACACACACACTCATATATATATATATATATATATATAAATATATATATATATATATATATACACATATATATATATATATATATATATATATATATATATATATATATATAAATATATATATATATATATATATATATATATATATATATATATATATATAGAGAGAGAGAGAGAGAGAGAGAGAGAGAGAGAGAGAGAGAGAGAGAGAGAGAGAGAGAGAGAGAGAGAGATATAGATAGATAGATAGATAGATATACATACATGCATAATAAATGTGCGTCTTTTTTCATTGCTTCATAACGATCTGGTTTATATTGAAAATATTTTAATACGTAAGTGATATTTCAATATTATTTGTTATAGACAAATGAATAAAATTGAATGTTTCTTGATTTTCGAGCAATACATCCAATGTTCAAAGCAAATAATACTTTGGCATGTCAGTGTTCCGACAATGTAGTTGGCTTTTGTATATGCGGTCTATGTAAATTAATTTCAACTGCTAATTGAGTTAAAGCAATAACTAGCTTACTCTAGATTACTTCCTATTCACTCTAGTTCGTAGAAATTTCTTGATTTGTAATATAGATGAATTTTTCATACCAATGAAATCCGAGTATTTATTATAGCTATCAATAAAATAATAATAATAAAAAAAAACTTTGAAAAACCTCGTCCTTTCTTCCATTCAAACTCATTTTCGAAGACATCTCCCTCCCTGACAAAAAGCTTGTCATTTTAACCTTACAAAATCAAAAAATGTCATTTGGTTTATTCCACAGCAACTGGTAATTCAAATTTACGTCTTAAAGTGTATTTTCTATTCTGAGTGAATATAGTGATATACACTCAAGGAAATGGAGAGGAAGACAGAGTTCGTCATTGAGAATGCTAAGGGTGAAAGTCTGTCACACACGTTTCAACCGTTAGTCTTTATGGGAAGAAGTTTTTAATTGTGGAGATGGCAGGGAGTGATTAAGCTGGAATTACATTCTTCCGAAGTTCTTAGTAATAAGATCAATTTGTAACGATCACCTTCAATACATATGTGACCTTAGACTCAAATTCCTTCTTTTAAAGGAATATTTTTGTATGGGAATATCAATAGTGTACGGAATATATATATATATATATATATATATATATATATATATATATATATATATATATATATATATATATATATATATATATATATAATATATATATATACATACATATATATATATATATATATATATATATATATATATATATATATATATATATATATGTATGTATATATATATATATGTGATCAATAGACAAAAGAAAGTAGATTTCCTCAGCGAAAGTTGAGAGGGAACTGTTGTAATCTGAGATGATATCAAATATAGTAATGTTATCTTAAACGAGAGATGAAATTTCAAACTCGATCTTACGTCCGGACCTAATGAGAGCCTCCATCATTGTTAACTCGGAGCAGCGTCCAGAATTATATAAATATAGTTTTGATGCTTAGACTTTGTCTAAGGCTCGTTGGATGGGTCAAAAGAAGATCCCAAACACTTTTTAGTCTTTTAAAGGATTTTTAATAGCATTTTATTTCTTCCAGGGAGAAGATTTATTCGCCCTTTGAGTTATTTGTGTAAATTGGTGAATGATATCCACGGAGTCATAGAACGTTGTATAGATATTTCTCATGTCATCAAAATTATCACATTAAAAAGAAATACAGTTATTTAACGATAACAAATAATAATAAAAGCGATGAAGACAATAATATTATCGTTACACAAAGAAGTTACCATAGCACACTGAAGTCTTGGATTGAAAAATTCCAGTCACATAAGTACAATATAAAACGATATAAGGCACATATTTATTACTAAATTATCATTATCATTATTATGTATTAAAGGAGAAAAAACTCGGAAGAGCTAAGTAGAATATTAG
>NC_090736.1:70103372-70107365 GCF_036898095.1 Palaemon carinicauda
GCAAAAATATCTATGTATTTTAGACTAATGTACTTAAATAATGCTATCAAAATGAAGAAAAGAAAGAAAAATTGAAAATAATCGGAGAGGCAAGAAGAAAATTAAAGTTAAATATTTAGATGTGTGTAAATACTTTATACATTTTAAGACTTTTAATCAAGGCAATTTTAAAATAGTTGAAGGTTATTTCTATTTGTATTTAAGTGTGTAGAAATTATTTTCATTAATAAAAGTTCCAACTACAACCGTGTTTCTTTCAATACTCGCTAGTCAATTCACACTGCAATACTAAGTCTACAGTAATATTATTTTATCAACAAATTTATTTAAGAATTCTCTGAATTTTTTTTGATAACAGAAGAATCAAATTAAGTAGTCAAGAGCAAGAATTACGCAATGAAAAATAACAATAATCTCTTAATATACAAGGCCACGGCCTAACAGAGAATCGCCAGTTGAGGCTGGCGTGACGTCACAGTCAGAGAGCGGACCGAAAAGGACAGTTCTGTCCGACTGACCTGTTTGTATTGGCCTTGCCCTCAATATGCCCAGCTGCCAGGGTAAG
The DNA here is from genome assembly GCF_036898095.1 of Palaemon carinicauda. Classification (NCBI taxonomy): domain Eukaryota; kingdom Metazoa; phylum Arthropoda; class Malacostraca; order Decapoda; family Palaemonidae; genus Palaemon; species Palaemon carinicauda. Next base: position 70,103,938 of record NC_090736.1, read on the forward strand.
CCTACCTCAACCATGGCGGGCGTTGATACATCATGAAACGTCCAATAACTATTCCTTTCTAGTTGTCATAATCTTAATCATATAACTGTCTCCCCGAGTCTCCACTCTCCCCGCATGTGTCTATTATTGACAATTTAATTCCATTGTATTGAACTGATCAAATCATTCGAAAGTCAGAAAAACTTGTATTTCTTCTGTTATGTATTCCCAAGATTTGAAGTTCTATTTCACTCGCTTTGATGAAGATTTATGCTCAGTTTTGTTGTGAAAAGTAACTCAGAAAATAAATTATCTAATGATGTAAAAATCGTCTGATTTACCGCCTCTCATCATTTATTTTCATGTAATTACCCACGCGATGTGAGAATATATATATATATATATATATATATATATATATATATATATATATATATATATATATATATATATATATATATATATATATGTGTGTGTGTGTGTGTGTATATATATATATATATATATATACATATATATATATTTATATATATATATATATATATAAATATATATATATATATATATATAATGTATATATATATATATATATATATATATATATATATATATATATATATATATATATATATATATATATATATATATATATATATATATATATGGCCAATCTTTTTGGTCACAGTCAGCGTCATTGTCAAACGTATTAGTAACTACGCGATATCTCGTCGTCCCTCGGGTAGTGGGAGAGAGAGTAGCCATACCTTGGTGAAAAGGGTTGCATGTGTGTTCATATCTAAATATTTGGCCACAATATTCAATGGGTCGCGTACACTATTCATTTCATAATACCGAAAACGCATTTGAAAGAAGTTATTTCCCGAGAATTCAAGTCTTTCCAGCTGTTATTATTACTCCAAAATAGAATCTTTTTGAATCATGGTCATCATAAATAATGACGAGATGAAAATGTTGGTAGTATTTCTTTACATAAGAGAATAAGAAATTGCTTCTCATTAATCAAAGATTCTACTTCACAAAGGAGACATATTATCTGAATACAGCATTTCTTCCGGTTCGAATAGTAGCTAATTAAAACTTTTTGAAGTAAAAATCCATTGCGTTATTGAGACTTTTTTATAGATATAAAAGGTTTAGACAATATGTATTTCCAGTGTATCACTTTTCTTTGTATTGCAAGTGTGCGTATATCATTATCATTATTATTACTATTTTTATTATTATTATTATTATTATTATTATTATTATTATTATTATTATTATTATTATTATTGTTATTATTATTACTATTATTATTACTACTTGCTAGGCTACAACCCTAGTTGGAAAAGCAGGATGGTATAAGCCCAAGGGATCCGATAGAGAAAATAACCCAGTGAGGAAAGAAAATAAGGAAAAGCTACAATAATTTTAAGAACAATATTAACATTAAAATAAATCTCTCATAAATAAACTATAAAAAGTTTAAAATAACAAGAACATAACAAACTTCAAAATAGCAAGAGGAAAATAAAAATAGAATAGTGTGCCCGAGTGTACCTTCAAGCAGCAGATCTCTAACCAAAGCCAGTGGAAGACCATGGTACAGATGCTATGGCACTACCCAAGACTAGAGAATAATTATTTGATTTTGGACTGTCATTCTCCCAGAAGAGCTGCTTACCATAGCTAAAGGGTCTCTTCTACCCTTACCTAGAGGAAAGTAGCCACTGAACCATTACAGTACACTAGTTAACCTCTTGAGAGAAGAAGAATTGTTTGGTAATTTCAATGTTGTCAAGTGTATTAGGAAAGAGGAGAATGTGTTAGGAATAGGCCATACTATTCTGTGTGTGTAGGCAATGATGAAATGAGCCGTAACCAGGGAGAGGGGTACAATGTAGTACTATCTGGCCAGTTAAAGGACCCAATAACTCTAGTGGTAGTATCTGAATAGGTATAAATACCTATATATATATATATATATATATATATATATATATATATATATATATATATATATATATACATATATATATATATATATACATATATATATATATATATATATACATATATATATATATATATATATATATATATATATATATATATATATATATATATATATATCCAGTCGTGCCCAGCGGCAATGTCAGATGTATAACTACTCGGGTCATGGATGAGAGGAAGTAGTCATAACCTGGAGGAGGGTGCATACGTGTTCATATCTACCTAAATATTCAACAGGCATTTCAGTCGTGTTGCGTACACTAGTGTAGATATTTTTATACATACACATACACACATTTTTATTATTATTGTTATTATTATTATTATTATTATTATTATTAGCCAAGCTACAACCCTAGTTGGAAAAGCAAGATACTATAAGCCCAAGGGCTCCAAAAAGGGAAAGATGCCCCAGTGAGGAAGGGAAACAAGGATATAAATAAATGATATAATAAGTAATAAAAAATTTAAATAAGATATTTTAAAAAAACATTAACAACAAATTAAGATGAGAAGCAGCAGCTGAAGACCAGACAGGAGAACAATACTTGAAACAAGGTAGAATGAAAGAATTAAAACACTTTTTCAGAATAGATTGATCACCGAAAATCTTGAAAGATTTTCACAATAAGCCAATCTTTTGTACAGTTGAAGAAGACACAGCCCTAATGTGTATCACAAAAGTAAATTTGCTGTTAAGAATAACACCTGCAATTTTAAAAGTCATAAAGAAACATTATCAATGCTGAGATCCGGTTGTTGAGGAGCCCCTGTCCTTGACCTTATTACAATCTTACAATCATACATTGGCCCAGATCTATATCTAGGAGATGGAATTGATGCAAAGAGAGTAGCATCATCTGCATAATCAACAAGTATCATCTCGGCAGTTATTACATCGTATCCAGGGGCATTCCGTCTCTTGAGTTTTTTAATGATAGCTTCGACTTCAAACACACTGAATTCATTCATGGGCACAGAAAGGTCTTCATCAACTTCAGGTATATCAATCAAATTATTCCCTTCGTATCTCCTACTCATAACCTTACTAAAGTGTTCCATCCAACGTTGTCTTTCTTCATCTTCTGTTGTTATAACAGATCTTTCTCTCTTTTTGATGGGTATATGCTTCTTCTTTGCCCCAGTAAAGGTTTCATAGTAGTATGAGCGATTCTTACACCATAGCCACTCCCTGAATTCATAGCTTTGTCAGCCTCATCTGCTTTCCTATCTAAATATTCTCTCCAGCCATTCTGATTTTTTTTTTCTTTTTTGACCTCACTATCAATACTGGAATACTTAGCATGCTCTACCTTGTAATTATCATCACCTCCTCGAGAACTTTCATCAATCAATTTGTGTCTTTGTCTCCTTTCTATGGTATTCTAAGCATTATTTGATATCCAAGTCTTTTCTCCTTTATTAATGGGAATGTG
>NC_090736.1:70107865-70132865 GCF_036898095.1 Palaemon carinicauda
ACACACACACACACACACACACACACACACACACATATATATATATATATATATATATATATATATATATATATATATATATATAGTACACACACACACACATATATATATATATATATATATATATATATATATGAACATATATATATATATATATATATATATATATATATATATATATATATATATATATACAGTACACACACACACACACACATATATATATATATATATATATATATATACAGTACACACACACACACATATATATATATATATATATATATATATATATATATATATATATATATATATATATATGCATATATATACATATATGTGTGTGTGTGTATGTGTGTGTGTACACACACACACACACATATATATATATATATATATATATATATATATATATATATATATGTATGTGTACACACATATTTATATATATATATATATATATATATATATATATATATATATATATATATATATATATATGTACTGTATCTCTCTCTCTCTCTCTCTCTCTCTCTCTCTCTCTCTCTCTCTCTCTCTCTCTCTCTGTATATATATATATATATATATATATATATATATATATATATATATATATATATATATATATATATATATATGTATATATATACACACACACACAAATATATATATATATATATATATATATATATATATATACATATATATATATATATATATATATATATATATATATATATATATATATATATATATATATATATATATGTGTGTGTATATATATATACATATATATATATATATATATATATATATATATATAGTATATATGTATGTATACATACACACACACACACACACACACACACACATATATATATATATATATATATATATATATATATATATATATATATATATATATATTTTTAGTTGACACAGCATGTGCTACAGCATTTAATGTCTAAATTATATATATATATATATATATATATATATATATATATATATATATATATATATATATATATATATATATATATACATATATATATATATATATATATATATATATATATATATATATATATATATATATATATATATATATGTATATATATATTCTGTATAGCAAAACTAAAAGACCACCAATATGACATGAAATACTTTGACTGACTTACATTAAGCAAGACGTTTTTTTCCTCCTGTGCCATAACGGGGGTTTCTAAGTGCAGGAAGACCAGCTTGGACAATCCCCCCAAGACGACCTTCTTGATGATATGCGGAACCTCGGTCCCCCGAACTCCTCGGTGGTGGATGCTTAAGGTTAGCACGGACATTCCCGAGGCGAAGCTGACGAGACAGATTGGCACTCCATAGTACATGCCTAAAGGCAATGTTTTAAATCCAGATGTCATTGCAGTTTCCACTTCAAAAGCTAAAGAAATAGCTCAAGTATTTGCTATAGAGATTAATATAGATTATTCCAGTAAATATGCTCTGAAGAATAGTATGTTTAGTACAATCAGTGTAGTGTGTACTTGGGTGAGACTGTATGTTACAGATCATTCATCACTCTCAAAGAAAAAAAAAAAAAAAAGTATTAAGAAATTGATGATAATCTAACATAAATGAGTTTTCAACAAAAACCATAGCGGCCCCTCCGGGCATTACTACATGTAATGTTAGAATGAATTCATAGTTTAAAATTAAGATTACTAACTATGACTAAAAATTTAAATAATAAAACCAGCAAAAATCGAAATAGATACAGAATAAAGTTAGGACGCTCATGAAAACAAAAAGTTTACCCAACTTCGGTTTTTGGTATGTTGTTTTTCAGCTTCACGGGGAACTATAGCATGTATTACAATGAAAATAAACGACCAAGCGTTTATTGGTAATTCCAAACGGGAATATTCGAACAAAAATAATTGAAAATACTCGGAAATGTAATATTCTCAACAATGATTGCATTATGCACTTCTGTTTTGGCTTTGAGTAAACCCACAATAAATAAAATTATCTCGTATAATGGAGAAAATTTTATGTTAATAACATTCATGTCTGATCTTTGTACTTTCCTGTTGTAGCTAGTTTAAAGGTTTAATGGCCGCTCATGAATGGCAGTCAGAGACAAGGGACAGTGACATTGCCTTATCAAGCCGGACAATCCCCTAGAGACTGACCATCTATACGTAAGATCATTCCCCAAGCCCCCTCTCCACAGAAGCCAGGACCAAGGAGGGCCAGGCAATGACTGCTGATGACTCAGCAGATAAACCTATAGGCTCCCCAAAAACCCCCATCATTAGCTTACAACGATGATGAGGATGCAGCGACCAAAGAAACGAACGAGTTTGAGCGGGACTCGAACCCCAGTCTAGCGTTCACCAGTCAGGGACTTTACCACATCGGCCATCACAACTTAAAGCTATATAAAAATGATGGAACTTCCTTAGGCAATTATATTTCCAACTTTCCTTATTGCTTGGAAATTGACAATAATTCGATAAAGGAAATGATTAGAGTTCATTGTAATTTTGGCCTCTCGTGCAATCAACAAAGAATAATTGATTTTTGAGAAGTCGGGATCTCAGAAGGCAATAGGCATTAGCTGTAAATTTATACAATTACCGAGTGATTAATTTTGTATGAAGTGAGTCTGTACTCATTCGAAATAAGCATCAGATGAACCATAAAGACAATTATTGACGGATATGATTAAATCTGAAGATTATTTTATCAAAATAGGATTATGTTTGAATTATTAATTTGTTTCAATAATTAACATTAAAATAGAAGAGGAGGATTTATGTATTAAACTTTTACGGAATATGATAGAAGAAATGTGCAATTATTGAATAATTAACTTTTCACCAAATTTTTAGATTTACATATAGGACTACTGAATAAGTAATAATATCCTCAATACACAATGAAGAGGGTACCTTGCAGCATTAGGTGATTTACCTTTGAAGAGTATTTTCAGATATTTGTATTTTCTATCCTAAGGATACCTTCATGTTTGAGAAAAAATATATATTCATATACATATACATTATATATGTTTATACATATTATATACACATATGGATATGTATAAATAATATATATATATATATATATATATATATATATATATATATATATATATATATATATATATATTTATATATATATATATATATACATACATATATATATATATATATATATATATATATATATATATATATATATATATATATACATATATATATATGTACATATATATATATAAATATATATATATATATATATATATATATATATATATATATATATATATATATACATGTATACACACATACACACACACACACACACACATATATATATATATATATATATATATATATATATATATATATATATATATATATATATATATATATATATATATACACACTGTTAATTTTTGCACAATTTTGATTTTGAGTAATCCTTCTAATTCAGTTACATTGTATTTTTAAATCACTCTTTTTTTGTGTATTTACAAATGTACCAATTCACAAACAATCAATATAATCAATTTTATATTGAAAATAAAGGGTTCGGTTTTATATATTTTCGCCAGCACCAATTCGTGAAGTCTTCCTCCAGGCGCTCGCCCTCTATTCAAACTCGCAGAGGCCAATTTCCCAGCAAACCGGATTATCGCCACTTACTAATTATCGGCGTCTTTTCCGTCGGGGGCAAGCTCTCCCTGATGGTCACGAGGAACACCGTCATGGAGAGCAGAGCAGATATCCCCAAGGTGACCTTTTCTCCGGATTCGCTCGGGACGTCGAACACCAACAACGCTTGATGGGGATTTAAGACGTCATATTGCTTATGGTCGTTTACGAACGGAGAATGACATATATACGCACACGTATATGCGCAAACATAACACACACACACACACACACACATATATATATATATATATATATATATATATATATATATATATATATATATATATGTATATATATGTACACAAATATATATGTATATATATATATATATATATATATATATATATATATATATATATATATATATATATATATATATATATATATATATATATATATATATATATATATATATATACAGACACACACACAAATATATATATATATATATATATATATATATATATATATATAAATATATATATATATATATATATATATATATATATATATACATATATATATATATATATATATATATATGTATATATATATATATATATATATATATATATATATATATGTGTGTGTGTGTATATATATATATATATATATATATATATATATATATATATATATATATATATATATATATATATATATATATATATACTATGTCTGAGTGTGTGTGTTCCATTTAACACTAAGTGGTTTCCAATGATCCTTACACCTTTCATACCTTATATATTGACCTCTAATTCCTCTGTAAAATACTTCCACAACATTAACTGCTTAGTACATATGCATCAATGGCTCATCTACAACGGATAGAGCCCGCGTAAAAACATAGCATCATTCACTCCTATCCTGGGTGCGTTCTCTCTCCAACACTTCTTTCACTTTTATTAAGTAAACGTGGTCTTCATTTCAACAGCCTACGTATCATTATTTCTTTCGTTCTACTTACTACCAAAGTATTACTTTTAGAGAGGAGACATGATTCAACAGTGCCTGTATATAGTATACTGTATTCTCTTCGCTTTGATCGCTATAGACGTTAAGCGTTTCTTCCTCCTGATAGCACACCATAGGGAAAAAGGGGGGAGGGGGGTTGAGGTGGGTGAAAAGGATTCTCATTCCAAAATAATGTCCTGTGTGTGCAATGTTTGTACACTCATAACAAAGAAGGCAAAGTGGCAAACAAAGAGACACAATGTGCAATTAGGCTTCATCTTCTTGATGGAAACCTAATTCAAGCATTCAGGGAAATTTAAACAACTACTTTACTTATAATAAGCTAAACTCACCTATGCCATTGATTAGAACGCAAGGCAAGATGAGATTGAACACATAAAACATGGGTCTCCTTCTCAGCTTGATGGTCAAGGTTATATCTGGGTAGGGTTCGGGGTAGCAGGAATAATACGTTATGTTCTTCATTGCTGTGAACTCTACCAGGTCAAATTCTCCGTTGCATTGGTAGTTGGACATGTATCCTTCGTCCATCTGTTTCATAAGGTCCAACTGCGAGGAGAGCAAAGTAGATTTGGAAAGAAAATTACATAATTTACGCTTTGCTTCACATAAAAAATACGTTGTTTTGTTTAGCATTCTTTTCCTGTTTCTATTTTAGGGATATGTATTTCATAAACGAATTTGGGTCAGTTGATTTACTTTTATTTTCAAGTTGATTCTAAATAATTATCTTCCCCACTCTTGTTTACTCGAGTTTACTACACTATTAATATTTAACATGATAAACATTTAGTTACCTAAGAGCGTTTCATTTCATATTCGTAGATATAGATTCGGTAATGTTTTTACTCTCTTCGTTATGAAAGACAAAATGTGGATATTGGAATTAGAAATAACAATCTCAATTCTTATGTCATCTGTCTTAGTTTCTGAATCAAAATCTTACAATAAATCTTCCTTGCTTTATTCAACAACTTTCTGCCCCACTTATATCTTATTTCCCTTCTGATAATCATATTCTTGTTTACTATTAAAAATACATATGATCAGAGCCCAAGTTTCCTGTACATCAAGCTTGGACCAGGGAGGGCCAGGCAAACGCTGCTGATGACTTAGTAGGCAAGGCCTATAAGTTCATCCAACTCTCCCTTCCTAGCTCATAAAGACAGTACGTTTGCAGAAACTACAAGAAACTTTTGAATTTGACCGGGCTTGAACTTCCGCCCAACAGATTGCGAGACAGGGACGTTTCCCATGGGATACCACAACCCTAAGCCATTTATTCCACTGAAATATTTAACTCCTGTTTTGTCAATCACAATTACCTTCTACATTTCCATATAATTAAGGTCATAACTATCACTTGGTAATTCTTCCATCTATAATTACTGTATTCTGTAATAAACGTACTGAAATAGATAATTTGTAAACATAATCTCCTTTTCAAAAACTTATGTATATGTTTTGTTAGAACCCACGTATTCCCAATAAACAAGTCCTTCTCTGAGAACCTCTGTATAAGAATCTACATTCATATTCACTTCTAACGCCTGTCAATTGTATTATTACTAGCTAAGCTACAATCCTTGTTGGAAAAGCAGAAAGCTATAAGCCCAAGGGCCCCAACAGGGAAAATAGCCAAGTGAGGAAAGAAAATAAGGAATCATAGAATAGTGTGCCTGAGTGTTCCCTTTAGCAAGAGAATTCTAATCCAAGATAGTGGAAGGCCATGGTACAAAGGCCATGGCACTACCCAAGACTAGAAAACAATGGCTTGATTCTGTAATGTCCTTCTTCTAGAAGATCTTCTTACTATATCTGGAGAAGAATTTTTCAGTTACCTTAGTGTTCTCAGATGTATGAGGAAAAAGAAATTGTGTAAAGAATAGGCCAGTTTATCCGATGTTTCGATGTATGTGTAGGCAAAGGAAAATAAATCGTAATCAGAGAGTGATCCAATGTAGTACTGTATTGTACCAACCGTGTGTCACACAATTGTACATAATTATTTTGTATATATCATGTCTCCGTTTTGCTCTGTAACATTGTCTGTCTCTCGAACAGGTCATGTCCTGTTGCCTTGAGGTTTTGTATATAAAGAAGAGTGTTCCTTAATAAATAACTCAGTCGTTTCCAATCTGCCTTTGAGTTCACAACTCCTCTCTCGGCCCGTCACATTGGTGACCCCGGAAGTCGACTCGCTCCCACTGCCTTCCACCCCCACCTCCCTCGTCCCTCCATCGTTGGTACTATGACGGAGGCAGACTCTACCCCAGCAGTTGGCACTGCGGCCGCTCCATTGAAACTTTCACCGTTCGCTAGCGGAGAAGCGTTTGCTTGGTTTCAACGCCCTGAAGTCCACTTTCGTATCAGGGGCGTGACTCGCTCAACCACCAAAGCGGATTATGTTCTCGCGGCGATACCCGAGGACACCTTCCCAAAAATATCCGACTGGCTTTGTGAACAAGGAGACACCTCAATAGCGTATGACGTCCTCAAATCATACCTTCTGCAGCAGTACTCTCCGTCGCCAGCCGCCCGTATAGCAAAGCTTTTTCAGCTCTCGCAACAACCGTTGGGGGACCAAAGGGCTTCCCTTGCCCTCAGGGAAATGACCAGTATCGCTCGCCTTCAACCTGCCGCAGACGGCTCTCTTCGTGAGGTGAACCTACTCCGTGCCCTTTGGATACGCCGTTTACCTGAACCTGTGCGCCCTGCCATACCCGATGTCGATAGTCTACCCATAAAGGACTTGATGACCAAAGCCGACGCCCTTATGGACAGCCACTTCAAGACCTCCATCAACGCCTCCACCCCTGACGACGAGGATGCCTATTCAACGTCAACCGAAGCTGACATGAATGCCGTAGGACATACACGCCTACCCCGTGATGTGCCGAAGCGGCGACAAAGCCGCCCACCACCCACCAATCGCTCGCGCCCCAACGAACGACTTCTACAGCCACTTACTACCTCCCATCCGCCGCAGTTTTGCTACTACCACTTCAGATTCAGGGCAACCGCAAAGAAATGTGCCAAAGATTGTCAGTGGCCAAAAAACGTGTAAGTAGGCCATCGCTTGTGGCGGTGGCCTCCCATGTTTCTAATCTTTTCTTTTTACAGGATGCAGGAACGGGCGTGCGATTTTTGGTAGACACGGGTGCTTGTCGTTCTGTTTTGCCAAGGAAACTCTTCAAGACACAACGTAGTCTGTCTACATCTGCCGACGTCCGCTTGGTAGCTGCCAACGGATCTGCGATACCCACCTACGGTTACGAGAACCTCACATTATCGTTCGGAAACAGTAAATTCAATTGGAAGTTTCTCGTTGCTGACGTCACCATGCCAATCCTCGGTGCGGATTTCCTCTCTCATTTCCACCTTCTGGTCGATGTCGCCCGCCGACGATTGGTCAAGGCAGACTCGTACTTGTCGACACCTCTTCAACCCGCCCCCTCTAACCTCGCTCTCCAAATCAGCGTACCCACGGATGCCTACGCCCACCTCCTCACGTCGTACCCGGAAGTTTTCCATCCAGAACTTGGCCAAACACCCACGGTTCCTGCCAAGCACGGTATTTATCACCATATCAAGACGACGGGACCCCCAGTCTTCGCAAAATTCAGACGTCTGGCACCGGAACGATTGGCAGCCACCAAACAGACGTTCGCCGAAATGGAGAAAATGGGCCTTTGCCAAAAGGCCTCCAGCCCATGGTCGTCACCCTTACACATCGTTCTGAAGAAAGACGGCTCCCTCCGTCCGTGCGGGGATTACAGGCGCCTGAACATGCAAACAGAACCGGATCACTACCCCCTCCCAAACATTGCCGATGTAACCTCCTACCTGCACAAAGCGAAGGTTTTCTCTACGCTCGACCTCCTGAAGGGGTATTATCAGGTGCCTATGAACCCAGAAGACATCCCCAAGACCGCCATCACCACTCCGTTTGGCACATACACCTTCAATTACTCCTGTTTTGGCCTTCGTAATGCTGGGGCAACGTTTCAACGTCTCATGGATGGCATCCTAGGGGACCTCCATTTCTGTGTATGTTATGTGGACGACATACTTGTGTTCTCCTCCTCAAAAGAGGAACACCTCCGTCACCTGCGCATCGTGCTCGACCGCCTGCAACAAAACGGCCTTGTAGTCCGGTACGACAAGTGAACCTTTGGCGCCAACGAAGTGTCGTTCTTAGGGCACCGCATCACTTCTGAAGGAGTCCATCCCCTCCCTGAGAAGGTAGCAGCTGTTCAGAATTTCCCCACGCCATCGACCGTCAAAGCTCTGCAGGAATTCTTGGGCATGATCAACTATTATCACCGTTTTCTGCCAGCCATTGCCGCCACTCTCGCTCCCCTCTACGCCTCCCTCAAGGGCAAGCCAAAGGACCTGAAGTGGGGTCCCCTTCAAGAAGCAGCCTTCTGCAATGCAAAGAAGGCCCTATCAACTGCTGCGGCTTTCACTTTTCCTATCCCACACGCCCCTCTCCTTCTCTCCACCGATGCCGGCGACGTCGCTATCGGTGCAGTACTCGAGCAGGTGGTCAAAGGCTCGCCCCGCCCATTGGCCTTCTTCAGCAGAAAACTGTCCAAGGCAGAATCGGGTTATTCTACCTTCGATCGAGAATTGCTGGCGGTGCACGTGGCGGTCTGTCACTTTCACCATTTCCTCGAAGGTACGCCCTTCTTCATTCGTACAGACCACATGCCTCTGGTGCACGCCTTCACTCGACAGTCTGACGCCTGGTCCGCCCGTCAACGCCGACATCTCTCCGCCGTGGCTGAATACAATTGCACCCTCCAATACGTCCCTGGGAAAATGAATCCCGTTGCCGATGCCCTGTCAAGAAACACGTTGGCTGCCGTTCAACTGGGATTGGATTACAACGCCCTGGCTGAAGCCCAACGACAGGATCCAGGGTATCAAGCTTGTAGGACATCCTGCACGTCCCTCCGTTGGGAGGATTTTCCCCTCGAAGACTCCAACACCACCCTCCTCTGTGACGTCAGTACTGGTAGACCCCGACCTTGGATTCCTTCTCCCATGCGCCGACAGGTGTTTGATTTCATCCACGGCCTTTCACATCCCTTGTGCCGTTCTACTGCACAGCTGCTGAAGGCAAAGTTCATTTGGCATGGCATTTCTAAGGATGCTAAGGATTGGGTCCGTGCGTGTACTTCTTGCCAAACTTCCAAAGTACATCGACACACGGATTCAGGAGTGGGCACCTTTCCTCAACCTCAGCGTCGTTTCGCACACATTCACGTCGACGTTGTAGGCCCCCTACCCACATCACAAGGACATCGTTACCTGTTTACCGTCATCGACCGCTCCACTCGTTGGCCTGAAGCCATTCCCATGGAAACTGCAACGTCCGCCTCATGTACATCTGCCTTACTCTCTGGATGGATTTCAAGATTCGGTATCCCTGAGCATATTACTTCTGACAGGAGAACAACTTTCACCTCTCAATTATGGACGTCATTAGCGAATCTCCTGGGCATCACCCTACATCAGACAACAGCCTACAACCCCGCTGCCAATGGAATGGTTGAACGTTTTCATCGCACCCTCAAAGCAGCTTTGATGTCCCGCTGCAAGGATTGCAACTGGTTTACTCAGCTTCCCTGGGTCCTCCTTCGACTAAGGACCACTCCTAAAGATGCCCTCGACGTCTCGGCAGCCGAAATGGTGTATGGCGACCCGTTGGTCGTCCCTGCCGAATTTTTTCCTTCTACAACCTCCTCCGACGATCTCCAGCGCATACGTCACGTCGTGGGAAAATTTACTCCGTACCTCCAGACTTACAAGCCCCCAGCGAAGCATCACATACCAACGGACTTGCACTCTGCAACGCACGTCTTCCTGCGCAACGACACCAGCAAGCCACCACTAACGCCCCCTTACACGGGCCCTTTCCTTGTGATCCGACGCAGTCCGAAAGCATTCCTCCTAAACATTCGGGGCAAAGAAGACTGGGTCTCCATTGATCGTCTAAAACCTGCTTATCTTCTGCTAGATGACCCGCCTACAGTTCGCCTCTCTAGATCAGGGCGCCCTATTTAACATGTACAGTATGTCATTTTTAGGGGGGGAGCCATGTACCAACCGTGTGTCACACAATTGTACATAATTATTTTGTATATATTATGCTTGTATCTGCGCTCTTCCCTCGCACTAAAAAGAACCTGAATGATCATGTCTCCGTTTTGCTCTGTAACATTGTCTGTCTCTCGAACAGGTCATGTCCTGTTGCCTTGAGGTTTTTGTATATAAAGAAGAGTATTCCTTAATAAATAACTCAGTCGTTTCCAATCTGCCTTTGAGTTCACAACTCCTCTCTCGGCCCGTCACCGTATCAACAGTCAAAGGACTCAATAGCTATCTAGCGGTAGTAGCTAAACGGGTGGCTGGTACCTATATTTCCATTTCAATTACCCAACACATATTACCTTTCCCGTTTATGTAAGTTAGGTAAACTTAAAACAGCAGCCTTTTTTTCTTCAGACTCATTTTAGGTACATACTATTTGAAGTAACATATTTACATACCTTACTTCAACCCTTTCCAAGTATTCTTTTCAAATAAGGGTTGGAGAATTATAAATACTTTGACCAGAAATAAACCAGTACGGGAAATATTCTGCCCATAGAATTTTGTGAACAATAAAAGCAGAAAGTAACAGAGAAGAGAGGCAAGATATACAATGGTTGTGACAAGTGAGTTATATTACAGAAAACGGAGATCCTCCATCTGAGTAAAAAATGCGAGTAAAGTTTTAGCGACAGATTTTTGAATTGCCAAGAAAAGCCACGTAGGAGTTTTGGAGAGAGAGCCTTACCTTACCTTATTGCCTTATTCTATGTTTGGGTCCCCCCAGGTCCCTCAATGTGAGGCACCTCCTATATCCACCAGAGAGTTGCTAATGCATCTTTCGGTGTTTTTTGTATCTTCCAGTCTTGGATGGTCTGGGAGGCATCTTAGGTATTTATCGAGCTTATTCTTAAACACATCTACGCTCTCTCCTGATATGTTTCTTAGATGAGCTGGCAGCGCATTAAATAGTCGCTACATTATTGATACTGGTGCGTAGTGGATCAATGTCCTGCGTGCCTTCCTTAGTTTTCCTGGTATAGTTTTGGGCACTTTTAATCTACCTTGGCTTGCTCTTCCTGATATTTTTAGCTCCATGATGTTTTCAGTAATTCCTTCGATTTGCTTCCATGCTTGTATTATCATGTAGCGTTCTCTTCTCCTTTCTAGACTATACAATTTTAAAAATTGCAGTCTTTCCCAGTAGTTAAGGTCCTTAACTTCTTCTATTCTAGCAGTAACGGATCTTTGTACACACTCTATTTGTGCAATATCCTTTTGGTAGTGTGGGTACCATATCACATTGCAGTACTTGAGTGTACTACGTACATAAGTTTTGTAAAGCATAATCATGTGTTCAGCTTTTCTTGTTTTAAAGTGTCTGAATAGCATTCCCATTTTTGCTTTACATTTAGCCAACAGGGCTGCTATTTGGTCATTGCATAACATATTCCTATTCAACATTACACCAAGCTCTTTAATTGCTTCCTTGTTTGTGATTGTCTCTGTATGCATATACCATTCCTTCTCTGTTTCCATAATTCATTGATTCGAATTTATCGGAGTTAAATACCATCCTATTTATCTCCGCCCATTCATATATTTCGTTTAGATTCTTTGTAATGAGTTCTTATCTTCATCACAAGTAATTTCTCTACTTATTCCTGTGTCATCGACGAAACTTCTCACTACAGATACTTTAACAATACAGTCTAGGCCTGAGATCATAATAACAAACAGCAGTGCAGCTAATACCGTACCCTGTGGCACTCCAGATATTACCTGAGCGTCATCTGATTTCTCTTCATTTGCAACCACTATCAGTTTTCTGTTTTGTAGATTTTTTTTTTATCCATTTTCCTATCTTTCCCACAATATTATGCTTTCTCATTTGTTCTCTAATATATTATGGTCTACCTTGTCAAAGGCTTTTGCAAAATCTAGATAGACCACAACTGTGTCTTTTTCATTTATCATATTTTTGTATATGTGTTCAGTTCATAGTGTGCTATCAGTTGGGCTTATGCACTTTTTTTCCGGGCACAAAACCGTGTTGACCTATATTAAATAAATTATTTTTAACTAAATTATTCATTATTTTCTTTTTTATTACCCTTTCATACACTTTCATAATATGTGATGTTAGACTAACATGTCTATATTTTCTTGCCTCTAGTCTTGATCCACTTTTAAAAATATGGGTTATATATGCTAATTTATGTTTAAATTATACTGTATAACTCGCTCATATCTACACTTTGCCTTGGCTGTATTACAAGCGGCATCGCGATAGTGTGTGCGATTATAGCCTGCACAATATCTGCTTCATTGATATCTATGTCCATTATATATTCAGTATCTTCTTCTCTCATTTTTGTTCAATTATTCTCATTCGCAATTCTTGGCGTGAATTCACTCCTATATTTTTTTGCTAATATGTTGCATATTTCCTTTTTTTTTATTCGTTAACCATCCTTCAATTCTTAGAGGGCCTATTTCTAATCTCCCTTTATTCATCTTTTTTGCATAAGAGTAAAGTACTTTGGGGTTTTTCTTGATATTTTGAGGTGTCCTTTCTTTTAAGTCCCTTTTTTAATTTTCTTTCGATTGTATAATATTTTTTTTCTGCATTTTCTATCTTACTTTTTATTTCCATCATTTTCCATACATTTTTTTCTTTTGCTAGATTTTTCTTCCTCTTTCCAATTTTCTAAAATAAGATCCTCCTTTCTCTTGGTATGCATGTCTGATGTTTATTTTTTTTTTCGATACCTACTTTTTAACAATTTTCTCCAGTATTTTGTACAGTATATCCGTATATACCTGTATATTATCACTTCCGAATACAATTTTCCAATCTTTGTTAAATTCTTCATTCATTTCTGACCATTTTATATACTTACTATAAAAATTATATTTTCCATATTCTTCCCATCGTTGTGTGCTTTGTTTATCTCTGTGTTCACTTGCTTTGGAATGGACTATTAATTCTATGACATTGTGGTCTTAAATTCGTGTGTTGTACACTATTATTTGCTAGGTTCGTGGATGTCTCTAGCGTGAGCAGACATAATGCCTAATGACATAATGCCTAAGGACAGACTTCCCAAGGGAAAAATGCCTAATTCCTTAATACGGACAAAATGCCTAACAGATATATTGCCTAATAAACAAAATGTCTAACACACAAAATGCCTAATGGACAATACATCTAAAAAGGGATAAAAAGGGGAACTAGATAGCTTAGCATTCTTTAGAGTACTGACCTCGGCCAAGGTGGCTTAGTTTACTTCATACTGCTATGAAAATCAATGACTATTTGTTGGAGTTTGTCTAGCATATATTTGGCATGAAGGAGGACTTAATAGAAGGGCCATGGATTCCTGGGGGTTTATCAACAGGATCTCTTTTCCTTTTTCTGATTCTTTTTTTTTCTCAAAACCATTCTTACTGTCCTCCCTTCAATTGAAGTAGCTATCCTGGAGGGTATTTAGCCTTGCATGGTGTATCGGCTCCTACATGGTGACCAGTTTTAGGGTATCATCAATCACTTTATTTATAATGCTTTACATATTGTTTTTATTATAATTCTTGTTAATCTAGTTTTTATGTATGATGTCTCTTTTTTTATCTTTATTAATTCTTATGCTGTCTGGAGACATTGAGCGAAATCTGGGACCAGTTCGTCCTAGAGTTCGTCAATGTCGTCTTCTGTATTTCAATATTCGTGGTCTTTATGCAAATGTCCAAGACCTTACAGTTGCGTCCAGACAGTATGATATTCTTTTGTGCTCAGAAACTTTGCTTTCTTATATGAGGCACTCATCTGAGCTCCTTATAACTGGTTTTAAGAAGCCAATAATGTTGAAACGTGATGCCATCTCTAGGGCCAGGGGAATGGCGGTGTATATTAGGACCGAGTACCCTGCTTCTCATAAGTCCTGCTATCAATATGAGATTCAGGTAATAAAAGTTTGTGACAGGCATAACAACTTTTATTTGTGTTCAATCTACCGGAATCCAGACATGGATGATTCTATATTCGATTGTCTTCTTACCATTATGGCTAAGATACAAGAAGATGATAGAAAGGCTTCTTTTGTCTTTGTTGGGGATTTTATTGCTCACCATAGGGAGTGGTTAGAGTTCTATCTCTCCTACCGATCACCGTGGCTTAAGAGCTTTAGACTTTGCCTCTGAATCAGGCTGTGAGCAAATCATAAATGAAGCTACTCACAGGTCTCGTAATTGCTTGGACCTCGTATACACTAACTCCCCTGGCGTTATAACTAGTAAGGTTGGTTCTCCAGTCGGGAGAGCTGATCATGCCTTGATTTCATTAGTAGTGAAGACTGAGCAGCCTGTCCCTGATATATCATACTCTTATAAATTTATATGAAATTCCAAGCATACTGGATTGGGATTTTGCATGATCTTTTGTGCTTGAATTGTTCACAATTGTATAGTAGTGTAGATCCTGTTGTTCCTTTGAATGAAAATCTAGTCAACATAATTGATAGGCGTATCACTTCTCGTGTGCTAAGGTACCGAGTGAAGGACAAACTGTGGTTCAATGATTATTGTAGACATGTTTATTTGGAGAAGAAGGAGGCCTATCATCTTTGGAAGGGTAACAGATCAGATTTGACCTGGAACAACTATACTCAGCTTCGAGCTTTTACTCAGAGAGTTTATGCCTCAACTGAAAAGGAGTACAATTTAACCATAAAAGAAACCCTCTCTGGTACAACTCAAGAACATAAATGGTGGTCTACCCTTAAATCTGCACTCTTTGGTGTATATGCAACAGTTCCTCCTTTACTTAAACCAGATGGCTCAGTCACTCACTGTCCAAAGGAAAAGGCAACCCTTTTGGCTGATGCTTTTGACAATAAACAGAGTAATGAAAAACATGAACTACCTTATTCTTGTTTTCCTGAGGCTACACTAACAAGTTTAGCTTTTCGATCTTGTGAGATTAAAGCTCTGTTGATGGACCTTGATGCTTATGGAGGTGTAGACCCAAATGGTATTTGTCCTTTGTTTTTTATAAAGACAGCAGATTTCTTAGCTCCAAAGTTATCTGTTATTTTGCGCAAGTTAGCAAGAAGAGGAGCTTTTAGCACTTGTTGGAGAATTGGTAATGTTACTCCTCTATGTAAATGTGTTTGTGGTAGCTCAAGTCCCACTGATTACCGCCCAATTTTCATAACTCCAATATTATCTAAAGTTTTTGAACGTCTTCTGGCAAAATGTCTTAATAGGTTTAATAGGTTTGCTGAAGGTAATCATCTACTCCCTAGTTTGCAATTTGGTTTTCGTAAAGCCCTTGGAACATGTGATGCCCTTCTTACAGTCTCCAATGCTGTACAGAAATCCATTGATTGTGGTCGGGAAGTTCGTATGATTGATCTTGATTTTAGTGCTGCCTTTGACCGTGTTAATCATGAGGCCTTTGTTTTCAAACTCAAACAGTTGGGAGTGGGTGAGTCATTTTTTAGCATTATTATTGGTTTTTTAAGTAATAGATCTCAAAGAGTTATTGTTGATGGGCACCATAGTGAGTATAGGAATGTGATATCCGGTGTTTCACAGGGTAGTATTCTCGGCCCATTACTTTTCATACTATATACACATGACATTTGGTTTCGCCTAAAAAACAAGTTTGTTGCATATGCAGATGATGCTACTCTCTTTGCATCAATTCCATCCCCTGAATGTATATCTGGGGTTGGTGAATTCCTTAATAGAGATTTAGCTAAAATTAGTGCATGGTGCAAATTATGGGGTATGAAGTTGGATCCTAACAAAACTCAAAGTATGATTTTAAGTAGGTCAAGGACGATGGCTCCTCAACATCCGGATCTCAGTATTGAAGATGTTTCTTTAAATTTGTATGACTCTTTTATTCTAAAATTTTAGGTTTGATTCTCGAGAGCAAATTTACATTTGAGGAACACATTAGGTCTGTGTTCTTCAATTGCACAAAAAATAGGCTTATTGAGAAAGCCTTACAAGATTTTTGGTGATCAATCTGTTCCGAAGAAGTGTTTTAATTCTTTCATTCTACCCTGTTTTGAGTATTGTTCTCCTGTCTGGCGTTCAGCTGCTGATTCTCATCTTAATTTGTTGGACAGAAACTTACGGTCAATTAAATTTTTTATTCCTGATCTAGGTATCAATCTTTGGCACCATCGTTCAATTAGTTCATTATGCATGTTGCATAAGATTATTCATAACTCTGACCATCCTTTGCATTCAGATCTCCCTGGACAATTCTATCCTGTTCGTAATACTAGGCAGGCAGTTAATTCTAATAGCCAGGCTTTCTCCATCATGAGGCTCAATACTACACAGTATTCTAGAAGTTTTATTCCAGCTGTTACCAAGTTGTGGAATGATCTTCATAATCGGGTAGTTGAATCAGTAGAATTTCAAAAGTTCAAAGTTGGAGCAAATGTTTTTATGTTGACCAGGCTGACATGAGTCTTTTTGTAGTTTATATATGACATATCTGTTTTTGACATGGTTAATAGTTTATATAGAACATTTTTGTGCTCAAGCCATGTCGTCCTGATGGAAGTTCCTATAAGTAGCTTCCTAAGGGTTATATGTACTTCAGTGATATTCCAAGAGAATTATACCTTTAGGTATCCGGAATTCTTACTCCTGGCGCGAATATCCTTAAAGTTTCTCTCAAGGATATCGCATAATATCAGAGGACGTATTCTTGACACGCCACATAACAATCTGCACCCCTAATAGTGTTTTCGCTTCGAGGGGGGAGTGGCAGAATAGAAGTGGAGCCGAATCAATGTTACCCCCGTTCTCGTACTACTATTGAGTATGATAACAGCGCTATCTCCAAGATGGTGGACATTCCTTATTTTGTAGCGATTTCGCTCAGTGGTGTTCCCTGTTGATCTAACTTTTTCGATAGTTTTGCAAGGATTATAATTATGCATTCTCCATCTTCTTCCGTCTCTGGAAAGTTGAGTATTGGATCTTTACAATGAGTATATTTTAGCTCCTGTTTCACAGTGAAATTAGAGTAATTTATTGTGCTTAGGAGCTAGGCCTGTTAACGAAGGCGCCTTCTGTGCTGTCGTTCGTTAAGCATGTGATATTTAGTTAGTAGAACGAGTTCCCAGTCTTAAATAGCATTAATTAAACTTTTTTATTATGTTAGCTATTCAGGCAAATTATACTTGTAAAGATATTTATAATGCGCATAATTTCCTTTTCTATGTCGATCGTATAGTTAGAGTTTCGGTGAGTTAGGTAACCAAGTTCTCCTCTCGCCTAGGTAGCCTAACCTAGGCGTTCTATTATACATTCAGACATTTCCCCGGTTACCCTCGTGTATTGTTTTTCAATTCAAGTAGAGATAGATATTTCCTAGAATTATATGATACATTACACGTCTCCATGGAGATTTAAGGGTAACCTCTCCTTCCCTCTGAGCGTAGCTTTAGGCTACAACCCTATTGAGTCGTGCCCTGAATTTTATTCAGGCATGACTAGCCTTGGGTTTTTCTGTCTCTTCCCTTAACTGCAGGTTGTAGGATACCAGCAGGTTTTGGGATTCAGTCAGAATCTCAGAGTATTTAGTCTTGTGTCTGTGACCTGCCGGCAGGGTGAATAGGTTGTAGGATACCATCATTCCCCTACCGGCTAGGCTGCCGACATAGGAGGCTAGCCCTCCCTAGCCGCACTTAAAGTGGTTGTAGGATACCATCTTCTCCTTGCGGTCTAGAAGACTAGTCCTGTGCTTGCAGCCCCCTAGGCTGAAGAATAGTATTCTTCTTTGCCTAGGATGGTGGCGGCACTGGAACTCTGTTTCTCCCTTGTTGAGAGGAGGCGGCAATGCCGCCATCCCCTTAACTGGATTGTCAGTCTCTAGGTTGGAGAACAGAGTTTCTCCTTTCACCTATGACTCCGCCGATAATGAAACAGAGTTTCTTTAAGGTGTGGTTGGACTGACAACTTTGCCAGTTCCTTTCACACCTTATACAGGAACCTGTTCCCTCCCCCTCTGTCCACTTTTTGATGGCCGAGCCATTGTCTTTCACTCGGCCGGCACCCTGCAACCTTACCATTGCCGGTGGGTTACCTGGGCTGGCCAGATTCCCTCTCTACAGCCGTTGTCCGGCTGCCGGTAGCTATGTTAGCTGCAGGCAGCCATGACAACTGCCAGCTGCCATGTTGAATGTCGATGACCATATGTCTTTCAACTGCTGGCGGCCATGACGGCTGCCGACAGCGATGCATACTGCCGGTAGCCATGTCATCTGTCGGCGACCATGGTCTCTGCTGGTGGCTGACGACGGCCGCCAGCCAAGATGGCTGCCTGTGGTTGGCGACTGCCGGAAGCCATGGTGACTGAGAGTGGGAAGTCCCCTCTGTAACCAAGGTTCTTCAGTACTCCCTTGGACTGCTAGCCACAGGTTCTGTTGCCGGAGTACTGCCGACCAGGCGGGTACGATAGGTGCTGACTCAGACTGCAGCACGCCGACTGTACTAGTACTGCCGGAGGCTACTCTGCCGGCAGTGTATCGGCGACACCTTGCCGGCAATAGTACTGTAGCTGGATGGAAGCCTTAATTACTGTATACATACACAGTGAGAAATAACCTTTACTCCTTGCTATCTCTCTCTCTTTTAGCTAGAATGCTGGATGTGCCGTCAAGAACTAGCTATGCCGGCGACATGCCGGCTGAACTACAGTATATGTTATACAGGTAGCCAGTCTATCTACAGTATAGAATATACTGCAGATAGAGAACTATTATATATATTATACTATTAGTTATTTCCAATATATCTTGGGTATCCCTACAGAGGTATTTGCTGAGCCCAATCCCATATTGAATGAATATAATTTCTTCAATATTCTAATTAGAAATCAGTTTTTGGATTACCCTACAATATTAAATATTTTCAGGGCTTGGGTGTTACACTCCTAACCCTTAAAGGGTAGAGGCCTTATCCTTGAGTCTCCCTGATCAGGGAACTCTATGATTTAATTTTGTAAGGAAGGCCACGGTAAATAGGTTGAGTGGGATACGCAAATATATGTCTTTAATTTTCCCCTAGACCAGTTGGCGTCATGCCAGCTGGACCGCGCTGTCAGATGCTTGCTACAAAGGCAGCGTACTGGCTGAACTACAATATATAATTGTACAGTAGCCAGTAATTTGCAATATATATATACTGCAAATAGAAAAATACAGTACAATTATACAGTAGTTATTTCTAACGTAGCTTGGGTACCCTTGTGCAAGCTTCTGCTCGTACCGCTCCTATATTGAAAGAATAGTAGTTCTTTAATATTCTGATTGAGAATCAGTCATCCTTACCCCACAGTGTTAAGAATAAAAAGGGACAGTGAATTTTTACTTCTCTGCCCTTAGGGGTAAGAGCCCTTTTAGTTGGAGTTCCTTGATAGAGGACTCTCCCTATAGTTAATACTGAGGGGAGGTAACAACATTTGCTTGCAGGGGGTACACAAGTATGTGTCTCCTACTATCCCTTTATAGCTTACTATCCTAAGCTATTTTGTTAAAAGATGACGTTTGCATATTGATTATCAGTGTGATAATCCATTATATACTCATTCTGATTTCCTTTCTTTACAAGAGGAACACCAGATAACTTGTGCTGCAGTCTTCTGCAAGACCAAGAGTGTTTCTACGGTCATAATACTTGCAGGTTTCATACTCCCTGCAATATTATTTCCGAATCCCTACATTATTGGAACCCGCAGGTTTGCAATATATGTCGGACATTAATGTCCGAAGGTTTCGAGAATCCCAAGTCTATAGAGACTAGGGATACAGCTCGATACAAATTGCATGACTGGGTGAGAGGCTTCCAGAAAATCTCTCCAGGACCTTACCTACCTAATGATAGGATGCGTAAGCTACTATTTCCGAAGGCAAGTTAGGAAATAGTGGTGCCTCAGGCACCAATCACATCCCCCGACGGCCAGATAGCCTTTGGGAAGGTGGGCAGGAAGTGCCCGGGGGTAGAAGGGGAAAATGTCGTGTCGGAATTGCTTCCGCCTATGCCGGCTCTAGAGCCATTGACATCGACACCTTCATCTCTTACCCTTCTATTAGATTGAATGGACCAATTATGGACCGAAGTGAATAATCTAATAGAGAGCTTTCGTAAACAAAACGAAAAGCAGGAAGTGAAATGCAGGATAGAGCCTCGCAAAGCTCCTCTTGTCACTTCCCAAAGGTCATTCAAACGACCCATGGATCAAGACCCACCAACATGCTATAAAACCAATCCCTGGGGGTTTGCGGAACTGATGCCGATTTTAAATGGTTACTCGGTGTTGAAGGTATTCTCACTGGGTAACAAGCACCCTTTCTTTCTCGCTCCTGCTTCAATCTCATTCCCCTTTATGGGGAAGGCATTTAAATATGCTGCCAAGGCAGTGGAGGCAGGTAGGCCATGTCCTGCACTCAAGGAGTGCAAGCCTCCGTCACCAGCCTTTCCCAGATAGGAGAAGGACTGGAAGGAAGTCCATTTAACTTTCTCAGTAGGAAGATTAGATGCGGGTGTCGCCAGTCGACAATTTAACGAGAGTCTTCCTGAACTTTCTGAGTTTTTCTTGTATAATGAACAAGAGACAAAGGAGACTTGCAGCCTCCCTTTCTTTACAAAACTATATAGAGTTTTGTTCAACCTATCAAAATACCCCAGACATGCTCATGGTCTTAGCCGAAATGCACATAGCTACCTTAGTGAACGACCTTTACGCCTTTTTGAAGGCTAGGAGAGTATGTAGAGAGTTTGTGTTCGCTGCTGCAACAGTGAAACATGAAACAAGGAAGCTAATATTTTCCAACATCTGGGGTGAAGACCTCTTCCCAGACGAGGTAGTTAGGAAAGTGATTAAGAGCGCCACTATGGAGAACATAAGTCTTCTCCAAAAGTGGGGTATCCTTTCAAAGAGAAAGCCTTCCATTGTTTTGGGTCCCCAACCTAAAAAGAAGACGGGAAAGGCTGGAAATATCCGGGCTGTTCAACAACATCCCACAGTTCCAGTGACCATGGTGCCACAGGCAGGTGGTCAAAAGTTTAAACCTACTGATTATTCGAAACATGGAGATGCTTCTGGTAGGAGGGAGATTCCTTCAGGATTGTCGGACCTTCGATCCTTAGGTCCAAGGCTTAATCAAGATGGGACTATGAGGGGAAACTGAAATATCTCCACCATCATTTCCTTAACTTCTCCTACAATCCAAAACCCTCCTGGAGGAGTATACCTGAGAGCTCTAGAGCTTTCAAGTGGTAAGGAAACTATAGTCCATCGAGTTCCAGGGAAGGCTGTTCTGTTCATGAGAAGGACTCAAGAAATCTCAGAGTCATTCTGAACTTGTCGCCACTCAACAAGTTCATATAAAACAGAAAGTTCAGAATGTTAATCCTTCTGAACATATGGACCTTGTTTCAAAAAGGGGTGTTCGTAGTCTTGTCAGGCCTGAAAGGTGTCCTTTGGCAATTTCCAGTCAATCACCCCCTTCCCTCCTGTCTAGGATTCAAGTTACAGATAGTAACGTACATCCAAGGAAAGATACGTGTCGGACGAGACACAGTCCTAAATATCTTCATATGAATGACAAACTTAGTTATGTAAAAAACCAAGCCTAGAAATGGTTCAGGCAACAATGTACATGGACAAGAGGCTGGGGTTGGGCAGCACCCGAAGTGGCTGGTCTATGTGCATCCACGGAAATGACCCGGTTCCCGGGACATCGCGGATGCAAGATAAGCTTCTAGAAGTCTCGATTCTCTCCAGCTCAAAGGTTTAAATAGCTGAAAAACCATTGAAGCCTATGGTCACATCAACACTCCTTTCCATTGGGAATATAAAAGGAGATTCCAAGGTCGGTCAAGAGACTCAGGTAATCAGTCAAATTTCCAAGAAACTAACAGGGAAAAGCTCTGAACTCTCTCCAGCTCGCAATAGTGATAGACCTAGTGCTAAGAGCACAGCGGAAAGATGCGTCAAGAGCCTGGAGAAAATACACATCAAACGCTTGAAGAGATCTAAAAAGACCGATATAGGTCCCTCTTTATTCGCTTCTCTAACAAAAGTCAAAGCCCGAAAGCCCCAAGACCATGCTGGTCCTGTCATGAGTGGGGAATCTTTCTCCACAGAGATCAGACCTCCTACGACTGATCTGGGACACCGAAGCGATAATGAGACGTCACAATCAACAATGCTAAAGAACGTCTCATGCAGTCTAGGTGACGTTAACCATCCCTTACTTAAAGGGATGGCACCTGTCAGCAGTTCATATACAATTGATCCACAATGTGACCGTGGATGGTCTATTTCGGTTCAAGCCAATAGAGTTGGAATGGTCCATGGACACAGACCTATTCCCTCCCAGATGGGAACAAGTCCCAGAACTGCAGATCGACCTCTTCATCACGGGCGTCTTCAAGAAACTACCTCGATATGTAGCCCCATACAAGGATCCTCTAGTGGAGTTTATAGACAGCATGTCTCTGGTATGGAAGGGATGGACTCAGGTATTCCAGTTAATCCCATCAAATCACTTGCTGAAGGTCCTCAACAGGCTCAGATACTTCCAAGTGGGAGTAGCTCTATTGGCTCCCAAGTAGCCCTAGAGCAATCTGTCCTCCTTAATGAAGGAACTGAAGCTGAGGCTGGCCCTATTTATGAACCTAGGTCTATTTCAGAAGGTTCAGAAATTAATTGCCTTCGTTTTATCACAGGAACCCGAACCCTTCATTTCATGATTTTCTTGCCCTAGAGGTTAGAAAAAGATTTGGGATATCAGAAGGCAATATAGAATTCTTAGAAGAATACAAGGCTAAGTCAACTAGAAGACAATATGAGTCTTCTTAGAAAAAGTGGGTTGCGTTTGTGAAAGAAAAAGGACCAAAAGAAATTTCAATGAACTTCTGTCTGTCCTTCTTTGTCCACCTTCATAATCAAGGTCTGGCGGCCAACACAATAACTACGTGCAAGTCAGCCTTGACTAGACCTCTTCTATACGCCTTTCAATTGGATTTGGCGAATGAAATCTTTAATAGGATTCTGAAGGCATGTGCAAGGCTTAGGCCTGCAGCATCACCAAAGCCCATCTCTTGGTCTTTGGACAAGGTCCTACATTATGCCTCATCGGTGAACAATGAAGATTGTTTCCTTAAGGATCTAACCCTAAAGGTTATTTTTCTGTTCACTATAGCCTCTGGGGCTAGAGTTATTGAAATAGTGGCCCTATCTAGAGATGAGGGCCAGATTCAGTTCACAGAAGCGGAAGAACTGAATCTTTTCCATGACTCAACCTTTCTTGCTAAGAACGAGCTACCCACTAAGAGGTGGGGTCCCCGGAGAATCTGCCCTCTGAAGAAAGATGTCTCTATTTCCTGTAGAGTGTCTAAAGGTCTATCTTCGTAGAACTTCAGATTTCAGGGGAGGACAGCTCTTTAAAGGAGAAACCTCTGGATCAAACTTATCCCTGAAACAACTGAGGGCGAAGCTCACCTACTTTATTTGTAGAGCGGATCCTGACAGTACTCCCGCAGGTCATGATCCGAGAAAAATTGCTTCATCACCGAACTTTTTTCAGTATATGTACTTCGAGCGGCTTCGTTCCTATACTGGATGGAAATCATCCAGAGTGTTCTACAAACACTATGAAAAACAGGTCCATGAACTGAGGCATTATGTGGAGGTGGCAGGTAGTGTTTTAAAACCGGCCGTCTAATTCTGCGATGAACAGCTAATTGACTTGGACTGTCAATTAAAGGGAGAAGGGGTCATCACTTTTAGTGTGACCTCCTTTAAATGAGTGTTACAATGGTGACACTAATTCTGTTCAAAATCCCAGGTGTGGAATTATACAGATAGCACTAGTGCCGTGTGTACGTAGTACACAGTGTCGATAGAATGTAACCGCTACAAAGATTATGAAGAGAGATTTTATCATAAATTTTTCTTCAATCTGAGAGTGGCACTCATCATTTCTTTCCCTTTCAAGAAAGAAATATAGTTTCTGTATTTCTTACGTGTATAATTCCATTGTCATATTACATTCGTTTTACTGGTTAACTCATTTTGTCATATATGAAGAATAAATGTCTATTAGAATGTATTGCGTCCTAATTCGCCCGACAATTGCATGTATAAAATGCCAGAGTTATTGACTTAC
>NC_090736.1:70137865-70145365 GCF_036898095.1 Palaemon carinicauda
GGAGGATGTGTTGTCACACTCGCTGAAGGCATGAAACATAGTCAGAGCTCGACACTTTAGACCTAGAGAACCAGCTATGGTGTGTACAGGGATATAGTTGAAGTTGTCCCTAACCCCAAAGCTGATCCACAGTTCACTTGCATTAATTGGAAGACACAATGCTATAGCTAACACTACTACATCAGTGTCCACAGTTCTGATCATGATCCTCTCACAACCATGTTGAACAGCATCTTTTGCATGGAGAGGAAGCCTTGTGTCTGCTTTCTCATGGGAGCACGGAGATATTTGATCAATACTTTCCCTCTGGGGGTTGCAAAGGACCAATTCTCCTTTTGTTGACATAATTTGCTTGCCCTATGGACAGCTGACAGTAGTACATCGATCCGCTAGAAAACTGAAGAGCTCGGGGTTGTTTGCATCACACCGCAAGAAAGCCTTCCAGTTGCCAGGAACAGGAGTGTTAGCCTTTACTTTTCTGCGGTCCCCCTCTCCTCTGAGACTCCTAGCAGTCACCTTCAGACTGTCTTGGAAGTACTGATCTAAGATAATATCAACTCTTCTTGCTGACTCCAGTTGACGCTTAACATGTGGTACAAATACCAGGTCAGCATACTCTTTGGTCCCATGTTGAAGTTTTCCACCCATGACAATAATGGTGGACTGGACTGATTCTCATTGCGGAAAAACTCATCAATATCCCCATCTCTCACTTGGCAAGACACATACAATTTAGAGAAAAGAGAACAGTCTTGTTTCAATGGTGCAATTTGTTGCTTCTCCTTTGACACTTTGCGGGAAGGTTGGCTGTTGAATAGAGGAAATTTGTTCCTTTTGATAGGGTCTGTCAGACTTTTTGTTCTGTCTTCTAGCCGTTCCTTCACAGAATCACTATATTGTTCATTTCCCACCCTTTTGATATGCCTTACAGTTTCTAACATCCTGGGTGCCTAATACAAGAAGATCAGATGAATCTTCCATGAATGGATTTCCCATATCTTCTAATGTATCACACAAGGATTTGACTTGCTTTCTGTATGTTGTCTGTAACCCCCGTTGAGCTTCATGGTGTCTTTGGTCTGAATGCTCTTCCGCCTGTCTCCGGAGTCCTTCCACCACAGTTTTAAACTCATACAACTCTTGACACTTCTGGCCCAGCCACCATCCATCTTTGGAGTTGTGCACTGTTTTCAGTTAGGCCCACAGCATCACCATCTCCTTTAATCTGTTTGTTGTTCTGTTCGTGAGCTTGGTCTAATGGGATGCCGGAAAATGAGTGTTGTGTTTTGTGAACAACAAACTTTCCTTCTGAGAATTCAGCAGCAACCTCAGGATGCATCAAATCCAGGGAAGCCATATCTCTAATGTGCACTGCAACCCAACGAGCATAATTTGGGCGGTCAAGTGCAAAGAACCATGGGGCCAGCTTTGTGAGTGCATCCTTGTACAGATTGAAGTTGCCTTGTCGCAATGATTGGAGGAAATCCATCAAAGCTAGTTCTAGGTCAAGTGTGATGGACCAGAAGTTAAACATAGGGACTGCATTTTCCATTTTCACTCTCCATTGCTCAAAGCTTAGAGGATCTGTGGTGTGGTCTTCTGTTTGGTGACGCTTGTAGGGTCTATCCATGAGAATGTACAAGCTCCCTGGGGTCACCTGGTGGGCATGCCTCGTTCTCATTATATGTGCAGCCTTCAGGAAGGAGTCTGCAGTACCTTGTGAGGCTATCTCTGCCTGCACAAGGGTGTTGGTCCATCCAGTTCCTTCCAGCCAGTCTCCAAGAACTTTGAGAAAGGCCAGCTCAATGTGTAAGCCACCAAACATCACTGCAACTTGGTTCTCACCTAAATGTTGGGGTATTACCATTGGAGTTGTTTGGCAATAGCATACAGTGGCTGATCACAGGCAACTACAGGGATCTGAACAGGATTCAGTAAATCTACTGCATTCTTCACAACTTTCATAGTATGGGCAATCGTGGCACTTGACTTAGCCTCCTCATAGAACAGTGGGAGCAATGAGCTGATGTCGGAAGGAGCAGGCTGTTCTGTGTGGACCTGATCAACATGGTATGTAGCCCAGGATGTCTTTAGGTCTGTTGATGACTCCGCTTCAATCTCTTCTTTCACATGTTTCAACCACCTGCAAAATGATTGTATAACAAACAAAATGCTTGTCACTGTAGAATGGTAAGAATTGAGACAGATAACAACAACATTTAGAGCAATTTTTCAGTATGTTTGACTTATTTCAAAATTTAAATGGGCATTTGCTGGTAAAGTATTGTTCTCCTGTACTTATTTTTATTCTCATTGTTTAGAACATCCTTGAAAATATATGTAAGGACTGCAAAATTATAATTATACGATGAAAATCGTTCGAATAGCAGCATTTTCCTGAATTTTGCCGGCCATCTTGAAAAAAGCGGCCATATTGGAAAGATATCAAATGGGTCTCTATCACATTTCAAAATGTACATCAAAAGCTAACTTTGTGCAAAATTTGGTGCTTTTAACCGAATGTGAACGATTCCTCCATATTTTTACCGAAAACGGCTGGACTATACTAGGAGTTGGTGCTGGCGAGGAAAAAGAACACGATGGTGATTAGAATGATAGTGAATTGCTCTATAATGAGAAGGAAGAAAGGAAATTAGAATAGAATAAGGGGAGATAGGAGAAACGATTCCAATGGTTCCAATACTGTGATGTTGGAATGTCGCTGAAAATGACCATATAAATTTCGATTATAACGTAGGAATGTGGCAATATAAAGAGGAAATATGCAATGTTTTATTGAGTCAAATAGGGCAGATGCTCTTTGATAAAGAATAATTAAACCAAAATAATTCGGCCAAAAAAAAAAATATGCATAAATGGAAACTCTCTCTCTCTCTCTCTCTCTCTCTCTCTCTCTCTCTCTCTCTCTCTCTCTCTCTCTCTCTCTCTTTTCCAATTCTAAAAGGAGTGCTGCCTGAATGGTAATGTTTTTTTCATATATTATCTTCAATATCAAAGAATGAAGTTGATATCTATACATCTATTTCAATCTATCTACAGTATATACATATATACTTATGTGTGTAATGTAAGTATACGTACCCATTTATATACAATTATATATATATATATATATATATATATATATATATATATATATATATATATATATTTATATATATATATATATATATATATATATGTATGCATATATACATATATATATATATATATATATATATATATATATATATATATATATAAATATACATATATATACATATATATATATATATATATATATATATATATATATATATATGTATGTATATATGTATATATATATATATATATATATATATATATATATATATATATATATATATATATATATATTTATACATATGTATATATATGTATATATACAGTATATATATATATATATATATATATATATATATATATATATATATATATATATATATATGCAGTATATATATATATATATATATATATATATATATATATATATATATATATATATGCAGTATATATATATATAATATATATATATATATATATATATATATATATATATATATATATATATATATATATATATATATGTGTGTGTGTGTGTGTGTGTGTGTGTGTATCAAAATTATCAATACAACCTAATCATTCAACAATATTTTGATTATGTTTGCAGATTTTCTGATGCCACCAGTCCATTACATTCCGAAAATCCCATAAAATTCCCATCATTTTAAACCTTTGTCACTTTAAACGTCTTACGATCTAAGCCCTGAATCTTCCGGTACAACGTATTGATCTTAATACAAAGTTTTTACGAAGTCAGTATATGATGATATATATATTTTTTTTTTGACTCGGGCTAAGTTTTCTTACTCCACCCTTTAAAAAAAAAGAAAATTCTGGAGAAATTTTAAATTCCGCACATGACCTAGTTATTTACGTCTTCTCATGACGTACGTAAGAACGAGCTATGGCTTCTCATAACACATGTAATGAGTTACAACTTCTCAAAGCACACATACAAATGGCTACATCTTCTTACAGCACACACAAATATTTACAGCTTCTCACAACACATGTATAAACGAGCTACAACTTCTCATGACACATATACGAATGAGCTACCGTTTCTCATAACACATATACAAATAAGCTAAAACTTCTCAGGACACTCGTGAACGAGTTTTGACTTATCACGACACACATACGAAGGAGTTAATGCTTCTCACAACACATGTACAAATGAGCTACAGCTTTTCACAGGACATACAAATGTCTATAGATTCTCATAACACATGTATAAATGAACTACAACTTCTCACAACACATACGAATGAGCTACGGTTTTTCACAACACATGTACAAACAAGCTTCAACTTCTCATAGCACACACATGAATGACTACAGCTTCTCATAATACATGTAAAAACGAGCTACAGCTTCTCATGACACATATAAGAATGAGCTGCGGTTTCTCATAACATTTACAAATGAACTACAACTTCTCACAGCACATATACAAATGACTACAGCTTCTCATAACATATGTATAAACGAGCTACAACTACTCACGACACATAAACGAATGTGCTACGGTTTCTCACAACAAATGTACAAACGATCTACAACTTCTCACAGCACACACACGAATGACTATAGATTCTCATAATACATGTATAATCGAGCTACAGCCTATCGTGACACATATATGAATGAGCTAAGGTTTCTCACAACACATGTACAAAGGAGCTACAACTTCACACAGCCCACCTACGAATGACTACAGATTCTCATAACACATGTATAAAGGAGCTAGAAATTCTCACGACACATATACGAATGAGCTACGGTTTCTGACAACATGTACAAATGAACTACAGCTTCTCACGGCACATATACGAATGACTATAGCTTCTCATAACACATGTATAAACAAGGTACAACTTCTTACAACACATGTACGAATAAGCTACGGTTTTTTTTCACAACACATGTACAAATGAGCTACAACTTCTCACAGCACATACACGAATGACTACAGCTTCTCATAATACATGTATAAACGAGCTACAACCTCTCATGACATATATATGAATGAGCTACGGTTTCTCACAACACATGTACAAAGGAGCTACACCTTCTCACAGCCCACCTACGAATGACTACAAATTCTCATAACGTATGTATATACGAGCTACAGCTTCTCATGACAGATATACGAATGAGCTACGGTTTCTGACATGTACAAATGAACTACAACTTCTCACAGCACATATACGAATGACTATAGCTTCTCATAACACATGTGTAAACGAGTTACAACTTCTTACAACACACATACGAATGACTACAGCTCGTCATAATACATGTTTAAACGAACTATAACTTCTCACGACAAATATATGAATGAGCTACGGTTTTTACACAACACATGTACAAACGAGTTACAACTTCTCACAGCATACATACGAATGACTACAGCTCCTCATAAAACATGTTTAAACAAGCTATAACTTCTCACGACACATATACAAATGAGCTACGGTTTCTTACAAAACATGTACAAACGAGCTACAACTTCTCATGACACACATGAACGAGTTATGACTTATCACGACACACATATGATCGAGCTAAAGCTTCTCACAACGCATATACAAAGGATCTATGACTTCTCACGACGCATGTACGAACGAACTACTGTCAAGGATAACTGTACCTTTACCTTTGTCTGGACGAGTAATTATCAAATTTTTATCGCTGGCTAGGTTTTTCAAAATGTCATAATCATTCTTGGTAAAAAAAAAGGAGCCCATTTACTAGTAGTTTTAAGATTATTAAAAGAGCTGTGGGCGAGGGCTGAGAATTGTGATCCTAAAAACTATATTTCTGCAAAAGGGAAGTTTAATTATTCTCTGAAAAAGTATCTCGAGAGGCAGAAAGAATTGCTGATAATTTGGGCGATAGTTGGGGAGGCAAAAGTCTTAGAACACTAAAACAAACCAAAGCAATAGATGGAAATACGTATCAGGACCTTTTTGTAACAGGATCTACATATGGACTTATGTACGGACTGCCAAAGATACACAAAGAAGGAATTCCTTTGAGACCCATCCTTTCTTCCATTAACACTGCTAGCTATAAACTCGCCAAATTTCTTGTCCCTTTACTCCAACCACTGACTCTCAACAAATACACATTAATAAACTCGGCTTCCTTTAAAGATGACATTATCAAGCAGGACTCAGATCTGTACATGGCAAGCTTTGACGTGGAATCTCTGTTTACAAATGTTCCCGTTGTCGAGACTATCAACATCATTTTAGACAGGCTATTTCCCACTGACGATTGCTTGTTCAACAATTTTAATAGAACTCAATTCAAGTTGCTTTTAGAATTAGCCGTGCTGGATACGCCCTTTGTTTTTAATAATACGGTTTTTAAGCAGACTGAGAGGATGGCCATGGGAAGCCCTCTGGGTCCTACTTTTGCCAACATATTCATGTGCTCCCTGGAGGAGCGAGCTTTAGATGTATGCCCACCTAATTTCCGCCCACTCTTTTATAGACGCTACATAGATGACACTTTCGCCTTGTTCAGATGTAATTACCATGCTAATACCTTTCTTGAGTATTTAAACAACCAACACCATAACATTAGATTTACGGTTGAAACAGAGACACAGAATTCACTTCCGTTCCTTGATGTGAGGATATCCAAGGACGAGTCTGGCTTTCATACTAGTATTTATAGAAAGAGCACCTTTACTGGCCTGGGGACCAATTTTTTATAGCTCATGTTTTTTTAACTTTAAACTGAATTCCGTGTCAACTCTCCTCCATAGAGCCATTAATCTGACATCAAGCTGGTCTACCTTTCATACTGAAGTGACTTTCCTTGCTGATTACTTTAAGAATAATTATTTCCCTCCAGCAATTTTTCATAGATTCCTTAATAAGCTACTTAATCTGAAATTCAATCCAACCCCAATAGTCCACAATGTCCCCAAGCTCCGTATGTTTGCTAGATTTCCCTTTCTCCATAATAATAAATTTAGGAAAAATTGCATTAACCTATTCAGTGAGCAATTGCCTGCCTTAATTTGAAACTAATTCCCATAAACCCCCGAACTATCGGCTCACTCTTCCAAGTCAAGGATAAGATCAGCCCCCTGTTTGCCTCCGGTGTCGTTTATAAGTATAATTGTCCCAGATGTGATCTTGGCACTTACATCGGTTGCACCAGGAGGCTGCTAAAAGTCCGAATTTCCTCTCATCAAAGAATTAGCTATAGAACGGGTTGTCGACTATCAAATCCAGAACAATCTAGCATGAGAAATCACAGTAAAAGTTGCAAAACACACATAGATACCAGTCATTTTAATATAGTAGGAAGAACCCGACATATAGACGAACTAACCACCCTTGAATCAATAATGATTAAGCTAACTGTACCTTCTCTTAT
>NC_090736.1:70155365-70170365 GCF_036898095.1 Palaemon carinicauda
TTATATGTGAAAATTTTGTTTTAATATTGTTACTGTTCTTAAAGTATTTTATTTTAATTATTCACTACTTTCATAAAGATTACTATTTCCTTATTTACATTCCTCACTGGGCTATTTTTCCCTGCTGGCCCTGTTGGACGACTTGGGCTTACAGCATCCTGATTTTCCAACCAGGGTTATAGCTAAGCAAGTAATAATATATATATATATATATATATATATATATATATATATATATATATATATATATATATATATATATATATATATATATATATGTATATATATAGAAAGATATTCACCCACACATACATATATACATATATATATATATACATAATGTGTGTGTATATATATATATATATATATATATATATATATATATATATATATATATATATATATATATATATATATATATATATATATACCTATAGATAGATAGATAAAAAGAGAGATATACTGTATATTCACATAGGAGGCGTTAAGAATTGTTGGTTATATTTATATGGGAGATTAACTATGAATACAATCAGCTCTTGGATCCTTGGAGGTAATGATATGATGTTAATTTTACCTATAAATAAAATACAAGCCAGAAAGGGAAGGCTAAAGCTTCAAGGAATCACCCCTTTAACGAAAAAGACATTCTCTCTCTCTCTCTCTCTCTCTCTCTCTCTCTCTCTCTCTCTCTCTCTCTCTCTCTCTCTCTCTCTCTCTCTCTCTCTGTATATATATATATATATATATATATATATATATATATATATATATATATATATATATATATATATATATATATATATATATATATATACATATATATATATATATATATATATATATATATATATATATATATATATATATATATATATATATTAGCTCAAAGCTAATATATATGAAGCTTAGGCTATTTGAGGCTGTAAGGTTTAACAAAATTATATGATTGCAAAACAAAGAAAGAACAGGCCAGATAAAAGTCACTCTTATGAGTTGCTAAACATTTCACATTACTATATCCGGCATCTTTCAGTAAGAGCAGTTTGACAGTGTAAGATTTCATTCATTAATTTATTACTTGTAAATTTTGTTTTAATTTCAGTAGGCAAAATTTCTATTGAGATAATGTATAACAAAGGAGGGTTATTTTCAATTGACGAGAGATCTTCATTTTGTGAAAGCTATTAAGAGTGTGTTTTTGCATTAGTTGAGAAAAAAAATAGTGTTTATCTTTTAAGGAAGGTAAATTCATAATACAATAAGGTAGAATATTTATTCCATATAGTTAAGTGAATAGTTAAACCCTTTTCTCGCTAAACATCATAGAAATTTGAGACATATACTTTCATAGTCTATATTCGCATTTCCTATAAATTCTCTCAGATCGTAGATCTGATCAAAAGCTCAAAGATTGATGTTGTTATTAAAATAAGTATTTCATTCTAATTTTTTATAAGCGAACGAAACAAATAATCTCACAGCATTTAAATCTTTTCAATTAGGCCATTTTACTTCCCATTTCCTTCTGAAGCCATTACTTGTCGTTATATCTTCATGCACAGTAAATGCACTCTGTAAAAACCGGGAGAGAATTTTGGTCACTGACAAAGGCCATGAATTACCAACCCTGTTATAAATCAAGGTGCAAAAATATTTCTAAAAGCCTCCGAGGAAAATATAAAGAAACATGCTCTGGACCAGGCATTTAATATGAAATATCATTGAAATGGAGAATTTTGCAGTGACAAACTCTTAGAATTGTATCTTATTGGCATGAAACCTTCTTAGAATTATATCTGTTAGGCGTGAAAAACCCTTCAAAATAGGAATATTTGACTTGAAATCTATTTAGAATGATTCTTTTCTAGATTCAACAGCTCTTAAAATTGGATCAATGTAGCATAAAACTTTTCGAATTGGGATAATTCAGCATGATACCCTATTATAATTGGATTGTTTTGGCCCGAAACCCTCTCGGAACTAAACCCTATTAAGATCGGGAACCTACTCATGATTGGAACTCTTTGGCGAGAAAAAATCTCTTAGAATTTGAATTTCTTGGATTGGAAACATTTTAACATTGATATGGTTTGGCATGTAACCCTTATAGATTTATTAATTATGACATGAAACCCTCTGACTACTTCTTTGGCTAAAAAACCTCTTAGAATTGTAACTTTTTCTCACGCAATCCTCTTAAATTTTAGTAATTTTAAATTAAACTTTCTTAAAATGGAATTGTTGAGCCTGAAACCCTCTGAGAATTGGAACTTTCGTCATAAAACACTCTTAACACTGAAACATTTTTAGCCAACTGTGACTTCATTATGTAACTTTCAACTGCATGGGAGAGATTCAGTAGTTGACTTAAATCTCCTCCGTTCCATTCACTATTTCCACAATTACACCTGTTCCCTGAGTTTTACATGGCCGGGGACTGGTTTTCAATGGCGTTTCTCGGAGGACTTTGTCAAAATTGGTTCTTACGGAAGTAGTTACTTTGCGACATTAATGTTATAATTTAGAAAAGAAGTGTGACAGAACTTACAAAACATGCTTCTTCATTTAAATGTGTATATTTTTGTGTTTATGAGAGAGAGAGAGAGAGAGAGAGAGAGAGAGAGAGAGAGAGAGAGAGAGAGAGAGAGAGAGAGAGAGAGAGAGAGAGACTGAATAAATTATTTGCTTGTTAATTCTAGTTTTTCGTTTCTACGGTACTTGAGGAATGATGCAAATGAGAGAGAGAGAGAGAGAGAGAGAGAGAGAGAGAGAGAGAGAGAGAGAGAGAGAGAGAGAGAGAGAGAGAGAGAGAGTAGCTCAAATATGCCCCTAAATAACGTTTATTTCTTGAGCCCCGTTGTAGAGATCTCCCCCTAAAAAGGGCCTGCCAATTACGATTTTTAAGTTTTATCCTACTAATTGACTAATCTATGCAGTGGTTTTTTTGCTCGTAGAGCTGTGACCCTAACAATAACAGAATTTGATGGTAATTAATCCTTATTTCTCGTCAGATGGTATTTTTTATAAAAAGTATTATAGATTCAAATGAGGTTATCCTCTTTTCACTGTCCATATGCAGGCGCATGGTTTTAAACAGTTTGTATAAAAGGTGCCTTTTATGACGCAAAGGGTCAACAGGCGAAGGAGATGATGATAAAAGGTGTCTTTTTTTTTTTTTTTTTTTACGCAAAGGAGGCCCTTTATGTCAATAGGAGTAGGAATATATGATGATAAAAGGTCTCTGGTTTCAGTTCCAGTTTCATCAGAATAGATGCTCACTAGAACGTCAGCTGGGCAAACCCAACCTACCACTTTGGTCGGGCTGGGATCGATCTGCTGTCATGCCAATGTTATGGCTGATAATTTAGCTTTATGGAATCCGATCAGTCTCGAACTCGACAGCAATTCACAGCTGTCCATAGATATGGGAAAATTTAATTTTCTAGTGGCACTGCCATTAGAAAGTGGCAGCGCCGCTAATCACAGGCAGATTTCAACTCTTTGTAGCTGGATTATGGCTAAGGATCATTTGAAGTGATAGAAGACAAGACGCAGCTCAACCTTCAAATATACAGCTCCAAGATTGGGAAACAAGTTCTTACTTTATAAAAGTTATAAAGTTTTTCTTAAATGAAACTGAGGTCTTCCTCATTTTTCTAGCGTTATAATAATGAGGATTTGCCCACCAAAATGAAGTACGCCGAACGATTCTTCAAATACTATAAGTTTGTTGTATATGACCAACAAATATTGCGGGTAATTTGGGAGAAAGAACTTAATAAAAAGAAGCAAAATGTAAAGTAAAATAAGTCATAATGTCCTTGTTTTATGCAGGTTCGAATGCTAGCGCGGAGTTTTTTTCTATAATTCAAACCAATCCGCTGTGATAGTATTTCTT
Organism: Palaemon carinicauda; assembly: GCF_036898095.1. Lineage (NCBI taxonomy): Eukaryota > Metazoa > Arthropoda > Malacostraca > Decapoda > Palaemonidae > Palaemon > Palaemon carinicauda. Next base: position 70,159,267 of record NC_090736.1, read on the forward strand.
CACGAATAATATTCTATTGAGATATCCTTCTGCACATCAAGAAAAAAAAGAAAGAAAAAAAAGCCGGTTAGTTAGTGCTGTAAAGGAGGATACATCACCTTTATCTTTAATTCACAGGAGATATCCTCATCTGAAGCAACAAAACAACACCTGTTAGCGGGATATGTAAATTAGTAATCATTTTCATATGGATCAAGTAAACCTTGGGAATCATCTATAACAAATTTGTATTGTTTCTGATATTGTTTAGTAAGTATATTTTAGACCAAGTCCTAACCATTAAATGATAACTTTTCACTTGGGGATTATATGGCAAAGAAAATAAAGAAGTATAAAATGAAGTAGTTTTCGTTTCATTAGCTGTGTACTTAGAACTATTTTCTAGCGAAAAAAATGGTACTATTTTCGAATTGAAATCTACGTTCTTTTTCATAAGTATATCAAGAAATACAAAATGTAATGCCACTCTTTTTTTTATATTCATAAGAATTATTTTCAAGTAGTTTTCCAAGCCCAAACACCTCGCTTAAAGAATCTTTCAGCATTGACACGTTCCTTTAAGATATACAGGAAAGTGAGCAATCCAATTGTGCTCCAGTATCGTCTTTAAGACAAACTTACTTCCCAAAATAGGTTTTGTTCGCTCTGCGCATACAGGGAAATAACGCTGTTTATAACACGATATTAAGGTTAATATTCTTCTGACACCCATTTCACGATCCTTCCCTGTTTGGCTAGAACAAATAATTGTCTTTATTCTCCAGGCGTATAATGGTGTTCACGAGTCCAAGTTACTGTAACTTTGTTTTGGGAAGAGTCTGCAATGATGAGTTGATGGCAAACAATATAGAAAGCCAAATAAATGAAATTATTCTGAATCATACAACTTAATATTAATTATTTAAGGGCAAACCCTTATATTCACCAAACTTGAATTAATATTTTGAAAGACGATGTTGAAACTTTCATAAATGAAAATAACAAATCCCACGTTTATTGCGATAAACCATTAAATATTTTAGTCTCGTTTGATAGAATATATACATATTCCATATAACATTTAATTTTTCACTTACACGACTTTCTTGACTAGAAAAAGGTTGACACATCTTCAGATAGTTAGCTGGAAGACTTTCGAATTGAATAACAAATATATGGTACACAGACTGACTGAAAAAACAAAACTACTGAATATAAGGGGAAAACTTATAACCGGTAAAGCTATAACATAACAACAGAAAGTATGTCGCAAATAACCATCAGTGCTCTCTTTATTATACCAGGAAGACGGTTAAATTCACAGTAAAAGGAAAAGTATTTCGGTTCTCTAAGTAATTAGAGAAACATGATGTTGAACAAAAAGTTTTACAGGAACCATCTGGATAATAATTCGCATTGCCTTAAGAAATACAATGAGGAGTTTGTAGTAACCACTTATGGAAGAGAAAAGTCTCAATAAAGGGTTGGTATCTAGACAGACTAATATCACTTGAAAAACAAAACTTACTTGCAAAAAAAATAGAAAAAAAAGTGATGTTTTACCCCTATTATTATTATTATTATTATTATTATTATTATTATTATTATTAATTGCTAAGCTACAAACCTAGTTGGAAAAGCAGAATGCTATAAGCCCAGGGGCTCCAACAGGGAAAATGGCCCAGTGAGGAGAGGAAGAAAGGAAAAATGAAATATTTTAACAAAAATAACATTGAAGTAAATATATTCTATTTAAACTATAAAAACTTTAACAAAACAAGAGGAAGAAAAATAACATAGAACAGTGTGCCCAAGTGTACCCTCAAACAAGAGAACTCTAACCCACGACAGTGGAAGACCATGGCACAGAGGCTATGTTACTACCTAAGACTAGAGAACAATGGTTTTATTTTGGAGTGTCTTTCTCCTAGAAGAGCTGCTTACCATAGCTAAATAATGTCTTCTACCCTTACCAAGAGGAAAGTGGCCAATGAGCAATTACAGTGCAGTAGTTAACCTCTTGGGTGAAGAAGAATTGTTTGGTAATCTCAGTGTTGTCAGGTGTATGAGGACAGAGGAGAATATGTAAAGAATAGGCCAGACTACTCGGTGTGTGTGTTGGCAAAGGGAAAATGAACCATAACCAGAGAAAGGGATCCAATGTAGTACTGTCTGGCCAGTAAAAAGACCCAATAACTCTCTAACGGTAGTATCTCAATGGCAGGCTGATGCCTCAGGCTGACTAGGCTGAAGCCTTGGCACCCAACAAGACCAGGGGCTTATACAGCTTTTTTTTTATTTAGTGTTAAATGATAAAATTGTGGATTATTCACTTCATTTGTGATATCATTGTCATAAATTGTACGAAAGGAGAGCGTGAAGGGAGGGGTAAGTGTTGTTAGATTTGGAGAGCTCCAAAGAATTTTGAAGCCTATGGGCCTTACTAAGAGTTAATACAGAACTGTAAAAGAGGTGAGTGATATACTAAATATTGATGTCAGTAAACTTTCCGGTTTTTCCCTCATTTGCCAAAGAAAATTATCAGTCAATAACATTTTAACAATATATTGGCAAGATGCTATATAAATCTATGTCATAAATATATCTCTAAAGATTACTCCTACAGTTGAATTGGTGGAACTTCAGAAGTTCAAACTTGCAGTGAATGTTTTTATGTTGAACGGGCTGACTTAAGTCTCTTGTGACGGTGCCGTAGGGAAGGTTGTGAACTCAAAGGCAGGAAGCAATCAACTGAGTTGTTTATTAAAGAACACTCTCCTTTATATACAAAATCTCAAGGCAACAGGAAAATACATGTTCGAGAAAGTGACAATGTTACATAGGCGACACACAGACATGTTTGTTCTGGTTCTTTTTAGTGCGAGGGAAGAGCGCAGATACAAGCATAATATATACAAAATAATTCACGTACGATCGTGTGACACACGGTTGGTACACTCTCATCATAGTTTTTATATGACAGATCTATGTTAACGTTGTTACTGATCTTAAGATATTTCATATTATTTATTCCTTACTTCTAATATAGTTTAGTAAATTCCTTTCTCACTGGACTGTTTTCTCTGTTGGAGCCCCTGGGCATGTAGCATACTGCTATTCCAATAATAATAATAATAATAATAATAAAAATAATAATAATAATAATGAAGTTAAATCAACCGAAACACCGAAACCATAGATGTCCCTCATAACATGAAGAAGATTATTTCAGTGAAGGGTTATATCCCTGTGGTTGGTTAAAATAAATTTCGAAAAAAAAAAAACAATTGATGTGAAATTTTGAAGATTATAGAGATTATTCTACTTTCCTGATAACTTTCTGTCAATAATATGAAATCGAGGACGATATGCTTCTCCGATACAGAGGGAAACTATATTAAATAAAATCAATGTTAGCTCAAGCAAAACTTTTCCAATGCTTTCCTCTAGTTTGTTATGACAACCAGCAGTTATGAAATTAGAATTTTGGGGCCATTTTGTTTAAAACTTCCTTAAATTTAATTGAAGCAATTTATACTAAATCACATTTCTGGAAACAGTGTCTTATACTTTCATTCATGCATGCATTTTACATACATTACAAACTTTGGCAACCCACTAAATAATCCTTTCATACATAATCTCCCCTGTACTTAAACTAATTTTGCCTTAAACCCATAAACCTTTTAATTGTCCTAAGCCTTTCAATTTCCTATTAATAATTAATAGATACTTCCACGAAAAATTCTTCTATTAATGTGGAATCCTCCGTTGACTTCCAGTCATATAATTTCAACAGTTCTTCAATAAATGCACTGCAATAACACTATTAAAACGTCTGTCTATTTGATTGTTGCAATCTAATGTCCATTTCCTCATTAACCTGCCATACTGCAATGATCTCGCCTCGAAAACAAGTTTTTTTTTTTTTTTTTTTTTTTTTAACTCACTCGATTTCTTGCTCAAATTCGTCCTTTCAATTACATCATCCCAATTATTTCCCGCTTCCACAATGTCCCTGTCTACTTTATTCTTCAAAAGCATCACCCCTACAATTGCCTCCCCTATTTCTCTTTACTCGACTCTCATTTGCTCATAGATTTCACCATACATCACTGTTCAAATTTCACTGAGATATGAAGTGAACTTCCTCTATAGTGGCCAATCAACAATATCCTCTACTTTCTCTGTGAATATTCTAAGTGACATTTTCTTTGATGTTATTCTCCTGCTGACGTCTTATCTAAATCATGCTGATGTCTTTCAGCGAATGTTTGTGCGTAGAACAGGCTGATATAAGTCTCTTTTTATAGTTTATTTATGAAATATCTATTTTTAATGATGTTACTGTTTAAAAAATATGTATTTCTAATTGTCTTTTACTTCTTTTGTAGTTTATTTATTTCCTTATTTCCTTTCCTAATAAGGTTATTTTCCCTGTTGGATCCCATAGGCTTATCGAATCATGCTTTTCTAACTAGGGTTGTGGCTTAACTAATAATAATAATAATAATAATAATAATAATAATAATAATAATAATAATAATAATAATAATAATAATAATAATAATAATGATTATAATAAAAATAATATTAATCTTGCTGACATCCTATCTATATCTTGCTGACGACTTTCCTAAATCTGGCAATATCAATTTTTTTCAAAGTTAATCTCTTCCTTCTTTCAATCTAAAACTCAACTCATGTCTTGTCGTTTTCTTTTCCTTGGATCTACTTAAGCGTAGAATTCAAGTCTAATGAAACTCAACACATGAAAGAAAATTTGCCGTCCACTGCTTTCCAAGTTGAAAAGTTTTATCAAGAACAAGACAATGTTGTAATGTTTTGAAAGTTTGTCTTAAATAATTCAAATATATCAATGTCTGTTGTGAAAATAGAATCATCAGAAATATATTACCAAGAGCTTATATGGATGTTGATACATGAACTAAAATATGCTAAAACATATAAACTTTTATTTAGAAAACTAAAATTCCCCCAAAATGTCTAATGACAAGTTATTCAAGGAAGCTGTAAAATGTAACACACCGATACTGTGGTTCAAAAAATGATTAATGATGATGATGAAGAGAACGAAGAACTGCACATTTGAGAAACAACAGTAGCATGAAAACTGACACCTATCCGGGGTAGTTCATCTTATCGAGCAGATAATAGATCATCTACTATTAATACATAGTCTATGATACCAAATTTCTTCTTCTAAAAAAGGAATAAAGACAAACAGCTTTACTTTTAGTTACCACATGGATGATGCTGTGGAGGGACAAGCCGAAGACAACGCTGAGGGCTCCGGACGAGTTTTTGGCAGGCCTGACTGAGGGGTCGTAATTGGCCGTAAGATATCGGGTCAGTCGGTACTCTTGCTCGTCGCAGAAAATCACTGTTAGGAAAAAAGGGCAGTGAAAACCAGGTGTTCTAATCTAAATGAATAGTAAGATATATGCTAATAATAATAAAAATAGTAATAATAATAATAATAATAATAATAAAAAGAATAATAATAATAATAATAATAATAATAATAATAATAATAATAATAATAATAATATACAAATTATACACACATATATTTATTTATATATATATATATATATATATATATATATATATATATATATATATATATACATATATATATATATATATATATATATATATATATATATATATATATATATATATATGTACGTATATATATATATATATATATATATATATATATATATATATATATATATATATATATATACGTATATATATATATATACATATATATATATATATGTATATAGATATATATATATATATATGTATGTATATATATACTGTATATATATATATATATATATATATATATATATATATATATATATATATATATATATATATACATATATATACATATATATATATATATATATATATATATATATATATATATATATATATATATATATATATATATATATATATATACGTCAGATCAGTCTATAACAGATTAATTGGTATTATCTGAGCAATACTGACCAAGTCATTACAAATCGTCAGGTCACTAATGAACTGTGTCCTGAGACACTCTATGTAAATCTTGCTGTTGTCTTATCTACATTTGGCAATATGCTTACTATGAGGTAGAATTCTATTCTATTTGAACATATTTTTGTATTGATTTTCATCCATATTGACTCATTAGGGATAATTTGAATTAAAAGCTATCAATTGTGTCATCGGTTGGGTTGGGAAGCCGGGGAAAACTCGCTTGTTGTGGAACCCTTAGGGAAGGAAGCTCTCCCTAAATTACTGATGAATCTTAACACTTGAGGCAAATTGTCATCGCTTTATTGTTCCTGTTGGATGCTGGTGAATAAATCTAATTTTCGTGCTTATATAATAACCAATAATTTTGATATGTTGGGATCCAGTTTATCCTTCGTACAAACTTTGCTGGAAAGCATCAAAGATTAAGGTTTTGGATGTGGTACGGTTGGACACAGAAATCCTTGGTACACATTGCTCCGAAGAAGTGTACCCTGCCATACCCTTAATGTACGGTGATTAACCAAAATGCTAGAACAGGGAGAGCTTGCAAAGGTGGGGGCCGGGCTAAACTCAGGAACTAGCCGCACAGTAAGGGTGTGGCTGGGTGCTCTCCCTCAGTGGTTTCAAATGGATTTATGAATTTGGACCAGAAGACCCGACACTGGGGCTAGGGGGACCATTCTGCACATATGTGCAACGAAGTGGGAGGACCTGCAGTTGGTCAATGGAGTAAAATTTAAGAAGTTAGAGAGCAAAATGAAAGAAAGTAAGCAGAAAAGAATTAATAGGAGAAGGCTAGAAAATGAGTGCAGTTAGGAAGCCGAAAAAACGCTGTAAAGACCTTTCATTAATGCCAACAGTGTACCCTCCTCTGGGGAAAGATTTGGTTTAAACTGAGTGCAATGGAGAAAAAAAAAAACACTATAATGATGGACGTATATAGGCGACAGAGGGTCCATGAAATGGAAAATGGAAATAAGTGAACCTTGATTTGGAAAGAGGAAGAGGAGCATTGCTGGGTCATTACTTTTAAAAAAAGTTTGAAGAGGAGATTGTATGATATGTATATTTAGAGATACTGGATTGAATAAGATTGGAAAGAAATTCGGAAAGACCTGATTGATATAAAAATTGGAGAAGAATTTATGTAGGTATATATAGAATAACAAAAATATTAGATTTTGTGTTAATGCAGAGCAGGTGGCCGGATTATCAATGTAATGGTAAGCGGAAGAAAATGGAAAATGGGATGTGGTTTTCAGTTCGATATTTTAAAAGTCGCAAACAGTTTTAAATTGAATAGCAAGAGTTCAGTAATTGGGTATGAATGGATGGTTTAAGGCTTGATGATGAAATATGGTTTTGGTGAAGCAGAAATGGGCGTTAATTTTAGTTTAATTGCAAGAAATAGACGAATACCACGTAGACGTAAAATATGGACATTGCTTTATATTTAAAAGGAGTTTGAGCAAGAAATCTACATATAAAGAAATTTCGTATTGAAAAGAATTAAATATAGAAAGGAAGGTTGATAGGAAATGTTTACAGAGGCTAATGGAGCAATGATGTCAACGGTGAATACTATCATGCGTCAATGGAGCTAGAATTTTGAAGAGTTGTTGTAAATAAGACAGGAAAAAAAGGAAAATGGTTTTATCTATTTCAAAATATAAGCAGAAAAGATAGTTGAAAATATAATAGTAATTTAAAGGTTATAGAATAAAGGAACAATAGAGATAAATGGATAAAAAGTGACATTGTTGTATTGTTATATTGTGCAACTGATTGATACTGGGGCTGTGTAAGATTATGTCGGATGGAATGCATTTAAGGGAATGGCTGAAGGGATTAATGATATTTTTGTTCCAGAGGAAAAGGGAAGTGGAATAATTGAACATTTGTTTGAATTAAACAGTGATACAGATGACTGTATGAATGATAAGGGTGTGCCATTTCAAAGAAAACAAGGGAATGGATACTTTATATTCTTGTTTATGAGAGTAAGATACAGCGTTAAGGGATAGATGACGAAAACACTTTATGGGTTTACACACTAAAGTTTGTGTATAAAATAATCATAAAATTCTTGTAATGGTCAATATCTTCCAGTTCATAAACATTCTCTTCTTACCAACATTCCCTTATTCCTGTTATATGGCATCTTAGTAAAATCTAATCGCCACTGCCTCATGGAACTAATGTATCCAAGCTTTTTTTTATTTGGTAAAAGGGTACACATGAAGGATAAAATCTAACTTTATTCTGCTGATAGAATTCTAAATGTGAAATTAATTGTTATGTGTATAGTATGATAGCAAAAGGGAAAGGTATCTGCGATACATCTTTGTTTAAAGAAATCTAACCGAAAAATAATTGGAGGAGAAATGTGTAATTACAATTCAAAATGATGAATGTAAACATCAGTTTGTTACACAGATGAGAGAGGGTGACTGGTTTGTTGTGAAAGTGGGTCTCAGGCATGTGTGGATTTTGTCTCCAAGGCAGCTGGATATTCCCACAAAGGAAATGAGGAGGTGGATTAAGAGTCGCCTCACGAGTGGATCGGTGATGCGTGGTTTTTTTCCGCGCAGATTAGAATTTAGTGACGATCAATGAGGCTCTTCATACGCTGCCTGCTCGGAAAAATTTCCGAGAGGAAGTGATTTACTAGCTACGTGCAATGCTAATCAGCCTGGTTTCAGAGTAAACGGCTAATAGCAACTACAAGATCGCTTGAGGGAAAATCCTCTCATGTGAAGACATGGCTCCTAACGAGCGGAAATATCTCCGTACGGAAAAAATCTGCTTGTGTGAAGCTAGCCTAAAGGGAAGGCAGGAACTGTAAGTACAATTTAGTGGAGAGTGAGCGACGGGGTTGAGAAGTGAAAGGATGCTGGCAAGGTATACAGTATCAGTTGTTGATAACAAAGATATACTACAGACCCTAATGAAAAGTTAAAAAAGAACATGAAAGACAGAATGGTAAGAACTTAAAAAGTTTAATTATTATATGAATGGTAAAAGGATGGATGTGGTTGGAAATAAAATGAAGAACTCATGGTATGAAAAGAAACGAAATTAAAAAGATTTTAAATGAGGCAAAAAATTCCAAAATGGAAACATAGGAAACACACATGGCATAAACTATAATAATAATAATAATAATAATAATGATAATAATAATAATAATAATAATAATAATAATAATAATAATAATAATAATGAAGCACTCCATAACATATACAATCTGGGACCAGTAAACGTCAGATACCACAGAAGAGCCACACAACCCTGTGAAAGATTCAAAAACATCTACCCAGAACTTGCAACAACAAGTGAGGAAATAACAGACATACATAGCGAGCATTCCTGGTGGAAAAGGATAGCTCCTTTCATTGTTCAGGACGAACAAAACCCAGAGTACTAAAATAAAGAAAAGTAGATAAACATAAATAAATAAACAAGCCCCAGAAATGAAATAATCATGTAAACATAAGACCCTCGGAGGCTGGTAAGAGAATTCACCTCCTGGAAGTCCACAAGGCATGATGTTAAAAAAAGAAAAAGAAAAAAAAAAAAGAGCCATTGGGTCTGCCCCAGACTTTTCACCTCCCACTGTACTTCGTTTAAACATTTTTTCCTCCAATTCTTCCAATCATAATTCCGCCCCCCCCCCCCCTTCCCCCACCTATCATATCCCCCTATACTTCGCAGCTGTGTAAGAAGGTGCCAAGAACTTTGCTTTAGACCAGACTATCTGAGGACAATCTGATCTCTTTCAAAATTTCTTACTCTTTTCAAAATCCATGATCTACTGCCATAAAAGAACTGACTCAGCCTTCCTTCCAACACAGTATATAAAATTGTGCTTCGACAACCATTCTTTCCTCAGTTTTCAATGTTCATCCAACCTGACTACCTTTATCCACTCTGTGATTTACACCCTTTCTCATAAATACATCATCCTTAAGGATTACACTCAAACACACCCAGGAATCAACCAGTACCATTTTTTTATCATCCTTATAATATTTACAGCTTAATTTCCTCTGCTTCCATTTACTCTCATACCTTGAACTTTCTATCATCTCCCTTTTTGTACATCACCAATTTGGAATGCATCTCTTCTTCCTGTTATTCAATCAGTGCTGTATCTAAAACCTTTTCCGATCTTCCCCGCAAAGTTTTGTCCTAATCCTCTTCACTCTTTACTCTCACCGTACGTTTACAATCAAAACTTTCCTTCTTCTGTCACTCTATCCTTGGACTAGCATAATTTGACAAATGTTGCCCACCTCTTCTTTTCATCTTTGAAAAAAAAAAACAAAGAAATATATATTGCTATACAGTTTTGAACACTTCTAAAATTTTCCAATGAATTTGCAAATATGTTTTTGAGGAGACTACTGCCTAATTTTAAGGGTACCTATAATTTGTTAATATAAGTTGCATGTGGTGCTCAGTTGAGACAACATTTTTGGCTTTATTGATTTGTTACATAGAATTTGGGTAATAAGGCTAAGCGCTGGGACGAGAGAGGTATTTCAAAGCTTAAGAGCTATGTGCAAATGTCATTCAATTAGAATTATTGCATAAATAAGTGGCTGTTTTTGGATAATGTTAGGTAGTTTTTAATAGGTGAAAAAAATAATGTTATTTTGGCTGATCTGAAAGGATCAAGACGCCACCAGAAAACATACATGTAAGTCACGCATACATGAATAGAGAGAGAGAGAGAGAGAGAGAGAGAGAGAGAGAGAGAGAGAGAGAGAGAGAGAGAGAGAGAGAGAGAGAGAGAGAGAGAGAGAATTCGGTTGTATTATGATACAAAGGAAATAGATTCCCTGGCCCGTTATCATTCCATTTCTGAGAGGAAATTTGAATTAATATTATTCTGGTTATTGTTGTTATTATCTTTATCAAATTAATGAAAGATTAATTTGGGACGAAAAACAGTTTTCCTTGAGTTTTTATATATGTCCACTTGAGTTTGCATATAAGGAAAAGCCCGCTGTTTTATTTTAGTGTAAAAGCAAAGATTGATAACAATGCAATGG
>NC_090736.1:70190365-70210365 GCF_036898095.1 Palaemon carinicauda
TTCCACAACTTGATCAGAGCTGGAATGAAACTTCTAGAATACCGAGTAGTAAAGAGCCTCATGACATAAAAGGCATGACTTTTTAGAATTAACTGCATACCTAGTACTACGAAGAATTAAGAATTAAGCAATAATGCACCATATGAAAATATATAAAAATGAATATGAGGTTGTGAGAAAATATATTTTTCGGACGTCCCAAACCAGAAAATTTAATAAGATTAAAATGGAAGGTTAGAAAGTATAGTCTTTGAGTGTCCAAAACAAGATAATATAACAAAAATAATAACTCAGTTGTTTGTAAATGTAATGTAACTATTAGTTATTATTGGTTATCAAAATGATAAAACAAGAGGAACAAAAATTAAATGTCACAGGCACCTTTCTGTACAAACCGAAAAATGACCTAGGTACAGCATCACTGACATAAGGTTGAATGAAAAGAAAATGATTAAACCACCCTAAATACAATCTAAAATAAGCCAAGAAGCGTTTTATACATATAAAAAGTTATTTTAAAATTTAAGGGTTAGTTAATTACTCCTGTCACTTGTTGACCTACGTTAACCCTGTTCCTGCTTACGTTCTTTCATCTAGTTATTCTAACCGCTTTTACCCTCATACAACAGCGCGGCTGCAGGTTTCCCCCAATTACACCTGGCCACTGCATAGCCCACCAGCTGACCATATTGCCCACATTCCAAAAACAAAAACAAAAATATATGTGAAAAAGAATTGCAGTTAAAAAAGTTTCAGTTGGTTTTGAACGGACGTTGGATTTTCATTGCTGGAATTAAAACGTTTAGTATCAATAAATAATTTTCCATTAAGCGAACAAACCATTAAAAGAGTGGAAGCAGAATGTTAAAGGACTATTTGTTCCTAGTTATAAATATTTTAGTTTAGTTAATATATCAGCTACACAGATACAGCCACACATGCGCGTATACACAGACACACACACGTATATATATATATATATATATATATATATATATATATATATATATATATATATATATATATATATATATATATAAATAATATATATATATATATATATATATATATATATATATATATATATATATATATATATATATATATATATATATATATAAGAGGATGAGAGCTAAAATTCATGCATTTCGAACTACAAATATTAAGTAGATCACGTAGCTTTACGAAAATCACTAATCATATTATCATGGCTAAAAATCTTGAGTATAAATGAATGAAGAAACATTATTAATATAATCTTTAAAACTAATTCTAACGGTGCAAGAGTGACCAAACACAACATAAACAAATCTATACCGTTTGAATTATAATGCACAAAATTCTCAAGTTTCTACCTTCGCCTGCTTTGTAAATCTGAATCTTTCTAGTAATTAGAATGCTAACCAGGAAAAACGCAAACACATATCATATATATATATATATATATATATATATATATATATATATATATATATATATATATATATATATATATATGTATATATATATATATACATATATATATATATATATATATATATATATATATATATATATATATGTGTGTGTGTGTGTGTGTGTGTGTGTGTGAGTATAGTTTCTCGTTTATAAAAAAAAACCTCCGATTTTTGGACTCCGCATAGACATTGTCTATTCATTATAAATACATACACATACATACTGTACATACAATAATTATGCATACATATATATATATATATATATATATATATATATATATATATATATATATATATATACATATATATATATATATATATATGTATATATATATATATATATATATATATATATATATATATATATATATATATATATATGTATATGTATAAATTTTTTAGGGGGGTTGGGGATGGGGGGTTGGCCTCAGGCCATGTCGTCCTGATGGAAGGTTCCTATTGGTAGCTTTCTAAGGGGTATTTGGCTACAGTGATATTCCCAGAGAATTAATCTTTAGGTCTCCAGAATTCTAACTCCTTGCGCAAATATACTTAAAATTTCTCCTAAGGATATCGCATAATATCAGGGGACGTATATCTTGATACGACACATAGCAATCTTCACACCGAATACCATTTTTGTTCCGAGGGGGAAGAGTGACGAAAACAGAAGGGGAGCCGTTATCATGGTTACCCTTTCCTAACATACTATTACGAGTATCCAAGATGGTGTGTGTTCCTATTTTTGTAACGAATTCGCATGGTGGTTTTCCCTGTTGCTCTGACGTTTGTGATCGATTGATTGAGGTTTTATCATGCAATCACCAGCTTCTTCTGCCTCTGGAAAGTTGAGTATTTATTTTTTACAGTGTATAATTTTTAGCTCCTGCTTCACAGAGAAATTAGAGTAATTCTAAGTGTTCGGACCTTAGCCGATCACCGGAGGCGCCATGGGCGCTTTCGTTCATGACGCATGCGTTATTTAGTTAGCAAAACGACATTCCCGGTTATAATAGCATGAATAAATTATGAAAGCTATTTAAGCACAAATATACAATGAAAGTTATAGATTCTGTCGACCATATAAATTAGAGATTCGGCGATTTAGGTAACCGAACCTCGCCCCGCGCTAGGCTACCTAGCCTACGGGCTCCAATTTACTTTCCTACATGATATAGAACATCCCTAGTTAAAATAGCATTAATAAATTATGTAGCTATTTAGGCAAAACTATACTAGTAAAGATATATATAATTATGCATATATTTCCTCTTTCTTATGTCGATCCTATATGTTAGAGTTTCGGCGATTTAGGTAACGGAAATCTTGCCTCGCGCTAGGCTACTTTGCCTATGCACTTTAGTATACTTTCATTCATGTTCCCAGTGTATCGTTTTATCAATTCATGCGGAGATAGATATCTCCTAGAATTATTATATAACTCGATACTCGTCTCCTGTGGAGATTTAAGGGTAATCCCTCCTTCCCTCTGAGTGCCACCATAGGCGACAACCCTATCTTGGTCTTGCTATAGAGCAGACACTCTGGCTTGACTAGGCTAGTGCTTTCAGCCTCTTACCCTTGCCGGCGGATAGCCGGCTTTGGTTTTTTGACAGAACCTCAGAGTATTCAGTCTTTTGCCGACGGCCAAGCAGCCGGGTGAGTAGTCACTCCCCTGCTGGCTTACAGCTGCCGGCATAGGAGGCTATGCCTCCCTAGGCCGCACTTGAAGTGGTTGTATGATGCCGCCACCTTCTCCCTTGCGGTCTAGAAGACTAGTCCTGTTTCGGCAGACTCTAGGCTGAAGAATAGATATTCTTTTGCCGCCTAGGATGGCGCCGATACTGAAACGAAGTTTCTCCCCTTTTGGGAAATGGGGGCAATTCTGCTGCCTACTTCTAACACTGTTTTGGCAGACCCTAGGCTGAAGAATAGATATTCTTCTGCCGCCTAGGATGGCGCCGATACTAAAATAGTTTTTCTCCCTTGTGTGGTAGTGGTGGCAACCTTGCCGCCTTCTTCCACACTTAACACAGGACCCTTTCCCTGCCCCTCTCTGTCCTTTAGCAATGGCCTAGCCGTCGCAACCCTTAGGCTGTCATCCCACAATCTCACCGCTTGCCGGGTAGGTTGTGGTGCCAGCTGGGCTCCTACATAAGCAGCTGTATAGTCACTCAGTCTTTCCCTTATGGACACAAGGCTCCGGGAAAGGTTGTGCCGGCTGTGACGTCTGCCGGTGGGAGACCCCTTTACTGTCGAGTGTTCTTCAGTTCTCTCTTGGATTGTTATCCACATCCCCGAAGCCGGCAGTGACCGGCAACGGTTTTTGTCGTTGGATTTAAGCTTGAATGATACATTCCCCCCTTCCATTTGAGCCTTCATTCTGGAGGAAGGTAGTAAGATTTAGCACTTACACCCTTATTTATTGTTAACAAACATTTAATAAGGTAGCCCTTCACTCCATGCTTTCTCTCTCTCTGTCAGCTAGTGCCACCAGGTACTAACCCAGTCAGTGACTTGCCAGCAGGGCCGGTGTCGCCAGGTACTAACACAGCTGGGGACATGCCGGCTGGGCCGGTGCTGCCAGGTACTAACCCAGCCGGCGACACGCAGGCTGGGCCGGTGCCACTAGGTACTAACCAGCTGGCGGAAATGCCGGCTGGATCGTGCCGCCAGGTGCTAGCCTAGCCGGCAATATGCTGGCTGAACTACAGTATATGATTATACAGTAGCCAGTATATTTGCAGTATAGATTATACTGCAGACAGAAAACTATAGTATATATTATATAGTAGTTATTTTCCGACTTACCCTGTGTATCCTTACACAGTCTATTGTTGAGACCAGTCCTATATCGAAAGAAAAGAATTCTTTGAATACACTGATAGCTAATCAGTTAAAAATTTACCCCACAATATTAAAGACCTTGAGAAGGGTCAGTGTTAAGATACACTTATCTACCCTTAAGGGTTAGAACCCTACTCTTAGAATTCCTGAATAGGAAGACCCTATGGCTTTAATTTTGGGGGAGGTCACAGCATTTGGCTGGACAGGAAGCACAAGTATGTGTCTTTCCTAGTTCCTTTCTAGCTTGACTATCCTAAGCTATAATGGTTTAAATATTGAGATTAATATTTTACATGTTTGTTTTTGGGCTCAAGCCATGTTGTCCTGATGGCAGGTTCCTATAGGTAGCTTTCTAAGGGATATCTGGCTATAGTAATATTCCCAGAGAATTAGCTGTTAGGTCATCAGAATTCTAACTCCTGGCGCGAATATCCTTAAAATTTCTCTTAAGGATATCGCATAATATCAGGGGAGGTATATCTTGATATGACACATAGCAATCTTCACCCTGAATAGCGTTTTCGCTTTGAGGGGGAAAGTGGCAAAAGTAGAAGGGGAGCTGTTATTGAGGCACCCTTCCTCCCATACTACTATTGAGTGTGTAGATGGCGCTGTATCCAAGACGGTGCCTATTCCTATATTCGTAGTGGTTTTGCACGGTGGTTTTCCCTGTTGCTCTAACATTTGTGCTCGATAATTACGGAATCAACTATGCAATCTCCAACTTCTTCTGCCTCTGGGAAGTTGAGTATTTATTCTTTACAGTGTATAATTTTTAGCTCCTGCTTCACCGTGAAAGTAGAGTAATTTCAAGTGTTTGGAGCTTCGCCGATCACCGGAGGAGCCATAACGCATGTGTTATTTAGTTAGCCGAACGACTTTCCCGGTTGTAATAGCGTGTATATTTTTGAAGCTATTCAATGAAGTAATTACTAAGATGTTATATATTATGTCGATTGTATTCTTTAAAGTTTCGGCGATGTAGGTAACCGAACCTCGCCCGCGCTAGGCTTCCTAGCCTATGTGCATCGGTTTACTGTCATGCATGATATAGAACTACATTCCTAGTTGTAATAGCATTAATAAAATATTAGCTATATAGGCACATTATACTTGTAAAGATATAAACATGAATTTGCATATATTTCCTCTTCCTATCGATTGTATACGTTAGAGTTTCGGTGATATAGGTAACCGAAGTCTCACCCTGCGTTAGGCTAGCTAGCCTATGGGCTTTAGTATACTTTCATACATGTTCCCAGTTTACCCTCGTGTATCGTTTTATCAATTCATAAGGAGATAGATATCTCCAAGAATTATTATGTAACTCGATACTCGTCGCCAGTGGAGATTTAAGGGTAATCCAATCTCCCTCTGAGTGCCGCCCTGGGCGGCAACCCTATTTTTGGTCTGGTCATAGAGTAGACACTCATGCTTGAATAGCCTAGGGGTTTCTGTCTCTTACCCTTGCCGGTGGGTAGCCGGCTTTGGGTTTCTCGATAGAACGCCAGAGTATTCAGTCTTTATCTGGCGGCAGAGCAGCAAGGTGAGTAGTCACTCCCCTGCCGGCATCAACTGCCGTCATAGGAGGCTATGCCTCCCTAGGCCGCACTTGAAGTGGTTGTATGATGACGCCACCTTCTCCCCTGCGGTCTAGAAGACTAGGCCTGTGTTGGCAGACCCTAGGCTGAAGAATAGATACTCTTCTGTTGCCTAGGATGGCGCTGACACTGAAACGATGTTTTTTCCCTGTTGAGAGGTGGCGGCAATCCTGCCGCCTCCTCTTAACACCATTTCGGCAGACCCTAGGCTGAAGAATAGATATTCTTCTGCTGCCTAGGATGGCGCCCACATCGAAACAGAGTTTCCTCTTTGTGTGGTAGGGGCGGCAACCCTGCCGCCTTCTTTCACACTTTATACATGAACCTTTTCCCTGCCACCTCTGTCCTTTAGCAATGGCCTAGCCATCGCAACCCTGTGGCCGTCGTCCTACAATCTCCCCGCTTGCCGGGCAGGTTGCGGGGCCGGCCAGGGTCCTACATAGCAGTCGCCTAGTCTCCTAGTCTTCCCTTATGGACGCATGGCTCCGGGAAAGGTTGTGTCGGCTGAGACGGCTGCCGGTAGGAGACCCCTGTTCTGTCGAGTGTTCCTCAGTCCTCTCTTGGACTGCCATCCACATACCCGGAGCCGGCAGTGACCAGAAACGGTTTTGTGGTTGGATGGAAGCCTTAATGATTTATTCTCCCCTTCCATTTGAACTCTCATTCTGGAGGAAGGCATTAAGGTCATATACTTACACCCATAATAATGGTTAACAATCATTCAGTAAGGCAACCCTTCTCTCCATGCTTTCTCTTTCTCTGTCGGCTAATTCCACTAGGTACTAACTTAGTTGGTGAAAGCCGGCTTGGTACTAGCCCGACTGGCAACATGCTGGCCGGGCCGATGCCACCAGGTACTAACCCATGCTGCTAGTGACTAGCCTAGCCGGCAAAATGCCGTCTAAACTACAGTATACTATTATATAGTAGCCAGTATATGTGTCAAGTTACACTTCTTTACCCATAGGGGTTAGACCCTTCCCTCGGGTTTCCTGATTAGGAAGACTCTAGGTTTTAATTTTGGGGGAGGTCACAGCAATTGGCTGGACAGGAAACACAACTATGTGTCTTTCCTAGTTCCTTTCTAGCTTGTCTATCCTAAGCAATAATGTTTAAAATACTGATAATAATATTTTATATATTTGTTTATCAGGTGAGATAAACTACCGCATACTCATTCAATTTTCCTCTCTTTACAGGGGGACCAACTGAAGTGACAAGTAGTCTTCTTCAACGTCAGGAGCAAAGACTTCTTTGGCCATAAAGAGTGCAGAGCTCATGCCCCCTGCACCACTTCTAAGGGACCTCTTCGGTACTGGGACCCCCAGGATTGCAACATCTGCAAGGCCTTGGTTACCAAGGCTTTCGATGACGCCAAGTCAGCGGAGTCAAGGGATGCAGCACGAGAGAAGCTGCGCAGATGGGTACGTGGCTTTCAGAAGAATGCCACGGGACCGTACCTTCCGAACGAACGGATGTGCATCTTGCTGTTCCCAAAAGCGGGTATGGAAGCTGTCATATCCCAGCCAGGACCTGAGATCTCTTGTGTCCAGATTGCCGTAGAGACGGACGTCACCGACGCAATGCAAGGCATGGACATCCATTAAGAGGAGAGGATGTCTGAAGTGTCTTCGGACACCGAGAAGGACCTTGGAGCGGAAGGTCGCAAGGAGTAGTCCACCTTGACTCCCGAAGAAGATGATGATGTTGAATTGGAGTCCCTTCTGTCAGTTCCGACTCGAGAGCCGTTACCTTTAAATCTTCTGCCCCTCCATCAGATGACATGAGACAGGGACTGGCCAATCTCAGGGTGTTGATGGAAAGTCTTCGCAAACAAGGCGAAGAAAGGGAGGCGAAATTGGAAAGACAAGTTGCCCAACTCTCCACCTCCCGTTGTTCTCACAAGAGAATCAGGGTTCAAGATCTCCCAACCTGCTCTGAGACTAATCCCTGGAGATATGCAGAGTATATGCCAATTACTACCGGCAAGATCTTTATCTCAGAGAAGTTGGGGGGCGTTCCTATTGAAGATGTTCAGTTCTGGCCAAGTTTTAACTCCTACACAGACTGCTTCGTTTGTCTGAAGCTGGAACCAGCATCGAAGGAAGAGACGGAACCCAAGGAGGACATAGTATTTGACCATGATAAGGCTCAGGCTCTCTTGTCAAGTAGCCTGAAGCAGATGAACTACACTAACTCTAAAGTGTCAGCCCTTAGCAAGAAGCATCCCACCTTTCTTGATCCAGCTTTGATAGCCTTTCCATATACGTCAAACCCTTTTAAAGCTATAGTTGAGGCAATAGAGGCAGGTAAACCTTGCCCTAAACTCGATGAATGTAGACCATTATCACTAGCCCTGCCCATGGAAGATAAGGACTGGAAGGAAGTCCACCTTACCTTCTCAGTTGGGAAGTTGGAGGCAGATATCGATGGACTTCAGTTCAGTGAAAATCTCTCTAAGTTGTCTAACTTTCTCTTGCATAGGGAGCAAAAGACAAAAGAAAGACTGGCAGCATACCTATCCCTGTAGAACTGTCTAGATATGACAGCAGGCATAAACAAAACCCCGGATATGAACATGGTTATAGCCAAGATGCATATGGCTACCTTGGTCAAGGACCTGTATGACTTTATTAAAACCAGAAGAGCATGTTGGGAGTTCGTGTTTGCTTCCGCAGCAGTAAAGCACAACCCCAGTAAGCTGATAGCTTCCAATATCTTGGGTAAGGACCTCTTCCCGAGTGAAGCGGTCAAGGAAGTAGTGGACAAGGCCGCCACGGAGAATAGAAACCTTCTCCAGAAGTGGGGCATGTCAGCGAAGAGGAAGTCTTCTCCAGATGAGGGTCCCCAGCCTAAGAAGAAGACAAAAAGACCTAAGTTACCCTCTCGGCCTGCCAGACAACAACAACAACATAATACTACAGTTGTCATGACTGTGATGCCCAATATGGTGGTTCAACTCCCAACAACTTACCAGATGGGTCCTCAGCAGCTGGTTTCCCAGTCACCAGCATTCAATCCTGCGTTTGAGAGGCAGACCACTACCTTTCGTCCCAAGGGTAGAGGTTCTAAACGGGGCTCCTCTAGATACCCCTCAAGAGGTAAAGGTGGTAAGAGAGGACACGGTTAGGGAGGTAAATCCTGCGGAAACAGAAGCAATGAGTTGCTTCAGGTAGGAGGGAAGCTCTAACAATTTCAGGATCATTGGACCTTCGATCCTTGGGCCCACAGCCTAATCAAGAACGAACTTGAATGGAGCTGGAGTCTGGCTCCACCATCATTTCCTCAATTCTTCCAACACTCCACCCCCGTAATGGAAGAATATACCCTAGAACTATTTAGCAAGTGGGTAATAAGGAAGGCAAAGTCCATCAAATTCCAAGGAAGGCTGTTTTGTGTTCTCAAGAAGGACTCAGACAAACTCAGAGTCATTCTGGACTTGTCGCCACTCAACAAGTTCATAGAAAACAACAAGTTCAGGATATTAACCCTTCAACACATAAGGACCCCGTTACCAAAAGGGGCCTACACAGTCTCGATAGACCTTGCAGATGCTTACTGGAATATTCCAGTCAACCGCCCCCTCTCCTCATACATAGGATTTAGACTACAGAAGAAGAAGTACGTCTTCAGAGCCATGCCCTTTGGACTAAACATAGCCCCAAGGATTTTCATGAAACTTGCAGACACAGTCGTTCAACAACTACGCCTAGAAGGCGTTCAGGTAGTAGCGTACCTGAACGACTGGCTGGTGTGGGCAGCATCCAGGACGGCGTGTATGCAAGCATCCAAGAAAGTGATCCAGTTCCTGGAACATCTAGGATTCAAGATCAACGTCAAGAAATCTCGACTATCTCCAGCTCAGGAGTTTCAATGGCTCGGAATCCATTGGAACTTAAAGTCACACTGTCTCCCTATTCCCCCAGGGAAGAGGAGAAAGATAGCAGGATCTATCAAGAGACTACTGAAGTGCGACAGGATCTCAAGACGCCAACAGGAAAGAGTACTGGGTTCTTTCCAGTTTGCATCAGTGACAGACCCAGTGCTAAGAGCACAGCTAAAAGATGCGTCAGGAGTCTGGAGAAGATACGCATCAAACGCTAGAAGAGATCTAAGAAGACCGATACCGACCCTACTACGATCACTTCTCAAGCCATGGTTGAAGGCCAAGAACCTAAAGAGGACCGTTCCCTTGCAACCACCTCCACCAACAGTCACCATCCACACGGATGCCTCGGAGGAAGGATGGGGAGGTCACTCCCATCAACGGAAAGTCCAAGGGACCTGGTCTTCTCTATTCAAGACCATCCACATTAACATTTTGGTGGCCATGGCAGTCTTCTTGACGCTGAAGAAACTCTCCTCGCAGATCAGCCCATATCAGGCTGATCCTGGACAGCGAAGTGATAATGAGATGTCGTCAAGGCTCGAGATGGCCCCAAACCAAATAAGTGATTTAGTCCATCTTCCACCTGGCGGAAAAGAAGAGATGGTATTTGTCAGAAGTTCACCTTCAAGGGTTCTGCAATGTGACGGCGGACGCTCTATCCAGGCTTATGCCGATAGAGTCAGAATGGTCCCTAGACGCAGATTCATTCTCCTTCATCTTGCATCAAGTCCCGGAACTGCAGATCGATCTCTTTGCAACAAGCAACAACAAGAAGCTACCTCGTTATGTGGCCCCATACGAGGACCCTCTAGCGAAAGTGACGGACAACATGTCCCTCGACTGGAACAGATGGAACCGGATATACATGTTCCCTCCGACCAATCTCTTAATGAAGGTCCTCAACAAGCTGAGATCCTTTCGGGGAACGGCAGCTCTAGTGGCTCCCAAGTGGCCAAAGAGCAACTGGTTCCCTCTGGTATTGGAACTGAAGCTGAGGCTGGTCCCTCTTCCGGACCCAGCACTGTCTCAACAGGTCCAGAAATCGACTGTCTTCGCTTCATCACAGAGAGCCCAAAACCTTCATCTCATGATTTTCTCTCCTTAGCAGTAAAGGAAAGATTTGGGATCTCAAAAGGCAGTACAGACTTCTTAAAAGAATATAAGTCTAAGTGAACCAGAAGACAATATGAATCATCTTTGAAAAAATGGGTTGCTTTCGTCAAAGCAAAAGGACCAAAAGAAATCTTAATGGACTTCTGTCTGTCCTTTATCCACCTTCAAAAGCAAGGTCTGGCAGCCAACAAAATAACTACGTGTAAGTCAGCTTTGACTAGACCTCTACTATACGCCTTCCAATTAGACCTGTCGAATGAAATCTTTAACAAGATCCCTAAAGGCATGTGGAAGACTTAGGCCTGCAGCCCCTCCGAAGCCCATTTCTTGGTCCTTGGATAAGGTCCTACACTATGCTTCAACAGTGAACAATGAAGATTGCTCTCTGAAGGACTTCATTCAAAAAGTCATTTTCTTGTTTGCTATAACCTCGGAGGCCAGAGTTAGTGAAATAGTGTCCCTATCCAGAGATGAGGGCCATATTCAGTTCACGGAAGCGGGAGAACTGAATCTTTTTCCTGATCCAACCATTCTCGCTAAGAACGAGCTACCCACCAAGAGATGGGGTCCCTGTGTCCAGTGGAGTCTCTAAAGGTCTCTCTTCGAAGAACTTCAGACTTCAGGGAAGGACAGCTCTTTAAAGGAGAAACTTCCGGATCAAACTCATCCCTAAAACAACTGAGGGCGAAGATCACCTATTTCATTCGCAGAGCGGATCCTGACAGTACACCCGCAGGTCATGATCCAAGGAAAACTGTTTCATCACTGATCTTTTTTCAGTATATGGACTTTGAGAGTTTTCGCTCATACAATGGATGGAAGTTATCTAGAGTGTTCTACAAGCATTATGAGAAGCAAGTGCATGATCTCAGGCATTACGTGGTGGAGGCAGGTAGTGTACTAAAACCTGTTGTCTAGTGCATTGATTGGGACGATCAATTTTTCGGGGGAAGGTGTTGACACCTCCTGGTGCAATACTTGTGAATTGAGTGTCACTATGGTGACACTAATGACTGTTCAAATTATTTGCGGTGGAGAAATATACAGATAACACTTGTGCCGTGTGTACTTACACAGTATGAATAAATATTCAACATCACAGAAATTCATATTAGAAAATTTATCAAATTTTCAAATTTATCTGTGGCATTAATGAAATTTTCCTTTTAGGTGAAAACAAAAATTTCTGTACTATGATTGATTTGTATGTTTCTGATTACATATATTAACATTTATGTCATACCTGTTACTTTATGCTGGTCATTTATTGCCAATAAACCAATATCAATGTATATTTGTCTTATTTCACCCTACAATTGATTATAAGGAAAATATAAGCTAGAGTTTTCTTATCCTAACTATAACTGCATATATTTATTTCTGAACAATATTCATAGTTGATACCTTTGTTCCTACACAAGATACAAACATTATCTAGTAATGCTATGTTCCAATACGTTATACAAACAGTGAGAATCCTGTATAATTATCTAATACTATAGCCCAACACAATATGCAAGTCGCGAGACTCCTGTATGTATTTGATGCTATGTTCGTTCATACATTATAAGCAAACCTTAAGACTCCTTTCCTACATCTAGTATGACTCTTCCCTGCAGGGGGCAGGAAGCACTAACATTGTTTATGACTAGCAGTAATGGCGAATAGCGATAACGTCATATGTCTCAATGGTCTGGATGACCATAGGAAAGTTTGTCTCAAGGTGGAGGCACTTATAAAATCCACAGATACAGTACTTTCTAGTAATTCTCTGGTAAACTTCCATCAGGACGACATGGCTTGAGCACAAAAAACGCATTTTAAGCAAAGCGAAAAATCTATTTTTGGGTGAGATGGCCATGACGTTCTGATGGACCCGCCCTTTTTTACTATAGAAAAGGCCTTTGCAGGATCCATCCCGAAATTACTATATTTGTAGCACCATGCTCAACGCTACATGGAATAGGCGTCATCTTGGATACAGCGCCATCTAGATACTCAATAGTAGTACAGGAGGAAGGATACCTTGATAACGGGTCCCTTTCCATTTTTGCCACTTTCCTCTCTTTACCGGAGGACCTAGTGAAGTGCGGAGTCATCTTCTGCAACATCAGGAGTAAGGACTTTTGTGGCCACAATGGGTGCAGGTCTCATGCCCCCTGCACCATCACTAAAGAAGCCCTACAGTACTGGGACCCCCAAGGCTGCAACATATGCCGGACCTTGGTTACCCAATGTTTTGACGACCCAAAGTCAGCGGAATCAAGGGATGCAGCACGAGAGAAGCTGCGTAAATGGGTACGTGGGTTCCAAAAGAACTCTATGGGACCGTACCTTCCTAACAAAAGGATGCGCAACGTGCCGTTCCCTAAAGCTGGTATTGAAGCTGTCATACCCCAGGCACGACCTGAAATAGCATGCATTCAGAATGCCGTTGAGACGGAAGTCAGTGACCCACTACAAGGTATGGACACCCACCAAGAGGAAATGATGTCTGAAGTGTCCTCAGACACTGAGAAGGATCTTCCCAAGGAAGATCACGAGGAGGAGTCTACAATGACTCCCGAGGAAGATGATGAAGTTGAGTCGGAGTCCCTTCCGTCGGTGCTGGCACTGGAGCTGTTACCCTCAGAATCTTTTGCCCCTCCATCAGATGACATGAGACAGGTACTGGCCAACCTTACGGCTCTGATTGAGAGCATTCGCAATCAAGGCGAAGCTAGGGAAGCGAAACTTGAAAGAGAGCTCCGTGAAGCTCGACTCTCCACCTCCCATGGGTTTCACAAGAGACCCAGAGTACAAGACCTCCCACCCTGCTCCGAAACTAATCCCCGGAGATATGCGTAGTATATGCCGATCACCAACGGCAAACTCTATGTTTCGGAGAAGATGGGAGCCGTCCCTATTGATGACATTCAGTTCTGGCCAAGCTTCAATGCTTACCCACACTGCTTCATTTGTCTGAAGCTGGAACCAGCATCGAGGGAAGAGATGGAACCCAAGGAGGTCATAGCAAGCAGCTTGAAGAACGTGGGCTACACAAATTCTAAGGTATCTGCCCTCAGGAAGAAACATCCTACCTTTCTTGCTCCAGCTTCAATAGCCTTCCCCTTTACATCGAAGGCTCTTAAAGCTGTTGTCAAGGCTGTAGAGGCAGGCAAACCTTGTCCTACACTGGAGGAGTGTAGACCTCTGTCGTTAGCCCTGTCCATAGAGGATAAGGACTGGAAAGAGGTCCACCTTACCTTCTCAGTTGGGAAGTTGGAGGCAGATATCGCTGGATGTTAGTTCAACGAGAATCTCCCAAAGCTGTCAGACTTTCTCTTGCGTAGGGAGTAAGAAACGAAAGAATGACTAGCGGCACCTCTATCCCTACAGAACTGTATGGAGATGTGTGCAGGCTTAAAGAGCACCCAGATATGAACATGGTCATGGCCAATATACACATGGCTACCTTGGTAAAGGACCTGTACGGCTTTTTCAATGCCAGGAGGGCATGCAGAGAGTTCGTGTTTGCTACAGCAACTGTAAAACACGAACCCAGGAAGTAGTCAAGGAGGTAGTTGAAAAAGCTGCCACTGAGAATAGGAACCTTCTCCAGAAGTGGGGCATGTCATCCAAAAGGAAGTCTTCTCCAGATGAGGGTCCCCAGCCTAAGAAGAAGTCTAAGAGACCTCGACTACCCTCTCGGCCTGCCAAACAACAACATCCTACAGTCACCATGACCGCGGTGCCCCAAGTGGTGGCTCAACCGCAAACCACTTACCAGCATTCAACCCTGCGTTTGAGAGGCAGACCACTACCTTTCGTCCCAAAGGTAGAGGCTCCAGACGGGGCTCCTCAAAACACCCCTCATGAGGGAAGGGAGGATGGGGAGGACGCTTTCAGGAAGGTAAATCCTCCGGAAAACAGAAGCAATGAGATGCTTCAGGTAGGAGGGAGGTTCCAACAATTTCAGGATCATTGGACCTTCGATCCTTGGGCCCACAGCCTAATCAAGAACATACTTGGATGGATCTGGAGCAAGGCTCCACCATCATTTCCTTAATTCTTCGAACACTCCACCCCCTTACTAGAAGAATATACCCTAGAACTATTGAGCAAACGGGTAATAAGGAGTTGAAAGTCCATCATATTCCAGGAAAGGCTGTTTTGTGTTCCCAAGAAGGACTCAGACAAACTCAGAGTCATTCTGGACTTGTCGCTAATCAACAAGTTCATAGAAAACAACAAGTTCAGGATGTTAACCGTTCAACACATAAGGACCCTGTACACAGTCTCGATAGACCTTGCAGATGCTTATTGGCATATTCCAGTCAACCGCTCCCTCTCCTCCTATTATTATTATTATTATTATTATTAAATGCTAAGCTACAACCCTAGTTGGAAAAGCAGGATGCTATAAGGCCAGGGGCCCCAACAGGGAAAATAGCCCAGTGAGGAAAGGAAATAAAGAAAAATAAACTATTTTAAGTATAGTAACAACATTAAAATAAATATTTCCTATAAAAACTTTTACAAAACAAGAGGAAGAGAAACTAGATAGAAGTGTGCCCGAGTGTACCCTTAAGCAAGAAAACTCTAACCCAAGACAGTGGAAGGCCATGGTAAAGAGGTTATGGCACTACCCAAGACTAGATAACAATGGTTTGATTTTGGAGTGTCCTTCTCCTAAAAGAGCTGCTTACCATAGCCAAAGAGTCTCTTCTACCCTTACCAAGAGGATAGTGGCCACTGAACAATTACAGTGCAGAGTTAACCCCTTGGGTGAAGAAGAATTGTTTGGTAATCTCAGAGTTGTCAGGTGTATGATGACAGAGGAGAATCTGTAAAGAATAGGCCAGACTATTCGGTGTCTGTGTAGGCAAAGGGAAAGAACCGTAACCAGAGAGAAGGGTCCAGTGTAATACTGTCTGGCCAGTCAAAGAACTCCATAACTCTCTAGCGGTAGTATCTCAACCTGGGATTCAGGCTACAGAAGAAGAAGTACGTCTTCAGAGCCATGCCCTTTGGAATAAACATAGCCCCAAGGATTTTCACGAAACTTGCAGACACAGTCGTTCAACAACCACGCCTAGAAGGCGTTCAGGTAGCAGTACCTGAACGATTGGCTGGTGTGGGCAGCATCCAGGACGGCTTGTCTCCAAGAAGAATTGTCAGTGACTTTTATCTTTCTTCGTGGCTGAGTGGTATGGTCACTGGCATACAGATATCCTGGACGAGGGTTCAAATCCCCGCCGGTCCGAGATTATAGTCTTTGGGCGGTTCTGCCTGGGGCTCTGATCCTGAGGTCGTTAAGAGAATCCAGACTTTAATGTATTAATATATATGGCTTATTTGAAATATGAAAGAAACACGTTTAAATGTGCAAAAATTTATCATTAATCGAATGCCAAGTCCCAAACCTACCAATTAGCTACGATGGTGAAGATGGGTTGATTTCAATTCTAAGTACAGAAAACCTGAATTTGACAGGTATATGTACAGAAGAATTGTCATCGACTTTTATCTTTCTTCGTGGCTGAGTGGTATGGTCACTGGCATACAGATATCCTGGACGAGGGTTCAAATCCCCGCCGGTCCGATATTATAGTCTTTGGGCGGTTCCGCCTGGGGCTCTGAACCCGAGGTCGTTAAGAGAATCCAGACTTTAATGTATTAATATATATGGCTTATTTGAAATATATATATATATATATATATATATAAATATATATATATATATATATATATATATATATATATATAAATATATATATATATATATATATATATATATATATATATATATATATATATATATATGTATATATATATATATATATATATATATATATATATATATATATATATATATATATACTATATATATATATACATATATATATATATATATATATATATATATATATATATATATATATATATATATATATATATATATATATATATATATATATATATATATATATATATATATATATATATATATATATATATATATATATATATATATATATATATATATATATATATGTATATATATATATATATATATATATATATATATATATATATATATATATATATATATATATGTATATATATATATATATATATATATATATATATATATATATATACATATATATATATATATATATATATATATATATATATATATATATATATATATATATTTGTATATATATATATATATATATATATATATATATATATAAATATTGCTATATATATGTATATATATATATATATATATATATATATATATATATATATATATATATATATATGTATATATATATATATATATATATATATATATATATATATATATATATATATATATGTATATATATGTATCTAAATATATATATATATATATATATATATATATATAGATATATATATATATATATATATATATATATATATATATATATATATATATATATATATACATATATATATAAGAGGGTTGAACGGCACGTTTCCGATCCATAAGTACCAGTTCAAACCGATCCATAAGAGTGCCCCCATAACCTAACTCCAGCCCCTCCCTTAACCTCATTGACTATCTCTAACCTAACTCCAACCCCCTTCTCTTAACCTCATTGTCTACCCCTAACCTAACTCCACCCCTTGCTTAACCCCTCTCTTAACCTAACCAACCTAACCTAACCTAACCTATTCCAACCTAACCTAACCTAACCTAACCTAACCCAACTCAACCCAACCTTACCTAACCTAATCATTCAATCTTAAGCCTAACCTAACCTAACCTATCCTAACCCACTAAGTGAGTGAAATAACACCTACCTACGAGTCTATCATTCAATCTTAAATAGTCATCATGGGAACTATTATAGTTATCGTTATATTTTGAAATTATTGTTTATAAAATTATTACAATACTCATTATTATCATTATTGATTAAATCGGGGGAATTCAAGGTTTGTA
The DNA here is from genome assembly GCF_036898095.1 of Palaemon carinicauda. Lineage (NCBI taxonomy): Eukaryota > Metazoa > Arthropoda > Malacostraca > Decapoda > Palaemonidae > Palaemon > Palaemon carinicauda. The sequence continues at coordinate 70,208,258 of NC_090736.1, forward strand.
TAGCTAGTGGCATTATATTATTTTGCATTACCTGGAATATATATTTCAGGTTGAAACTTCTTGTAATCAATAAACAGCTGTTACGACTAATGTCTATCCTTGAACAACCCATTTCAATAATAATAATAATAATAATAATAATAATAATAATAATAATAATAATAATAATAATAATAATAATAATAATAATACGAGTCCATCATTCAAACTTAAATAGTTATTATGGAAATTATCAAATTTGTCATTACGTTTTGAAATTATTGTTAATAAAATTATCATAATATTCATTATTATTATTATTATTATAGTTAGTTTCTCTGAAACGATAACACCTGAATAAACAGGTTTAGTAATGTCTCGTCCTCCTGACGATGTGTCATCTTTCTTGTGATGATGATAAGCCACGATACTTGATAGGATAACACATGAATAGACAGATCTAGGAATGTCTCGTCCTCATGACGATGTGTCATCTTTCTCGTGATAATGATAAGCCACGATACATTGGATAGTGAAAGTAATATCTTAAAAACAGTATTCTATTTATCTTATACAACCAGACTGATCTTTTTATATGCATGCATTTCTCATTTCTCCTAACAAAAATTTTTAATAGGACTTGTAAGAATGCTTCTAATGTTATTCTTGTGAACTTCTTGAAGGTCATCATATCTCTCTCGTATCACAACCTCACTGCACTCCACGCTTTAGATTTATTATTGTTCATCCTCCACTGCTGAGATAAATGGTCCGGTTAGAAGCCTGATAAGGTATAAAACAAATAACTCATTAGACTCATGACGAAACCTCCACTAAGGAATAAATCAATCCCATGAATAATTCCCATCCCTAATTGATAAATGAATAAAAAAAAAAATTGAAATTAACTCACTGTCATGGATATAAATAAACTTTTGCAAACATGGGGCATACCCTGTCATGACTATTTTTAATAATTAGACATCATTCAGCCTTAAAATACTGGTGGAAAACATGGTCTTTATTTTCCCTAACGTATACCCTACCCCGTAATGACTAACCGAATGTATGAAGTATAAAACATGTAACCCACACTTAAATGATAAATCTAGTTGTATTGGTGTCATGAATTTGAACAATTCAAAGGATTTATTTCTCTTGAAGAAGGTCAATAAATGCTTACTCTATATCTCTGGGCTAATACCATAACTATCAAAGAATATTATATAATTTTCAGGTGACTTAGCTACATAAAAGCAGACCCAGTGTCCCATGCTATTGATGTCTGAAGAGGTTCCAAACGTATTTGCGATGAAGGTGATAGCCTCCTCCTTTTACGACCTAAACCTTATACCTCCCACATGATCAGAAGAAAATATGCCTACGTAATTCACTAATTTCCTCACCCTCCCCCTTAGAGCTCTATCCAGCTCTCTAGTATCCATCAGCCCTAACCCCTCACATCACAATGAATAATCCTGTCCGCATCAATAGATAAAATACCCTAGTATCTCCAAAAAAGAATAATGAGATGGGGAGTGGTTACTGCTGTACTCAATTTTAAAATGATTCGCATACTGGCTGATCTCTCTACTGGTAGAGCTTTTTCATATCCTCAATTACGAAATTAAAATTAAAAATGGTTCTCCCCTCCGTAAAACTATCCAAGGATATAATATTCTCATCATCTATGCCAATTGCCTTCTGAGATTCATGATACGAGTGCATAACTCTCTCTGGGAATAATGCGCTTATATATGGTACTTCCGTTAATGATGATATGTATATTATTTACATTTGCATGGTGGAAGAATAATGGGTTTCTTGTATAATCCCCTGAAAAATGTCTCATATCAATTAGTGCTAGTGTCATCTTTTCTGGAATGCATGAACCAAAAGGATCATCTATCATTATTGACGATTCATTAATGCCAACAACTTATGTCTTATCCATGATCTATCTATAACTTCGATTGCTGTATTGTCAAATTATTTAAATGTCCCTCCTTATCCGTGTTCATAATCCAACTATCCTTTGCCAACTCTAATCAATATCTCATTATGACAGAATCCATTAGATACATGTCAATAGTTGCTAAATCTAGTAATATTGGGAAGCAGGGCCCTCA
>NC_090736.1:70215365-70217865 GCF_036898095.1 Palaemon carinicauda
TGTATCATCTCTGAAGCCCAGCAGATTGGATGCTTCACTGCTGAAAGTTATGTAAATTGTCTGCACATCCCCCTTCCTGAATGAATCACCCATAACATATTGCATGGCTATTTTTTTCTGAGTGTCATCCCATTTGAATATGGTGCTGCGTTTAATGAATGCTGAATATCTATCACTAAAATTAACCTTTAATTATTTATTTAAATCTTAGTTCAAAGTCTTAAACAACTTCTTCATATCCCCTGCCATGACACTTACATTTGGCGTATATGCATGTGTATGTGCCACCATACTTTCAGCAGTGGAAGTATTATTAGCAGACTAGTAGCGTGTATGCACCTTGATTCGAAACTGTGTATCATTCGACCTTATGGCGTAGTGCTGAATAGGGTCCATGATAGACAGAAGACCCACTTCATACTCATAATCATTCCCCAAAATTATCAGCGTAGCAATCCTATTGATAAACCTACTAGGCTTGTTATCTGGATATGCATCTAAGCAGCCTATACTGGTTAAATAAAGCGTGTGGTCACCAGACATCTTCTTACCCTACTGAGGTGGGATATTTCAGTGAGTTCATATTTATAAATATATATGTAGTATACATTTTTAGGAGGATGTAATTGAAACTCATTTGTTTTATTCTCAACATTTTATTTTTAAAAAAGAAATAGATTAAAAATAAACAGAAATGGTCAGTCTTGCGAATACATTGACAAATAACGACATTCAACCTGTCCTCTGTCAACCCCAGAGGTATCTCTATTTTATTCATCAGCCTTAACAAAATTATTTATAATTTTCTTAATGGCCCTAGAAGATTGGATATAATTATATCCCCTTTATGTTTTTCATCCAGACTAGAAAATAACTCTTCACCTGCGATGATATAGACAGTCCTCCCTTCCAGTTCTTGATTAAAGGCGAATATACTCGATAGATAGTAGGCCAGCCACTTTGCATCAATTCTTCCCCTCCTGCCAATACCTAATGTGAAAAAGACATGTTGAACGTGAGCAAATTTATGGTCATTTAGCTTATCCTTCAAATTTGTTAATGCCCTGTGGAAGTGATGTAATCTCCGTTCTTCTGTATCTTCACGAAGTCCATTCACGTGATGTAATTCTTGGGAATACTGAACACTATTCCTTGCATATGATTTATTCTCAATCGACTTTCCTATACCATACTGAGTTATTAAAGTTGCCACGACTGGGTTATCCACATACAAATCAAACGTGGATGTGTTCAAGATGGCCGTACCCGGCACACTCCTATCCATGCCACATCTGCATAGGGGTATGCCTCCACTACATCCTTCATGGCCCCAAAATTCTTACATGCCACCACATTGGTGGCAGTGACTATGCAGATACCTCACTGCTTGTAGACGGGGCTTGTCAAGGATCCGAATATTACCTTGCAGGCGCTACTACCTTCCATCTTGAAGAAAGCTTCTAAACTTCTGATTGTCCATGCTCCTTCACTCAACTTATATACGATTTGCTTATCAATCCCCCTCCCCCTAAGGACGTGATATTTCTCGTTCCACCTTACCTGAGGCTCCGCTTGTAAAAAATCTTCATCGAGGTGTATACTCATCCTGTTATCTTCAATTAACATGTACTATCATGTCATAACTCCTTCTATCTGATTACTGCTCTACCATCCGCTCCTTATAGAGCAGGTTATATCATGATTCATGCACCTCGTGGATGAAATATATATATATATATATATATATATATATATATATATATATATATATATATATATATATATATATATATATATATCAATTTACGTACCCTAATAAGGAATCCAGGAAATTTCCTGATGGAGATATTTATTCTTGAGATCTCTTTGATGTATAGCCCCTCCCTTTTTAATTTCATAGACAGTTTTTAGCTGCTTTATCAGAGCTTTATTTTTGATCATCCAGTGAGGTATAATAGCAGTTTTTATAATATATTCATAGTCCTTCAGATATTAATCCTCAACCCCCTTTTTACCGTCAAATTCTTGTATCATATCCAAAATATTGTACTTATTAATCTGTGAAAGGAGATCCCCATTATCATCCCACTCATGCTAACGGACCTTTCTAAGTACTTTAATACACTATTAACATAAGGTATTCTCTGCTGAGTGAAATACATGGGGAGAATTTCAACTAGTGAAGGCCTGCTAATGGGATTCTGGTTGTTTATTTTGTATGTCTTAAAAGGAATCGAATTATTCTGCAGGATACTCCTCACATCTCTTATCTTGGGCGCTATAGTAGTCTTAACCATTTTTTGCGGACTATCCCAATTTCTCTTCCGACGTTCAATAGTCTTCAAGGGGATATTATAGTTATTTCTGACCTTTTCCTGATATGATACATTCAAAGTTTTGGGTTTTTCCCGCACATTTGAAATACCAATTCGTCCCCCCTCATCAGATATCTTTTTTCCGACCATCCGCTCGTAAGTCTTGGAATTAAATACAATTCCCT
>NC_090736.1:70227865-70242865 GCF_036898095.1 Palaemon carinicauda
CCTCTCTGTTTCCATAATTTATTGACTCAAATTTATCGGAGTTAAATACCATCCTATTTATCTCCGTCCATTCATATATTTTGTTTAGATCTCTTTGTAGTGAGTTCCTATCTTCATCACAAGTAATTTCTCTACTTATTCTTGTGTCATCTGCGAAACTTCTCACCAAAGAGTTTTTAACATCACAGTGTATGTCTGAGATCATAATAACAAACAGCAGTGCAGGTCATACCGTACCTTGTGGCACATCAGATATTACCTGAGCTTCATCTGATTTCTCGTCATTTGCAACCACTATCTGTTTTCTGTTTTGCAGGAATTCTTTTACCCATTTTCCTATCTTTCCCACAATATTGTGCTTTCTCATTTTTTTCTCTGATATATTATGGCGTACCTTTTCAAAGGCTTTTCATAGTGTGCTATCAGTTGGGATTGTGTACTTTTTCCGGGCACAAAACCGTGTTGACCTATAATAAACAAATTATTTTTAACCAAATGGTTCATTATTTTCTTTTTTATTACCATTTCATACACTTTCATAAAATGTGATGTTAGACTAACAGGTCTATAATTATTTGCGTCTAGTCTTGATCCACTTTTGCAAATAGGGATTTTATAAGCTAATTTATGTTTAACATATATCTCGATCATATCTACACTTTGTCATAGCAGTATTGCAAGCGGCTTCGCGATAGTGTGTGCATTTTTTTTTAACAAAATTCCTGGAACTCCCTATGGTCTGGTTGCTGATCCATTTTTAATTTCGCTTATAGCCTTGACAATATCTGCTTCATTAATATCTATATCCGTTATATATTCAACATTTCCTCTTCTCCTTTCTGTTTCATTATTCTCATTCGTAATTCTTGGCGTGAACTCACTCTTATATTTTTCTGCTAATATGTTGCATATTTCCTTTTTTTTCATTTGTTAACCGTCCTTCAATTCTTAGAGGGCCTATTTCTAATCTCCCTTTATTCATCTTTTTCGCAAAGGAGTAAAGTACTTTATATATATATATATATATATATATATATATATATATATATATATATATATATATATATATATATATATATATATATATATATTTATATTTTGAAGAGTCGTTTCTTCTAAGTCCCTTTTTTCATTTTCTTTCGATTGTATAATATTTGGTTCTGCATTTTCTTTCTTACATTTTATTTCCATCATATTCCCACTTTTTTTTTTTTTTTGCAAGATTTTTCTTCCATTTTCTAATTTTCTGAAATAAGATCCTTCTGTCTCTTGGTATGCATGTTTTTTGTTTATTTTTTTTTTTTCGGTACATATTTTTCAACAATTTTCTCCAGTATTTTGTACAGTATGTCCGTATTTACCTGTATATTATCACTTACGAATACATTTTTCAATTCTTTGTTCAGTTCTTCATTTATTTCTGACCATTTTATATTCACTTGCTTTGGAATGGACTATTAATTCTATGACATTGTGGTCTTAAATTCCCGAGTTATATACTATTATTTCTTTAACATAATTCACCTCATTCACAAATACTAGATCTAGGACATTTTCCTTTCTTGTTGGAATGTGGTTTATTTGTTGCATATTATGTTCTAATAGCATATCTTGAAGCTTTTCAAATTGCCTCTTATCTTCTCCGCTGCTATTACTCTCTTTTTTATATGTATATATACAACCACTTTCTTCTATCCGTTCTTTCCAATCCACGAAAGGAAAGTTAAAATTTCCGGATAGGACTATATTCCAATCTTCATGGTTTCTTCATATATCATCTATTTTTTCTATTGTTATGTCAAATTCCTTAATATTTGGGGGTCTGTAAACTACAATATTCAATAGTTTTTCAAATGCAAATTCTACAGCAATCAATTTACATTCTGTGTTGCTGTATTTTTCACAGACTTTTCCTTGATTTATGTCTCTTCCATATATTGCGGTTCCCCCTTGATTCCTATTTGTTTTATCTGATCATCACTGTCAGTCTCTTGCGAATACCATGTTTCACTTATATTTAATATGAACCGCATATAATATCCCACTGCATATAATATCCCACCGCATAGGAATATCAACATAAAAACTTGGTTTAATATACTTTAAAAGAAAAAAACTCGTAACGGACAGCTGAACAACGCAAAGTAATAAACTCGATATCTTAATGGCTAAATGTTAAATAAATGAAACCGAACTAACACGAGATTAACTTTGTGCGATGCATTGCAAATGGAACAATCAGCCAAACGGTGTAATTCCAACAACAAACAAAATATATTTATCCGTCGGAAAGAGACGTCAGAATAAATTGTACAGTAACAATAAGTTTCAGGAATTTTCAAATAATGATGTTTTGAGGAGATTTCGCCTTCATAGTTAGTGGTGAATGACATATGGTGAATTCGCTGAATTGTTTAACTGATCATGCTATGGAATTATAAGCCCTATATGAATGCTATTAAAATTTATAATCCTTCTGTTAAATTTGATAGGTACGTATTTGTCACTCCCATCCCCACATAAGAACACACACATGTTGTGTTCAAAGTTTCTTTCCAATAATTAATAATGATGAAAAATAAACAAATTTAAGTTTCAAAAGGACAAATAAATCATTTAATTGCACCTAAGTGCTTTGCGATTAATTTATATTGGCGGATTTTTACTTATAATTAAACTGAGTAAATTTTGGTTCAACATTTGTACATTCAAAGATAATTTCCTCTTTTGAAATTTTGCATTCAACAGTCCATCTCAGATGAGGTTAAAATGTTATGAAAGGCTGGAATCGACTAATGAAGGAAAGATTGATTAATAAAACAGCGTCATCCTTCGCCAAAAGCTGTTTACCCCATTAACTAATAGCTACCACAATTGCTACACTCCAATCCAATAAAAAAGAGACACGTGTATCCGTAGCATAAAAACAAATCAAGATTGGAAATAAGAACCCGGATTTTGAGTTTTAATATAATTGATACCCGTGAAATGACAAAAAGTTTTAGAAAGAAGACAATGGACGGAATAATATCGAAATAATGGTTTCCCTATCACTACAGAGTTTTGACCTTTAGGATGAAAAAAAAGATATAAATAAAAATAAACATATAAATGAAAGACATATAGATAGATAAGAATGACTGGCTGATGAGCATTCTGTATAATGTGCGTCAAGCATCTGATGTCACAGTCACTAGTATCTAAAGCTTGAATGTGGTAGTGACTATCAGTGTTTGCCCTAACGTTATCTTCTTTTATGGTAGCAGCTTCATGATGAATATATATATATATATATATATATATATATATATATATATATATATATTTATATATGTGTGTGTGTTTATATATATATATATATATATATATATATATATACACACATATATATATATATATATATATATATATATATATATATATATATACACACACACACACACACACACACACACACACACATATATATATATATATATATATATATATATATATATATATATATATATATATATACATACGCATATTTAAGTTCGAGTATGTGTTAACTATCTAAGACAACAATGCAAGATTTCGATATAAGCTTAAAAGAAGATAATAACCAGAGAATGAATTGTGTATGGTTTAAACATAGAAAAAACGAGGCTGAATAATAAACAAATGAGAAATAAGATAGGCTTGATTATAACCTATTGGTGAGTTTGAACTAGTTGTGCTGTTGTGGAGAAAATTCGAACAAATGTGAACATGCAAATCAATCTTGCAATAAAAGATGTTAAAGGAAATATAGTACAATAAATATGGAAATAATGGCAAACCATTCAAGAAAAAAGACGTAGGGAGATATTTCATTTTAATAATGAAACTTTTATAAAATTTGTAGAAAAAAACATTACTGATAAAAATGAAGAAAGACTAAAGGTTCAAATATCCCAATGCAACTGGCAATTTACCCAGAATGACGATGGGTAAAAGGATTTGAGAGAACACTTTTCTTTGGAGTGCAATGAACCAGACCATGTTTCAAAGAATAAAAGTAAATTTGATATATATATATATATATATATATATATATATATATATATATATATATATATATATATATATATATATATATATATATATATATATATATATATATATATATATATATATAATATCAGGCATAGGAACCAATGAGCAACAGATCGAATATAGACAAACATGACCAGCAGCCAGGTCACTGTTCTCCCATGTTAGGATCTAGGGAAATAAGGCAGTAACTGCTTATATCCTAGCAGTACTTATGCACTCCATAAGCCTTCCCCTATGAGCCATGTTTCACTCACAATAACAATAAGTTCATGTGTCCGTAAAAATCTATTAGCGGAGAGAGGATTTAACCCCAATCTACCAAGACTTCAAGATCCTTTGCAAACTCCTTTCTTTGATTCGTGTAGCAATATGGAAAAAGTAGGTTACCTTGCCAATCGTGAAATATGAAAAGAAACCTACAAACGTTAAGAGACGGAAAAGACTGATGATTAATATTGACATTTATCTTGGGTATTGCCATAGCCTCTGTACCATATCTCCCACTGTCTTAGGTTCGAGTTCTCTTGGTTGAGGATACACTAGGACACACTAATCTATCTAATTTCTCTTCTTCTTCTTTTTTAAGCTTTTACAGCGTATATATGAAATATTTATTTGTGTGTTGTTAATTTTCTATAATCATTTCAGTTTAATTGTTCATTTACTTTCCTTTAGTTAATTTTTTTTCGTTATTTTCTTTCCTTGTTGGGCTATTTTCCCTGTTGGAGACCTTGCGCTTACAGCAGTCTGCATTTCCCACTAATATTGTAGCTTAGCTGGTAATAATAATAATAATAATAATAATAATAATAATAATAATAATAATAATAATAATAATAATAATAATAATAATAATAATAATAATAGCCCTAGTAGGCATAAGAACATATGCATCGACAGCCAAGTATAGAACATTAACTGAAGAAGTAAAATTTCTGGATACCGAGAAAACTTTTCTCTTTCGAATGATCCGGAAAAACGCCTAATGTCAGATACACCCAGAAGTCACAATAAGTTTAGTAGAAATGCAAATACACCAGTAACAAATATGACACCGACATCAAACTACCCAAGGTTTGAATAAATTTTACAGTTTCAACTCCCAGGCATGGAAAAGTTAAAGAATAATGGCAAAAAACTGTCTTGATAATCGGACACAGATTTTTATTGGTGGTAAAAAATCCAGGACATTCATTTCGGCTTAAACCTGATATCTTTTGAATGGAGCTACCCAGTCTGGCGTATATTGAAGTATGTAAGGTTTACACTCTTAACATGATAGCGAAAGGTTAGTTAAAGACTTGTGCCAAATACTAATAATATAAAAATTTATGAATGATAAAACAAGATTTTGTGTCTGATAATACAATAGATTATCCATGTACAAGAATATTTATGATACATTAACATAATAAAAACTGAAAGTAAAAATTATGGGAAAAAAAAACGTGGGTTTTGGAGAGAGGATTTGAGTTAAAAATCAAATGATTCTGAACATAGAGAAGACCAGAGGCTTACCCGTCAACTTTGCTAAAAATTGATGGGGAAAAAGGCCAGTCTGTTGTACTTTTACTTGGCATGGTTGCGAGAGTCAACTCCCATCATTGCAAGTACCGGTTGGATACTAACGGCCTTATTTGCTACAGAATTTCTCATTTTTGTGAAAACAAAAGGAAGGATATCAGTTAAGAGCAAATGTTATCAGTATTATCAGATGTGTAGGGAGCCAATAGAATATGAGGAGAGTAAACCACTGTCTGGCTATTATTCAAGGCAGAGAAATCTATCAAATATATGGCGTAGATTTTATATTGTCAAAAGGACTGTTCAGAAACTTACCTATGATGGAACATCTTCGATGGTTCTTGAGATTACAACGGCTCTCTCGCTCTCTTTACACACATACACACACACACACACATACACACACACACACACACACACATATATATATATATATATATATATATATATATATATATATATATATATATATATATATATATATATTATTTTACCACCTGATTCCTTGAGACTGCATTTGATCTCTTACTGAATGAAATTTGTTTGAGTAAAAGAATGTAATGAATACACACTTAAGTGAAAAAAATAAGAAGTCATGAGGAACAGAACACAGACCGATAAGCAAAATGAAAAAGAATGCAAATATTTTAGTTTTGATAATGGCATCAAACAAAAGAGAGAGCTGTATATACTTTAAGCAATAATGAAGAACAGCAAACAACTTCTAGCCAGTGTGTAGATCTTTAAAGAATATTGTAAAATATATGATCTCTCTGACCCAGTGTCACTTCAACTGGAAATACTGTAGATGTCCCACGCTATACGATATGAGTAGCACGCACTAACCCAAAGGCACAGGCAATGAAGGCGATAAATCAATTTCTCCTTTGAAATGTTTTTTGTGAAAAATGGTAAAAAAAGAATATCTCCCGGCGGTGGTCTACATCATAATCGAAGATGGTGGAGAAAAGGAAAACCGGCGTGATAAATTTCTATTACAGAGTTTTTTCCAGACGCTATAAAACTATTTTTTCCCAAAAAGTACTCTCTCAAAGAGAGAGTCCAGCTAGCACGTCCACATTCCACCACCGCTGTGCTATTCTGCATCACGGTTTTACTGAACAACGGTGAAACATCTACATTTATTTCAGCTAATTTATAACTTTTGAATTAAATGGACTCGAAAAGAGAGCCCAGAATTACAACGAGCTCATTATAGGATAGAAATTGGGTCTGACTAAAGATAAACAATCATATTTGATATAATAATAACAGTGGTCGAAAATAGTAACGTTCCACTTTCCAGCATAAGGAGCCTAATGAATAGACTTAACTAAGTGTACTTCACTGCTTCACTTCATATTACAATTTTTATAGTATTATTCTTGCAGGTTAAATGAATACTATATTATTGATCTTAATATCGACAATGAGTCTAGTTATATTTTACGCTGGAAGATATGATGTAAACAGATCTTCCAGGAGAACACTCCAAAATCAAACCATTGTTCTCTGGTCTTGATAGTGCCATAGCCTCTGTACCAAAGACTTTTACTGTCTTGGGATAGAGTTCTCTTGCTTGGGGTACACTTGGGCACGCTATTATATCTTATTTCTTTTCCTCATTTTTTTATTTAATTTTTATAGTTTATATATGAAATATTTATCTTATTGTTCTTACTGTTAGAATCTTTTATTGTAATTGTTAATTACTTTTCTTGTAGTTTCCTTATTTCCTTTCATCACTGGGCTATTTTCTCTGTTGGAGCCCTTGGCCTTATAGCATCCTGCTATTCCAACTATGCTCTAAAATTTATGTTACAGCTTATCTTTACGGTATTATGTCATAATTCCATACAAAACAAGTGAGCAAGTCCTGAACGCGGACATGGTCCTCGTAGAGGACATACCTCCGCCAAGGTGACCTAGAGCGCCATATTTTGCCACTGATACTTAATATGACATTGATATAATGCACCAATATGACCTTGACCTTTGACCTTTATAAATTTGAACATCACCCATGGGTTGCGCCTGGACTAGGACTTCCCTGTTGGCTTATGCAAAAGTCAGTGCTTTATTTCTGTCTCTTGATATGGCCACTTATGTCATAGTGACACCAGTGACCCCTGTGACCTTGACCTTGGGGTGACCTTGACCAAAATTTAATCAGTTCTTCCATACACATTGGGGAACTACTTGGCCAAGTTTGAAGTGATTCCGTGTAGAAATGTGGCCTCTACGTTGTCCACAGACAGACAGACAAACAGAGAAACAAACAAACAAACAAACCGAACCGAAAACATAACCTCCGCCGCTTGGCGGAGGTAATTATAGTTAATCCATATTGAATACAATCTCATAACTAAAACATAACTAAAACAATTTTGGAGTGAAACTATAGCCTATATCGTAACATTTAGGTCCTATAATGAACAAAAATCTTAGAACCCACGTTTGAATTTTTCTTTTTTTTCGTGGCAATTTTAGCAGGTTTTTCAAACCTTGCTTTAAACAGCACTCCACAAACCAAATGAAAAATTAAAACAAAACTTTCATAACCGCACGTTTGATCGGTTTTCATGGCAACTTTGGCCGTTTCTTCAACCAGCACTCTATACCAAAGTAACGTATTGCGGGATATTGATGTTCTCTCATTGGCTATATCATCCTCAGCAATAATTGGTCAAGTCTTGTGCATTCTACTTAAGCTGCTGACATCAGCCTATCGTGTTTACGTATCGCATTTTAATCCTAAAAGTTATCCATACCCAACTTAATGTTCTCGGGTAGGGATAATACATGATTTTATTGCACTTGTAAATGATCTAACTATAGATATTTCGAAATCTAATGAGGGCAAATTGGTGCGATAAGAACAAAACTTTGTGCACTTTTCATCTCTGGACTCGAAGTTCTTATGATGATACGAGAGAGCCGCTTAGGAATTATTACTTTTATTTCTATATCCATTACAGGGAGCTTTCGTACTGTACTGTGTCCGTTATCATGCTAGACTATATGGTGTTCTTCACTCAAGAGGTTAACTACCGAACTTTAATTGTTCAGTGGCTACTTTCCACTCACTAAGGGTAGGACACTCCAGGATCAAACCATTGTTCTCTAATCTTAGGTAGTGCCATAGCCTCTGAACCATGGTCTTCCTCTTGAGGTAGAGTTCCATTATATGAGGGTTCACTCTGGAACACTGCTCTTTTTCCTTATTTCCTTTCCTCACTGGGCGATTTCCCCCCAACCGAGACATGGGCTCTAGCGTTGGCTGCCCTTTAGAGAAATGTTATCTAGATGAGAAAAATAGTCAAGAGACTTACGTAGCGGGGAAGTGCTTGCTCGACTAAAACCTTATATCATATAACGTAAAAACGGTATAAATATAAATGATAATAGGACTATTTGTAAATATGGTTCATTTGTCGGGTAAAATACTATTTACATGAATTTAGTCCAATTGTTATTTATATTTGTATCGTTTTAGCGCGATATGATTTAATAGGCCTCTACACTAAACTAAGAAATTAAAAATGTTTTCTGATACTGAAAAGGCTTTAAGGCATTTTTGGAGTTTAAGATGCTCAAACACTATTGAGGTAAACATGAAGCCTTATATTGTTGGTTTAAAGGCCACTCATGTATGGGAAAGGCAAGAGACAGTGACAATGTCCAAGGGCCTAGAGACTGACGATATTTACAAATGATCAGCCTCCATGCCCCTCTCCACCCAAGCTAGAACCAGGGTGAGCCAGGCAATGACTGCTGATTACTCGGCATGTAAACCTATAGACTCCCCGAAACGCAACCTCCTTATAGCCTGGTACGATTATGCTAAAATCGTTCAGTTAGTGACAAGTTTTTAAAATTTTACATGAAGATACCCAAGACCATACTCTATCACTTTTGAAGCAAGACCAAATTTTTCGGAATCATCTTCGGGCTGGTCTGGACCCATTTCAAGATGGCCGCCGAAGGCGACAACGAAAAAATTAAAATCTATTCCAGGGGTGCAAATAATGATTAAAGTGGATGGTTTTCACTAATAATTTGTCATTAAGAGGTAAAATAAATATTTTCAGCCATTTTTATGATTGCCTTTGAACCCCCAAAAAACTTAAAGGCCCTTTTAGCCCAAAATCGGACTTTAAAATGGACCGAAAAGTTCATCTGGCATGTAGCACCACTCCGGAATGCTCTCAAAGGGTAAAATTATATTATATTGTAATTTTTATGAATATTTATTAAAAAATGCTTAATTTTGCTACAAATCAAATTTGATTTAGGGTGAAGCATATCTTACTGGTTGATTAACATATGACTTAGAATCACATATCATTTTTTACACATATATATATTTGACACATGCAAGGATTTTGTATCACATGCACAAATGATGTATAGAGTAAATCTAAATTCAAACATTGTTTATTAATTATCCAATACATAGAGCAAGTCAGTTGTTTAGTCGTCTGGTTCATTGTTGATGCACATTCCTTAACAAGAGCATAAAGAATTGCATATCATGTGATTTTTTGTATATTCGCAGTTGCCTTTGCACGCAACTTTGCAACTACAACTTATAAGCAAAGCACACCCATTACTTGCATCTGGAAGATCGCTCCAGTGGGGTACCCACATCTCGAGTCAATCATTCCATAACCATCCATATTCAACAGGGGACAGCATAGGCGGTTCTTTCTGTAGAGAATGCGACCAATAATTGGCAGCAATTACTGAACGCTTGACATGCTGGAAGAGGGCATGCTTGGTGGGTGGTATTGATTCCAAAGGCTTTAGTTTTTTGTAAAAAAAAATCTCCTTGCCACATTGACGCAATCAATGTCACAATTGGGGTCATAATGGAGAACAGTAAATCTTTCTATGATAGCCATGAAATCCGAGTCAAAGCAAAATTAAGTGGGATTGTTAGTTAAGGTAATAAATACCTCAGTTAATTTATCTCCTGGAAGATCCCAGGCAGCCCATGCCTTTTTCTTGCTAATGTTTTTGAGGGAAGATGTTTGGTTAGACCCTGTTAGGGCATAAAAAGCAATATCGCATTGCACCTTTCAGGTCTCAGACAGCTACTTACTTCATGGATAGGAATATCTTTATAATGCTTCCCAGCTCCAAGCCCCACCCTCAACTTTTTCTATATAGTCTTTGGCCTAAGTGTCTCCACGGGGTTTAATTTCTTTTATGCTTTTGTATATTTCTGGGTCATAGATCTCACCTGTGGTAATAATAATAATAATAATAATAATAATAATAAAAATAATAATAATAATAATAAAAATAATAATAGTAATAATCTTTATTTCTGCAAAAGCCATATACAGAGTTTCAATAGGGGTACAGTGATCTTACACTTTTGACTTCGGTAAAAAAAAAAAAAAAAAAAAAGATGAGATATGTAATAATATCAGTGATAAATTACAAACATCAATTAGCAGGTTGACCACAGAGTTCTAAGGTCTGGGTAATAAAATCACAATAGCATTAACGCTTAATAATGATGATAACATGCATATAAGCAAACAAAAAGAGAGGGAGAAAAAAATGGCGCTGACAATGAAAATTATGTTGGAACAAAAATTGCTTGAATAATGATAGAACTCTGGGGGGAAAAAATCTAGTCACAGAGCAGGTGATGTGAAGGAAATAAAGGAATCCCAGATAATAAGGATATAACATAAAAAAAAACACGTTATCATAACATTACTGGGTATTATAATTAAGTTACTTAGTGATGAAGATTTGGTATAGCCACACTATCAAAGATTAGTGAAAACAATTCTTTGTACTGACGCTTCCCTATTCCAGGTTTCCCATATTTTGGATTTTATTTTCGCTGCACTTGCAAGCACATTTTGAATTAGGGGATTTTCACTAAATCGTAGGCGGGAGGTGAGACTTACTATAGAGCATCGAATGATGGTTTTTAGGTTATCCAGTCTATTTTCAACAAACATCGCTGAAGCTGAATGGTGCCTCGGGGTTTAGGTGAGGCGTCTTAGGATATCATTGTGAATGACTCTGAGAAGTCTCATCGATTCACACGTATAGTTTGCCCATAGCAAGCAGCCGTACACAATGTACACAATATAGCAGTAGGTTTGAAATAGGAGATTTTTGATATCTTGGTGGCAGAAGGCAAATCTTCTCGTTACCATGTTCCCTAGACAACACAATTTACGTCGCCTGTTTTCAATGACAGATGTGTCCTTTAAATCTTTCGTAATGATATCACCTAGGTACGGAAAATCATTGACAAATGCTAGCTGATGGTTTTGGAGGAAAATATGTAGGTCTTCTACGAATTAGAGCGCTCTAGGAAGGACAGACATGCACTGTGTCTTCGATTCGTTATAGATTATGTCATGTTCATTAGCGTATTCGTTGCAGGTGTTGATAAGACGTTGTAGGCCTTGGGCAGATGAGGAGATGAGGACCACATCGTCAGTGTAGCAAAGGATATTTATGGTAAAGCCATTAACCGTACAACCAATGGGAAGTGAATTCAGTCTGATATTCAAATCGTCTGTGTAAACATTAAATAAATATGGTGAGAGGATGCTTCCTTGCCTGAGACTGTTAGATGAACCGAATGGCTGGGAAAGGACATTGCCCCATTGGACACAGAACTATTGTGTTGAGAACCAACAATATAATATGCCGATGAGATATAGAGGAGTTCCCCTTTTGCGTAGTTGCAAAAAGAGTTTCAGATAGTTTACTCTGTCAAATGCCTTCCGCACGTCTGCAAAACATAAGTAGACAGGGGAGGCCGAGGATATATAGAAATTCAATATCTCCTTTAAAATATATATATACAGGTGTCAGTCGAGGGGTTAGTCTTAAAACCAAAATGATTGTCTGCGGTGTGGAGTAAGGGTGCAAGGCGACGGAACAGAAGAGATTCAAATATTTTCGATGAAATTGTTGTGATGGCGATTGGGCGGTAGTTTCCTGGGTCACTGGCATCCTTCAGTTTGTTTTTTATGAGAGGTATTAAGTGAACAAGTAGAAGGGTTTCGGGGAGATATTGGTGTAATATACAGGCATTAAATAGTGCAGAAAATAAGATATAAATTATAGAGTGGCAGAACTTGAAAGCCTCGGCAGGAAGGTCTTACTTTAAAAGTGATAGAGTATGGCTAAAGGTAAAATCATACCAAGTTTCAAAAACTTTTAAGTAACTGAACGATTTTAGTGATTGTCAGCATATTCGTGTACCGCTATTAGCTCACAAGGATTGGGGAATGCAGACACTACCAGAAAATATTAATTTGACCGGACCTCGAAACCCCAGTCCGACGATCACTAGAAAGGGAAATTGCCAATAATTAGGTAAATAAGGAGAGAGTGGGATTTATGATGGATTGGTTTTTAATACTGATCACCAATAGAAGAAATTTAAACACCAGGGCAGGAGTTGGGAGAATTATATTGGCCATCTTTTTCAGAGATTGGCCAGTCCGGTGCTTGTTCCAGAGACGAAAAAAAATGCAGGATTTCAGCAAATGACAACAGAAAGCATAGACTGACGATATACATACAGTATATATATATACACATATATATATATATATATATATCACACACATATAATACATATATATATATACATATATATATATATATATACATATATCTATATATACATATATACATATATATATAAATATATATATATATATATATATATATATATTTATATATATATATATATATATATATTTACATACATATATACATATACACACACACACATATATATATATATATATATGTATATATATCTATGTATACTTATATATATGTATATATATATACATATATATATATAATAAGGAAAAAAAAAAGTTTGGACAGCATAATGTAACAAAGGAAGTGATTTGGGCGATAAAGTAGACGACTAGAAGCAAGTGCAGCTCAGTTCCGGGAAAACGCTGTATATACCCTATAGTACCGCCTACAGTGCTCCTCATAAGACACAAGGTGCAGCGATAGCCCTTACCATCCACGGGAAGAAAGATAATGTCGACTTTCCTCTGCATGAATAGATCTGTTTCGGTTCTCCTACAAATGAAAGATTCTGTGCACTGCATAACTCGTGGCATTTGTTTATCATGCACATTCTGTAACTGGAAAATCAGACTGCGTAGCATCGGTTTGAATTATCAAATCTACACATACACACACACACATCCAGATTTTCCCGAGCTATCACTCCGGATGGGGGCTCGTAGACCCAAAATCCATTCTATCATAACAATAACTCAGAAAACAAGAAAGTCTTCTTCTTGAAAGACTTAAATGTCTTCAGTCCTTTTATGTCAAATGGGAGCTTTTTGTTCAATCTTAAGGCTGCATTTAGAACCTATTTACTTTTGCTAAGTTGTAGGATTTTTTTACCTTGATTTTTAAATATGAGAAACAACAATTCTTAGTAAATGTAAGACATCATCACCAGTGGAGCAAGAGACTAGAATAACTCTATTGTCTTGAATTTTGGACGAATGGCTGTAGCAAAGAAGCCGTGAAACCAAAAGTTAAGTACAAAAAAAAAATTAAAGTTATTACAGAGAATGAGATATATGTCCCAAACACCGAGTTTTAAACCTCACTGAGATCAGGAGCCATGAGGTCACCGTTTAGGTGAGCAAATGAAAAGTCAGGGGTAAAGTCAGCCCACCACAAATTCTCAAATTACCAAAGTTAGCATCGTGTGGAGGGATTTGGAGGAAAGAATGAAGGTTGGTGTTGCAGAAATAAGACAAATTTGAAGATTCAAGAGAAGAAATCTGATGATAGTAGTTTTGTTCTGAAGGGGAGAAAATATTTAAAAGTTGAATGAATATATTTTTAGCGTTTCGTTTTTCTCATACTTTTAAGCAATTTTTTCCTTTTCAGACAAGCTCTTCTACACTTTTGTAACCATCTTTTTTTTTTTTTTTTTTTTTTTTTTTTTGGTACGAACTTATTCTCTCAGATATATGTGTCAAATATGGTTCGTAAATGTCACTGTAAATTCAGTTCTAATCTTCTGTCACAATATTCGTTGTAAAAGTGGTCGAAAACCACCGGTTTTATTCCGAAATTATAATATCTTAAGAGGCGGGTAGGGACTCGACAGAGTCCCATTTAGCGATGTAACCTAAGCGTTAAAAAAATCAAAAACAAGTTTTGTAAATCTGTTTTCAAGTCTTGAGTGCTAGTTTCCCAAGGTAATGGCCCCGATTTTTTTTTTTTTTGTCAACCCTGCAGCCTATTCACTATACCTTTATTCTTCATTATCCTTATTCAATATCATCCTTATTACTCGTTCCCTATTCTTTAACATTTCCAACTACATTAAAACGTGCTAATTTTAATTAATAACAAAGA
>NC_090736.1:70245365-70247865 GCF_036898095.1 Palaemon carinicauda
ATGATTAGCACCCAAGCCCCCTCTCCACCAAAGCTAGGACCAGGGAAGGCCAGGCAATGGCTGCTAATGACTAAAGAGATAAACCTCTATGTTCCCCCAAACCCGGCAACCTTAGCTTAAAAGGATGGTAAGGTTGTAGACACTAAAGGCACTAACGAGTCTGAGCGGGACTCGAACCCCGTCTGGCTAACACCAGGCAGAGACGTTACCAATCAGGTCACAACAACCACATAAGTAACAATATACAATGATATATGGCTACGATTTTACTACTAAATTATTATTATTATTATTATTATTATTATTATTATTATTATTATTATTATTATTATCATTGTTATCATATTAAAGGAGAGAAAAATTGGAAGAGCAAAAGAAAATATTAGGAAATAAAAAGATGATATTCTGAGGATATCTTTCTTGCGATTGATAAGAAGGAAATGGCCTTCCGAAAACAAGAAGACTTGATCTTATGACTGTGAGAGATACATTTATTTCTATTATCGGAATAGGAGAAGGTCTTATATTGCGTCTGGGTTTTTTATTTCAATGGTAATCTCACTCTTAGACTTTATTATCATAAATAAAAGCATAAGGAAAAAAAAAATTTCAGAGCATGGATTCGGATTGAGTCATTGTAGTTTCGTAAGATATTCGTCTTCAGAAACATGACTTTAACGATGAAATTGGCATAATCATTGTTAAAACGTTTCACTATTTCCCCCTTTCACAATTTTGCAACTTACCATACGTGCATTTGCAATACTATGGGTTTCCGACACTTTTTCTCTTTCTCTACTGTACAACGAGTCATCTGAACTATACTTGCCCTTCTTACAAGCGACTGACATCATCCCAACATCCAAAGAATATGCACCATTCTATCTGTGACCTGGTATTCTGTAATCTATCCAATACATCATCAGATCTCGACATCTCGATCCTTGTCCACCTATTGCAACCTCGTCTCAGGAGTAGATTTTATGATGACAAAGCTGTTTCGTATAATTGCTTCCCATACCTATGGCAGAGAGAGAGAGAGAGAGAGAGAGAGAGAGAGAGAGAGAGAGATATAACCATCACAATAATATAATGTATCGTTCTACCGATTTTGTTTTGACAAATGGCCAATACGACCGACCAGCCGAAGCGTCCGTATCTGAGCCCAGATCCTATTAAGATAGCGGAAGTACCAAAGAAAGCGCCAGTCTATGGAAAAACATTTGGTGATACGGGGAGAAAAATATATACTGAGCCCAGATTTATTATTTGGAATGGATTATTATGAAAACCATGATACGACGTTTAATTGGTTCATTATAGTCCATCTCCATTAAGACTTGAAGAAATAAAATGGAAGATTTTCTAGAGTTGAAAGGATGGGCTGTCAGAAGTTGGTAGAAAAGTCAATAGACAATTTCGATATGATATACATAAAGTGTATAAATACATATACACACACACACACATATATATATAAATATATATATATATATATATGTGTGTGTGTGTGTGTATATAAATCTATATATATATATATATATATATACAGTATATATATATATATATACAGTATATATATATATATATATATATACATATATATATATATATATATATGTATATGTATATATATATATATATATACACACATATATATATATATATATATATGTATATATATATTATATATATGTCTCTATGTGATTTTGCCTGGGGCTCTGATCCTGAGGTCATTAAGAGAATCCAGACATCAATGTATCAAAAATATATGGCTTATTTGAATAATAAAAACACGTCAAAGTATGCAAACTTTATATATATATATATATATATATATATGCATGCACGCACACAAAATCAAACCCATTATAATTTAAAAAATGTAACTTGATATGGGAAAGTCATTATTATTATTGAATGATTAAAAGGAAGCAAATGGTATTGGGAAAAGGGGGCGGATTGATGGAAGAGAGGACTGACTGTTGGGAATGGTAGGAAGTGGGAAGATGGCCCCAAGGGGGCACCAGTCCACATGAAGACAACGTTATCTTCGACTAATGATGTTTTCGAGCTCTAAATGACTATGATGTGTCTGCTAATTAACTTATTACAGTTGACATTCAGCATTACGTTCCCGGTTTATGTTCATGTCTCTTACTCCGTGTTAAGAGCATGACAATATTCGTGGTCTTCATGCAAATATCCAAGACCATACAGTTGCGTCCAGACAGTACGATATTCTTTTGTGCTCAGGAACCTTGGTTTTTAATATGACGCACTCACCAGCGCTCTTTATAACTGGTTTTAAGAAGCCAATAATTGTGGAAACGTGATGCCATCCCTAGGACCAGGGGAATGGTGGTGTATATTAGGACCGAGTACACTGCTTCTCGTAAGTCCTGCTATCAATGTGGATGTCATGAGATTCAGGTAATAAAATTTTATGGCAGGCATAACAACTTTTATTTGTGTTAGATCTACCGGAATCCAGATATGG
>NC_090736.1:70252865-70262865 GCF_036898095.1 Palaemon carinicauda
AGTGAAAACATATTGTATTATTGAGATTTTTTTCATATATATACAAGCTTTAGACACAATATGTATTTCCAGTTTATCACTTTTCTTTGTATTGCAAGTATTTATATTATTGTTATTATTGCTTGCAAAGCTACAACCCTAGGTAGAAAAGCAGGATGCTATAAGCCTAAGGACTCAAACAGGGAAAATAGCAAGTGAGGAAAGAATATAAGGAAAAACTACAATAACTTTAAGAATAATAATAACATTAAGATGATCCTTTCATAAATAAACTATAAAAAATGTGAAAATAACATGAGGATAAAAACTTCAAAATAACAAGATAGAAGAGTGTGCCAGAGTGTATCCTTAAACAAGAGAAATCTGACCGAAGACAGTGGAAGACCATGGTACAGAGGCTATGGCACTACCCAACAATAGAGAACGATGATTTGATTTTGGAGTGTTCTTCTTCTAGAAGAGCTGCTTATCATATCTAAAGTATTCTCTTCCCTTACAAAGAGGAAAGTAGCCACTGAACCAGTACAGTTCAGTAGTTAACCTCTTAAGAGAAGATGAATTGTTTGTTAATTTCAATGTGGTCAAGTTTATGAGGAAAGCGAAGAATGTGCTAGGAATAGGCCAGTCTATTCTGTGTATGTTTAGGCAAAGATGAACTGAGCCGTAACTAGAGAGAGGGATCCAATAAAGTACTATATGGTCAGTCAAAGGACCGAATAACTCTAGTGGTAGTATCTCGGTGGGTATATATATATATATATATATATTTATGCACACACACACACATACACATATATATATATATACATATATGCATATATATAATATATATATACATATATATATATATATATGTATATATATATATATATATATATACACACACACACACATATATATATATATATATATATGTATATATATGTGTGTATATATGTATATATATATATATATATATATATCCAGTCGTGCCCAGTGGCACCATCGGACGTATAACTACTCAGGTTATTATTATTATTATTATCATTTTGATTATCATAATTATTATTATTATTATTAGCCAAGCTACAACCCTAGTTGTAAAAGCAAGATGTTATAAGCCCCAGGGCTCCAACAAGGAAAAATACTTCTGTGAGAAAAGAAAACAAAGATATAAATAAACGATATAATAAGCAATGATAAATTGAAATAAAATGTTTTAAAAAGCATTAACAACAAATTAAGATGAGAATCAGCAGCTGAAGACCAGAACAATACTTGAAACAAGATAGAATGAGAGTTAAAAGTCTTCAAAAAAATCTTGATAGACTTTCTAAATAAGTCAATTTTTTTGTGCAATGGAAGAAGACCCAGACCTAATATGTATCTCAAAAGTAAATTTGCTATCGAGAATTACATTTGTAATCTTAAAAGAGTCAAAAAGAGACATTATCAATGCTGAGATCCAGATGTTGAGGAGCCCCTGTCCTTGACCTACTTACAATCTTACAATCATTCATTGACCCAGATCCAGTGAACATTCAGGAGAGGGAATTGAGGCAACGTGAGTAGCATCATTTGCATATGCAACAAGCTTGTTTTCAAGGCCAAACAACATGTCATATGTACATAAGAGGAAAAATAATGGGCCAAAAACACTACCCTGATCACATTCCTATACTCACTATGTTGACCATCAACAACATATGTATATATATATATATATATATATATATATAAATATGTATGTATATATATATATACATATATATACATATATATATATATATATATATTTATATATATATATATATATATATATATAGATTGACGGAGAGAGCAATAGAGGAAGATGGAGTGGGTGGAGGTAAGGCTGCAAGCCATACTCCATTCCAGAGAGAGAGAGAGAGAGAGAGAGAGAGAGAGAGAGAGACTCATTCCTCTGGTACTCTAGCTGTGAAGAGTGATAGAGTTACAACCAGGTAAATGGTCAAAGAGAAGCCATTACCTCCTCATTATATTCATTGAGGAACACACGATAACATCATTCAGCGTCTCCAGATACCAGTGGTAGTACAAAGGCTGAGATTCCTGATATTCCTGTGAGCATTCACTACATTAACAGATTCTACTTGGGCTCAAAGTTGGTGTGGGGGGTTGGGGAGAAGTGTCCTGGATAGGTTAAAATAATTCCGACTTTATGACATTCCAGTCCCTAATAGCTCGAAAATTTAGTTCGACATTCGACCAGCTGTGATATTCCTCTGATTGTTGTTCTTTTTTTTACTCCTATGTGTTTTTAATTAAGATTTAGTGGAGGTAATGTTTTTAATAGGTTTTTAATTGCTAGAGATTTGCTTCATAATTCAAGGTCATTTATTATTAGTAGTTTAGAAAAGGAAGGCAATTCCGAGTCAAGTCTTTTCTTTAAAAACATATTATTCGAAGTCAAGAAGTTTGTGAAAATCGCTTATTAAATGGGGGAGAGAGAGAGAGAGAGAGAGAGAGAGAGAGAGAGAGAGAGAGAATTGGTGGATTAAAAGAATGAAAAAAGAATAAGAGAGAGAGAGAGAGAGGGGATTGGTGGACTAAGAATAAAAAAACAATAAGAGAGAGAGAGAGAGAGAGAGAGAGACGAGAGAGAGAGAGAGAGAGGATTGGTGGACAAAGAACGAAAAAAAGAATAAGAGAGAGAGAGAGAGAGAGGAGAGAGAGAGAGAGAGGATTGGTGGACTAAGAACGAAAAAAAGAATAAGAGAGAGAGAGAGAGAGAGAGAGGAGAGAGAGAGAGAGAGAGAGAGAGAGGGAGAGAGAGAGAGAGAATCCATTGATATTCTGAAAGGCCTATTTTCCATATGAAAACAGTTCTAATGCAAAATGAACGTACTACTTCTACTAAGAGAACTCAGCTGATTAAATTCATAGATGAATCCATGTTAATGAGAGCTTGTTGTGAGTATGGGAACGTGATTAAACGTCCAATGAATTGGGTTAATAAACTGTTATCACAACACATAACTAATTTTGAAATGTTATCTGAGGGTATATATGAATATGATATTAGGCCTACACACAACCACCGAGGTTAGGTTATATATTTTCAAGAACCACGGTTTAGGGAAATAGGAAATATAAATCATCCATATAAGCATTAAGATGATTTATAGTCACTATAATAAATATATATATATATATATATATATATATACATATATATATATATATATATATATTTATATATATATATATATATATATATAATCAATATTACTTTCTAAGTTACAACCCTAATTGGAAAGGCAGAATGCTATAAGCCCCAGGGTCTCCAACAGGGAAAATAGCCAAGTGACGAAAGGAAACAAGGAACAAAATATTTTAAGGACAGTAACAACATTAAATTAAATGTATCCTATATAAACTATAAAAACTTTAACAAAACAAGAGAAAGAGAAATATGGTAGAATAGTTTGCCTGAGTATACCCCCAAGCAAGAGTACTAAAACCCAAGATAGTGGAAGACCATGGTAGAGAGGCTATGATACTACCCAAGAATAGAGAACAATGGTTTGAATTTGGAGTGTCCTTCTCCTAGAAGAGCTGCTTACTATAGCTAAAGAGTCCCTTATACCCTTACCAAGAGGAAAGTGTCCACTGAACAGTTACAGTGCAGTAATTAACCCCTTGGGTGAAAAAAGAATTGTCTAGTAAGGTGAATGAGGACAAAGGAGAATCTGTAAAGAATAGGCGAGACTATTCAGTGCTTGTGCAGGCAAAGGGAAAATGAACCGTAACCAGAGAGAAAGATCCAATTATTATTATTATTATTATTACTTGCTAAGCTACAACTCTAGTTGGAAAAGATGAATGATAGCAGCCCAGGGGCTCCAACAGTTAGGAAAGGACAGAAACAACATTAAAATGAATATTTCCTATATAAATTATAAAAACTTTAACAAAACAAGAGGAAGAGAAATAAGATAGAATTGTATGCCTGAGTGTACCCTCAAGCAAGAGAACTCTAACCCAAGACAGTTGAAGACCATTGTACAGAGGCTATGTCACTACCCAAAATTAGAAAACAATGGTTTGATGTTGGAGCGCCTTCTCCTAGAAGAGCTGCTTACCATAGCTAAAGAGTCTCTTTTACCTTTAGAAAGGGGAAAGTGGCCACTGAACAATTATAGTATAGTGGTTAACCCCTTGGATGAAGAAGAAATGTTTGGTAATCTCAGTTTTGTCAGGTGTATGAGGACAGAGGAGAATATGTAAAGAATATGCCAGAGTATTCAGTGTATATGTAGGGAATGGGAAAATGAACCGTAACTAAGGAGAAGGATCCAATGTACTAATGTTTAGCCAGTCAAAGGACACCATAACTCTCAAGAAGTAGTATCTCAACAGTATATCTGCAACATCAACAACAACAACTACAACTAATCCACTGCAGGACAGAAGCTCTCAAACATGTTGTTATTCATGCCTGGAATTTGTCATTCCATCCCCACGCTGGGCATTGCGGATTGGTGATGGAAACTTTAGTTTGATCGCTTACGCAAACTAAGCTTTTATGGGTGGCCTGGTCATGGTTATACACAAATCCCTTTACCCCGTTAAGGTATTCCCACTCAGAAAGTGTTATATATATATATATATATATACATATATATATATATATATATATATGCGTCTGGTTGTATGCAGTCTGTCTATCTATCTACCTGTCAGCGGCCGTTTTTCTCTCTCACCAATACCTTCCTTCAAAGTTCATTTACTAACTTTGCTCAAAATTCCCCTCCCCAAAACAAGTTGCCTCGACGGAGTTTACGTGATACAAGGTATATGACCTTCACCCAAAATGTGTCCAATATTATACTTCGATATTTGATAAACGATGGTATGAAAGCTGTCATACTGCAGCAGCCCGTAAAGGACACTGTGCTCGTCTCTGCAGTCTGGTAAAGATTGTGTTGGATTTGATGGAACTTTGGTCACCAAGTCAGGTGCTAGGGCTGAGGAGGTCCAAGTTTAAAAAAAGCAAAACTATAACATCGGTGTGAAAAATAAAGAACAATAACACCTTCATAGAAATTGAAAGTAAACAAGCAAGAAGAAGCCTCAAGTAAAAAAATTAAAGGTAAACAAAACACAAACTCCTAAGTAAAAATAAAATCTAAATAAACATATCATCAGAATAAGAATTCGTGTGGAAAATGCAAAAAAGCAAAAAATAAAAAAAAGCAAACTCCTGAGTAAAACATGAATTATATTCTAAAGGCAAATTCGTCTAACTTAGAAACGTTGCAGGATTTTTAATTCCGTCAAGAATCAGTCAAGTGCTTTAAAGGTCCATTGTCTGTTTTGAAGGTCTGTTTTCTGTTTTCCGCTCCAATATATTGGGATAATAAAAATTTCATCTTTTTATCAGTCCTTGATTACTGATTACGAAATCACCTCTTTCCTTGTCTCTACCACAAGGTCATCATTTCTCCACACAACAGAATATTGAATATTGAGTTCCATCTAGTTGTACTACTTCATCGTTAAAAATCATACCTCTATTCCATAATGGATTGTTGGCTAAACAGCCAGATTAGCGTTCTGGTACATAAGTTTTCCAGTTACTTACCAGTTTATTTTGAAAATCCGAGCAGACACCAATTTCTGAGAAGGCCAAAGGGGAGAAAAACATAGAAAAATGACGAGAAGGTAAAAAAAAATCGAATAGCCACTTGTGAAAAGTTGTGCTAACAGTAGTGATAAAAAAAATATTTTTCATTATGAAAACTTTTGAAGTCACTGAAAAATTTCAATATTTTGGTCAGTGAAGTCCAAAGAGATGTACCAAGTATCAAATGGCATCCATATTTTGATCAGAGTTTAATATCTGTGTTAGACTATGGAGCAAACGACAAGCATGTTCGCCTATCAATTTAGGCCCCCCTCAAAAAAAAAAAGTTAAAATAAAAACTGAGGAATTTGTCGAAGGTCAATAATATATCGAAAACATAAAAAAGAAGAGGAATTTTTTTTTTTTTTTTTAAATTCCGCTGGATAGAATTGTATTCCATCTCTAAAATCTCGAGACATTTTTTGGCAACCATTTTTTTTAATGTACTATATTACAAACATTCTTTATTTAACTCAGTGATACCGTTCAAGTCATTTCATGATATAGAACACTTAATACACATCTTACAATTCCAGTATATAACTAATATCAATAACAAATCAGATATCTACAAAAACCTCATAAGTATTTGCAATATCTTTTGAAAGGAAAATAAAAGCATTTCACAAGTACACATTTATTGAAATCTGACAAGTAAGAATAATGGTATGTCCAATGATAATGACGGTTGAACATGAATGCCCAAATAATTAGTTGTGTAAGCGCACATTGCCTAAATTTGACCAATGTAGACGCTTTTATACATAGAAAGTTTATAGGCTGACAGACATTCCAACACCCATGTAAGTATATATATATATAAATATATATATATATATATATATATATATAAGTATAATGTATATATATATAAATAATATATATATAATATATATATATATATATGTATGCATATATATATATATATATATACAGTATATATATATGTATATATATATATATATATACAAATTATATATATATATATATATATATATACTGTATATATACAAACATATATATATATATATATATATACATATATATATATATATATACTGTATATATACAAACATATATATACATATATATATATGTATATATATATATATATATATACATATATATATATATATATGTATATATATATATATATATATGTATATATATATCTACAGTGTATATATATATATATATATATACACATATAAGTATATGTGTGTGTGCGTGTGTTAGTGAAGGTACGAATTTATACATGTAAAAAAATAAAACCTAATAAGTTGTAAATGTCGTAAATTGATTTCTGAAATTGTACTTAATAGCTCGTCCCTGGGGCCTGTGAGGCCATTCAGCGAAGTGAATGTAATTGGTAATCTCCTTACTCGTTTTACCTCTGTTTTTGTTTTTCTAATTATTTTTGTTGTTATCAGCCTGTTTTTATTACAAGAAACCTAATTTATTTGTTAAATATCATTTAAGCGATGTCTTAGAGTTCCTTCAGAAAACGATGATGAGGATAAATCTTTACTAGAGATAAAAAACTAAGCAATAATGAACCTCTTCCTTTATTTTTACATGGCTTCGTTATAGACAATAGTCAATCTTCCGGGAAGTTTAATTTTGGATGCGCCTTTTATTGGACTTCCTGATGTTGGGCTTTTAATTCCAGAGGCATTTCCAGTAAAAAAACTAATTCCAAATAAAAAATCCAATTTGACCTTCAGATCTTCCTTGCTTGGCTCGGTTGTTATTCTACGAAGCCAATTCAGTTTTTTATTGCAATAAATATTCGATTATTAAGGCCAATCTATATTGAATCACGTCTTTAACAGATGCATCTTACCGATCTTTATAATTTGTGTCGGCTTTTGTCCGTTTCTTTGATTCTATTACTTCATAAATATTTTCTCGTCTTTCTTTTGGAACGGGCAACGAACTGTTTTAAATATTCAAAGGAAATATATCATTAGTTCACGGAATTTGAATCTCAACGCGAAACCTTTAAGCCACAGAGAAGGTGAAGAGATTCTGGATATATGATTGTCTCCGATATTTCTGTAAATCTTTCCTTGAATGTATCTTCAATTTTACTAAATACGTTCATTTTCATTTATTCTCTGTTTGAATCTCTTGCGTCATTTAGATTAATTATAAAAAAAAGGGAAGACAAAAAGAAAAAAAAAAAGACATTCACCTCGAATATCCGGAGAAAATTTATTACGTCTTGAATAATTATTAAAGTTCCTCATATTTCGTATTTCACAAAAAAAAAAAATAAAGTTGGGCATTTCTTCCTTCTTCAGCATTTCCAATAACTCTGAGTACGTCAATGTATAAAAAGGTGAGAACTCTTTCCCTTTGAAAACTCACATTACTGGTAAACTCCGAGAAACTATTTCTCTAATCGTTTTTCTCACTTAACTCGTTACACAAATTATCCTTTACGTAATCGAACGGCTCTAAATACAGGCAGCAGGGGCCAAAGTAAACAATATCACAATTACTAGTCCAAAACGCGGATAAAGAACGAGGAACAATTTCTCAGGGGTTTCATTCCTGGGAAAGGCGAGTCTATGTTCAGATAAACCCTATTGTGTATTAATTTTTAGAAATTTAAAGATTTCCTTTTCTCATTGTAAAGGCTTATTAATATGATTTATAATAAAGACAGTTGTCAAGGATTTAGCTGTGTGTACTGACTTCACAGTCCGGTGTTGACAACAGTTTCACTTATTGGAACAAAATTTAAATAATAATTTTCAACGTTCCTTAAAAAGATAACAAGCGCTGATTTATTCTTTTTACTGTCCATTCTGATGTATCGGTAACTTTTCGATTCTCGTCATTCATCTATCTTTCCATGACAAAACCTAAGAAGGACCTAGCAACTAACCATAGACATCTATGGCAACTAGCTCCCCGCTCCACTCAGGAAAGGCATTTGGGTTAGGGATTGAGAATAATGTATAACTTGGAATATTAGTATGAAACGTAAAATGATATTAATATCGCTATTATTACTAGATGAGCTACAACCCAGGTTGGAAAAGTGGGATGCTAAAAGCCCAAGGGCTCCAAAATGGAAAATAGCCCAGAGAGAAGATGAAATAAGGAAAAGAATAAACTGGAAAAGAAAAAGTAAACAGTTAAAATATACTTTAAGAACAGTAACAGCATTAAAATAGATCTTTCATAAATATACTATAAAAAGAGATTTATGTCAGCCTGTTCAACATGAAAACATTCTCTACAAGTTTGAAATTTTGATCTTGATAATTTCTTCTTTTTTTTTCTACCATGGTTTAATTATTATTAATGTTCATACTGATAAAAAGTTCAAATACAGGACCCAGCACTAATACACGAACAGACGCAGTGCGCAAACACTCATACATTACATAATTTGTTCTTGTATTACTTTTTCCTTAATATACCTATTCCATTTAGGAGTGGGCAGTGCATTAAGGGTAAAGCCTCCATTTTGTATACAAGATATTAGGGATAAGGTTGCTAGTCTAACGTCCTTTTTCTTCACCCTAGCTGGTGCCCTTATACAGTTACAGCTGCGTGGATGATTGGGCGGTAGACCAGGAGCGAATGTGATCAAGTGTTGGGGTCACTTCCATAGGTAGAAGACGAAGCACATACATACACACACACACACACACACATATATATATATATATATATAGAGAGAGAGAGAGAGAGAGAGAGAGAGAGAGAGAGAGGCCAAGGAACCTCATTTGAAAATAGGCATGCTTGAGTGAAATCGGAAGGGCAGCCCATCTAAGATGTCATTATGCTTATACATACATACATATACCAAGGCACTTCCCCCAATTTTGGGGGGTAGCCGACACCAACAATGAAACAAAACAAAAAGGGGACCTCTACTCTCTACGTTCCTTCAGCCTAACCAGGGACTCAACCGAGTTCAGCTGGTACTGCTAGGGTGCCACAGCCCAACCTCCCACATTATCCACCACAGATGAAGCTTCATAATGCTGAGTCCCCTACTGCTGCTACCTCCGCGGTCATCTAAGGCACCGGAGGAAGCAGCCGGGCCTACTGGAACTGCGTCACAATCGCTCGCCATTCATTCCTATTTCTAGCACGCTCTCTTGCCTCTCTCACATCTATCCTCCTATCACCCAGAGCTTTCTTCACACCATCCATCCACCCAAACCTTGGCCTTCCTCTTGTACTTCTCCCATCAACTCTTGCATTCATCACCTTCTTTAGCAGACAACCATTTTCCATTCTCTCAACATGGCCAAACCACCTCAACACATTCATATCCACTCTAGTCGCTAACTCATTTCTTACACCCGTTCTCTCCCTGACCACTTCGTT
>NC_090736.1:70270365-70272865 GCF_036898095.1 Palaemon carinicauda
AATCTAAGATTCTGGTAAAGCAATAATTAAGGGATAATTAAAAAAAAAGAAAAAAGATTACCGGATCTATCAGCCACGGGTTCATATAATTTTCTTCCTCCTCTCCTGGGATATTTTCAATCATATCTCTCGGGTCTATTTTATACCCAAGGAATGAAATGTTTATTTCTTCTCCTTCCTCCCATATCTTATCTTTTAGCAGTTGGTTTCTTCGATAAACTTCAACGTGTAAGAGTCCATCTTTTGCTTCTCTTTACAATATTTTTAAATTTGACAAATAACTGTGAGTCAGTATAGTAGCTCAATTTTATAGTTCTAATCCGCATGAATAATTTGTTCAACCTATATTTAATCATTGTATTTCCCAGTTATTTATTCCCAGATTTTTTCTTTTCATTTATCATAATGAATATCTTAAAGAAAATTCTCCTTATCGTTCTTTTATTAAAATAATATTACATACTATTTTTACTGCTTCATTAGATGCGTGTGATACCCCTGGTTTAAAACTTCACCTAGAATGTAATCTATCGAGTTACATACGTAGCATGTTAATATATTTGCCGGTATTGCAAGATGATACATCAACATACACCACATCCTTTTGTCATAATTGCAAGCATTTTTTTTCATACAATTCTTTACATTTTTGTTTCCCCACTGATTTCCCCTTTCTAATCCCATCTACTTTCAATGTTTTTCCTTACAAGGAGTTCTCTGGGTTTTTCCAACGTTCCTGGACCGGCAACACTCAACGCAAGCGTTCATTAATCTTTGCACTCTGGGGAAAATATCCAGTTTTTAAAGGAAATAAAGCCGCTATTATCAACTTTATTCCTCATAAATTGAATTTCTATATGTTTCAGTACT
This sequence comes from Palaemon carinicauda, assembly GCF_036898095.1. NCBI lineage: Eukaryota > Metazoa > Arthropoda > Malacostraca > Decapoda > Palaemonidae > Palaemon > Palaemon carinicauda. The sequence continues at coordinate 70,271,236 of NC_090736.1, forward strand.
TTTGGAATATTACTGTAGGGTATTAGCATACAAAATTTTTATGCATACTATAATGCATTTATAATTTTTTTTCATGGTTATTTATGGTATTTTTTTTTATTATTTATTTACTTTTGTGTTTCACTGGTTAAAGACAGGAACAAGTTTGCTCACCTGGCCTCTCTCCACCCAAACAAAGACCATGGAGGATCAGGCAATGGTTACTAATGTCCAACAAAGTAGAAATATGGGCCCATGCAAACATGGACTGCAGTCTCGTGTTTATCACTGAAGTTAACAAGCCTTGAGCGGGGATTAAATACTGGACTTGTCGAAAAGAAATGTAATCTAACCTTTGAATTTATTTTTCATCATTCTGCTCTCTCTCTCTCTCTCTCTCTCTCTCTCTCTCTCTCTCTCTCTCTCTCTCTCAGAGATGTATTTCAGAAGGCCTTTTCCTCATGTTAATGCACTTGCCAGTGCATTAACATTAATTTTAGGAAATCTGTGTAGGTCACAGTAAATCTTTATTCTTTTGTTGTTACATATATAAACACACGCACGTACACACACACACACACATATATATATATACATATATATATATATATATATATATATACACACATATATTCAAAGTTGTCGCAGCAGGTGCTATAGCATTTGATGTCTAAGCAGGTGCTATAGCATTTGATGTCTAAGATTATATATATATATATATATATATGTATATATATATATATATATATATACATATATATATATATATATATACACACACATATATATATATATATATATGTATGTATATACATATATATATATATATATATATATTCTGCATAACAAAACTAAAAGTCCGCCAATATGACATGAAATAATTTGAGTGACTTACATTAAGCAAGATGTTTCTTCCCTCCTGTGCCATAACGGGAATTTTGAAGTGCAGGAAGACCAGCTTGGACAATCCCCCCAAGACGATCTTCTTGGTGATATGTGGAACCTCGGTCCCCCGAACTGCTCGGTGGTGGATGTTTAAGGTTAGCACGGACATCCCCGAGGCGAATCTGACCCGACAGATTGTCACTCCATAGTACATGCCTAAAGGGAATTTTTTTTATCCAGGTCTCATTACAGTGTCCTTTCCAAATAGAGATTAATGTTGGATTTTTCAGAAAATATTCTATGAAGAATAATATGTTTAGTACAATAAGTGTAGTGTGTCTTTAGGTGAGACTGTAAGAAAAAAAGATAGAATGAAAATATAAAGAAATTGATAATAATCTAACATAAATGAGTTTACAACAATAATTATAGCGGCCACTTCGGGTATTCCAACGTGTAATGTTAGAATAAATTTAGAGTTCAAAATTGAGATTACCAACTGTGACTAAAAATAAAAATAATAAAATCAGCAAAAACCGAAATAGGTACAGAATAAAGTTAGGACGCTCATAAAAGCAAAATGTTTACCCAACTCCATTTTTGGTATGTTTTTTTCAGCTTCACATGAAACTATAGCATGTATTATAATAAAAAATAGATGAACAAGCGTTTATTGGTAACTCCAAACGAGAATATTCGAAAAAAGATAATTGAAAATACTCGAAAATTTAATATTCATATCAATGATTGCATTTTGCACTTTTGT
>NC_090736.1:70277865-70282865 GCF_036898095.1 Palaemon carinicauda
ATGTAAATTACCCAACACAACTACCATTCCACGTTTCTGTAAGCTAAATAACCTTACGATAGCAGCATTTTCTTCTACCAGACTCCATTTTACATACATACCATTTGAGGTAACATATTTACATACCTTACTTCAACCCTTTCCAAGTATTCTTTTCAAATAAGGGTTGGAAAATTGTAAATACTTTGACCAGAAATAAACCAGTAGGGGAAAGATTCAGCCCATAGAATTTTGTAAACATTAAAAGCAGAAAGTAACAGAGAAGAGAGGCCAGATATACAATGGTTGTGACAAGTGAGTTATGTTATAGAAAACGGAGATCCTCCATCTGAGTAAAAAATGCGAGTAAAGTTTTAGCGACAGATTTCGGAAGTGCCAAGAGAAGCAACGCTGGAGAGAGAGAGAGAGAGAGAGAGAGAGAGAGAGAGAGAGAGGCCTGGCCTTGTGGATTAAATACTAAACTCTTAATGTTAGTGAGCTGGATAGAAAAAGAAGGTTATAGTTTTGTTAGTGTAACTAATACTGCTCCAGACAGGCACATCATCTCGCCATATGTAATTACACATCTTCCGTGGAAATGCTCAAGACGTTAGTTACTGAGGGTCATATGTAAATGAGCTGTCATAATAAATCATACAGAAGGCTGGGGTGAAGGATACTGTTTATCCAGTCTTGTCAGAAGGATAGGAGAGCTGGGCAATATGCAGAGGATATGTTGGATTATTCAGTGACTGTGGAGGATATCTTTTAATGGAATGTCTAACATCCATCTGGATTGGTCTGTTATCAAAGGGATCTATAACTTGAGCAATATTATTTCAAAGGACAGCTTCTGCCTTTGGTAACCTGAAATTTTCAAATGTTTTTATAACCTTCCTTGCATATTTTACTCCGTTAGAAACATGCGTAGTTGACAGAGAGAGAGAGAGAGAGAGAGAGAGAGAGAGAGGGAGAGAGAGAGAGAGAGAGAGAGAGAGAGAGAGAGAGAGAGAAACGTATAGCTTTATACATCTAGAATGTTCTGCATAACTTTTTTTATAAGGCATATCGCTAGAACACAGGGCATTTCATACACTGTGTCAAATATCATTATATGAACGTTTGCTAGGTCCGTGGATGTCTCTCGAACTACTACCCACCAATACACCTGTCTCTAAATTGGTACCAACGTCTTTTGGGGTCAATAATAGGACATATGACTGGTAAACTCATCTCCTTCAGGGGGAAAAAGGGGAGAAAGGTGTATGGTGATATATATATATATATATATATATATATATATAATTTGGGAATTAATAAAAACATTGATACAATGGTCTCAAAATTATCAAAGATTATGGCATGTAATGATATTTGAATGAGATATTTTGAATGAACTTGAACATACATATGTACGGACGAGTGTGAATGACAAAAGAAATTTCACGCAATCGTAAGTACTTAATTATGTAAGTTTGAATAATTACAGTGTTTTGATGAAACCAAATTTATCCACTAATTTACCTTAATGGGATCCACAATCCCAACGCCTTGCTAAACGGGCTAAAACTATTCAACTCAAAAGTATCTCTACTTACTTAGTATACGTAAGCAGAAAAAGAACAACCATCTTGAAAAAAAAATGGATGCCATCTTGAATTTTCAATTGGCTAATCGGAGTGATTTGATTACTATCACTTCGAGGACTATTTTTGCTTATATCTTTAATTGCACGATTCCTCTTAAAAACAGCTGTTATATGTCTTACACGCAATACTGATATTGCTCTTATCTGCTCTACTGCAAAACTCATATTGCTGTTATCTGCTGTACTACAAAAATCATATAGCTGTTATCACTGTACTACAAAACTCATATAGCTGTTATCACTGTACTACAAAACTCATATAGCTGTTATCACTGTACTACAAAACTCATATAGCTGTTATCACTGTAGTACAAAACTCGTATTGCTATTATCTGCTGTACTAAAACCCCATACGGCCATTATCACTGTACTACAAAACTGACATAATGAACTGCCAGACGGGAAATTTGTTTACCTGGTATCCGTCATAGGTCCACGAAGCCCATTTCATTTTGCACGACTGGATATCAAAGGGGAAATGCTCCACGTTCATGTCACAGGAGGATCTGTAAATGCCGTGCGAGAGCCATGTCACTTCTCCCGTCGAAGTCACGATGACGTTTGTGTTAATGGTGGCTGACGTATACTGGGAGTCGGCGCTGGCGAGGAAAAAGAACACGGTGGTGATTAGAATGATGGTGAATTACTCTATGATGAAGAGAAGGAAGAAAGGAAATTGCAATAGAATAATGAGAAAAAAGGGAAACTATTCCAATGGTTCCAATACTGTAATAATAGAATGTCGCTGAATATGACAAATAAATTTCGAATATTTAGACGGACGCAGGTATGTGGCAATATATAGAGGAAATACTTTATACATAAATGGAAAATCTCTTTCTCTCTCTCTCTCTCTCTCTCTCTCTCTCTCTCTCTCTCTCTCTCCTTCTTCATATTCTGAAAGGAGTGCTGCCTGAAAGCTAAAGTCTTTTATTTTCTGCAATATCAAGGGATGAAGTTGATATGTCTTCATCTATTTCTATCTATTTAAATACATATATATTTATGTGTGTACTGTATGTATACATACCCATTCATATACAATTCTCTCTCTCTCTCTCTCTCTCTCTCTCTCTCTCTCTCTCTCTATATATATATATATATATATATATATAAATAATATATATATATATATATATATATATATTCAAATAAGCCATATATCTTAATATATTAACGTCTGGATTCTCTTACCAACCTCGGGATCAGAGCAACAGGCGGAACCACTAAAAGACAATAGCTTCTGACCAGCTTGGAATCGAACCCTGATCCAGGAAACTTGTAACAACAATGTCATACCACTTAGCCAAGAAAAAAGATAAAAGTGAATTAATACAAGTTGATTGCAAGTTTCCTGGATTAGCGTTCGATTCCCGGCTGGTCAGAAGCTATTGTCTTTGAGTGGTTCCGCCTGGTGCTCTGATCTCGAGGTCGGTAAGAGAAGCAAGACATTAATGTATCAAAATATATGACTTAATTGAATATGAAAAACACGCCTAAATGGGCAAAATTTATTATATATACCAACACACACACACACACACATATATATATATATATATATATGTGTGTGTGTGTGTGTGCGTGTGTGTGTATATACATATATATATATATATATATATATAATGTGTGTGTGTACGTGAGTGTCTGTGTGTGTATGTGATTCAAGATAAATCAATTTAGAGTAAACGTTCTTTGCCCTATATCATTGTGAATTAGTAAAGCCTTCCTTCTGATAACATATACATATGGGTTAGATATATAAGCAGATATGTACGTATGTGTGTTATTAATAGTTGACACGATCTCTTTACCTCTCGATTTCCACACATTTAACGCACTAACCTTTGAATCCGGATTAGACTTGAATTTAAGTAAACACGAAGACACGAATTCATGTTCACCATATTAGTATTAACAATATGCAACCACATTTGGCCTACAGTGCTTGTATAAAGAACTTTATTTTTTTTTCTTAATTTGACATATCAACAACCTTCGAACCTTCATTAGTGTACTCTGGTTCACAGAACTCGGCTTATATGTAATTAGTCTCCTTTTACTTATTCTTACACATTTGAAATACGTCGCTATAAAATTTATCCATGTTTTATAAACACAAACAGTTTGCAATATCTAAATCCCTTACTAATTTCCAATACCATCGAAGCTACATAATATGACAATCAAATCATCAAAATTATCAATGCAATCTAATCATTCGGCAATGGATTAGATTTATATATTTTTGGTATGTTCGCACATTGTAATATTTACTGGGTAAATATGGCTTATCATCAGCACATATTTGTATATTCCTTCTGTTCTGTGGAATCATCCTATGTAAAATTTCATTCCTTTAATATAAGAATTTGGTAAAGCAATATTTTAGGGAAAATTAAATAACATAGAAATTACAGGATCTATCACCCACTGGTTCATATATGTGTATATTTCTTCTCTTCTGTGGTATTATCTTATGTAAAAATTTCATCTCTTTAATCTAAGATCAAGTAAAGGAATATTTAAGGGATAATTAAAAAAAGGAAATTACTGGATCTATCAGCCAAGGGTTCATATTCTCCATGCAATCAGAAAATAATTTTCTTCCTCCTCTCCTGGGATATTTTCAATCATAACTCTCGGGTCTATTCTATTCTCAAGGAATGAAATGTTTATTTCTTCTCGGTATTCTTTTATCTTATCTTTTAGCAGTTGGTTTCTTCGATAAACTGCAATGCGTAAGGGTCCATCTTTTGCTTCTCTTTACAATATTTAGAAATTTAACAATAACTGTGAATCATTATAGTAGCTCAATTTTATAGTTCAAATCCACATGAATAATTTTTTCAACCTATATTTACTTATTGTATTTCCCAGGTATTTATTCACAGCTTTCTCCTTTTCATTTATCCTGATGGATATCTTAAAGAAAATTCTCCAAATAATTCTTTTATCAAATTAATATTACATACTATTTTTACTGCTTCATTGCATGCGTGTCATACCCCTGGTTACAAACTTCACCTAGAATGTAATCTATCGAGCTACATACGTAACATGTTAATATATTTGCCGGTATTGCAAGATGATACATCAACATACACCACATCCTTCTGTCATAACTGCAAGCATTTATTTTTTTCTGTACAATTCTCTACAATTTTGTTTCCCAACTGAATTCCATCCTTTTAATCCCATCTACTTTCAATCTCCGACCATTTGGTATACAGCTTTTTCCTTACAAGGAGTTCTCTGGGTTTTTCCATCATGCCTGGACCGGCAACACTCAACACAATCGTTCATTAATCTTTGCAGTGTGGGGGAAAATAACCAGATTTTTTTTAAAGGAAATATAGCCGATATTATCAGC
>NC_090736.1:70287865-70292042 GCF_036898095.1 Palaemon carinicauda
TCGTTGCTTTACTCAACAACTTTATGCCCCATGTATCTTATATGTTCTGATAATCACATCTGTGTTTACTATTAACAATACATATGATCAGGGCCCAAGTCCCCTCTACATGAAGCTAGGACCAGGGAGGGCCAGGCAATCGCTGCTGATGACTTAGCATGCAATGGCTATAGGTTCCTCCAAATTCATTATTCCTAGCTCACAAAGACAGTACGTTTGCAGAAACCACTAGAAACTTTCGAGTTTGATATGGGGCTTGAACTACCGTCCAACAGATTGCGAGACAGGGACGTTTCCCATGGGATACCGCAACCCTAAATCATTTATTCCACTGAAATATTTGACCCTTTTTTTGTCAATCAAAATTACGTTCTAGATTTAGATAAAATTAATGTCACTAGTATCACTATCTAATTCTTCCATCTATAATTACTGTATTCTGTAAAATACGTACATTGAAATAAATAATTTTCTTAACATATTCTCCTTTTCAAAACCTTATGTATATGCTTTGTTGGAACCCACGTATTCCCAACAAAGAAGTCCTTCTCTGAGAATCTTTGGATAAAAATCTACATTTAGTAAGAGAATTCCAATCCACGACAGTGGAAGGCCCTGGTACAGAGGGTATGGCACAACCCAAGACTAGAAAACAATGGCTTAATTTTGTAATGTCCTTCTTCTAGAAGAGCTGCTTACCATAACTAAAGAGTCATTTTTATCCCAGGAGGGGAGAAGAATTTTCCAGTTACCTTAGTTCTGTCAGATGTATGAGGAAAGAGGAGAATGTGTAAAGAATGGGCCAGATTGTCCGTTGTTTCGATATATGTGTAGGCAAAGGAAAATGACCCCTAATCAGAGAGTGGTCCAGTGTAGTACTGTATCGACAGTCAATAGACTCATTATCTCTCTAGCGGTAGTAGCTAAACCGGTGGCTGGTGTCTACATTTCCATTTAGATTACCCAACACAACTACCCTTTCCCGTTTATGTAAGTTAAATAACCTTACAATAGCAGTATTTTCTTCAACCAGACTCCTTTATACATACATAGTATTTGAAGTAACATATTTACATACCTTACTTCAACCCTTTCCAAGTATTCTTTTCAAATAACAGCTGGAAAATTGTAAATACTTTGACCAGAAATAAACCAGTAGGGGAAAGATTCAGCCCATAGAATTTTGTAAACATTAAAAGCAGAAAGTAACAGAGAAGAGAGGCAAGATATACAATGGTTGTGACAACTGACAAGTGAGTTATTTTATAGAAAACGGAGATCCTCCATTTGAGTGAAAATGCGATTAAAGCTTTAGCGACAGATTTCGGAAGTGCCACGAGAAGCATCGTACGAGAGAGAGAGAGAGAGAGAGAGAGAGAGAGAGAGAGAGAGAGGAGAATTTAGTATAATAAAGAGCAAACTCTTAATGTTAGTGAACTGGATAGAAAAAGAAAACTATAGTTTTGTCAGTGCTCCAGATAGGCACACCATCTCGCCATATGTAATTAGACATCTTCCGTGGAAATGCTCCAAGACGTTAGTTACTGAGGATCATATGTAAATGAGCTGTCATAATAAATCATACAGAAGGCTGGGGTGAAGGATGCTGTTTATCCAATGTTGTCAGAAGGATAGGAGAGCTGGGCAATATGCAGAGGATATGTTGGATTATTCAGTGACTGTGGAGGATATCTTTTAATGGAATGTCTAACATCCATCTGGATTGGTCAGTTGTCGAAGGGATCTATAACTTGAGCAATATTATTTCAAAGGACAGCTTCTGCCTTTGGTAACCTGAATATTTCGAATGTTTTTATGACCTTCCTTGCATATTTTACCCCGTTATAAACATGCGCAGTTGACAGAGAGAAAGGCAGGGAAAGAAATGTATAGATTTGTTACATCCAGAATGTTCTGCATAACTTTTTTATAAGGCATATCGTTAAAACACACGGCATTTCATACACCCTTAGATATCCTAATATGGATGTTTGCTAGGCCCGTGGATGTCTCTCGAACTACTACCCACCAATACATCTGTCTCTAAATTGGTACCAGCGTTTTTTGGGGATCTATAATAGGACAAATGACTGGTAAACTTAACTCCTTTAGGGGAGAAAATGGGAGAAAGACGTATGGTGATATATATATATATATATATATACATATGTATATATATACATCTATATATATATATATATATATAGATGTATATATATATATATATATACATATATATATATATATATATATGTATATATATAAACATATATATGGTCTAAAAATTATAAAAGATTATGGCATATAATGATATATGAAAGATAATTTTTGAATAAAGTTACATATTTAAATGTACAGGCGAGTGTGAATGACAAATAAGGGATTTTATGCAATCATAAGTACTTAATTATGTAATTTTGAAATAATTATTGTGTTTTGATAAAAACAAATTTATCCACTAATTTGCCTTGTTATGAGGATAAAACTATTTAATTCTGAAGTATCTCTACTTAATTAGTATTCGAAAGCAGAAAAGTGCCAACCATCTTGAAAAAATGGCCGTCATCTTGGATTTTCAATTAGCCAATTAGAGAGATTTTATTACTATCACTTCGAGGACTATTTTTGCTTATATCATTATTTGCATGATTCCTCTTAAAAGCAGGTGTAACCTGGTTTACACGAAATACTGATATTACTGTTATCTGCTGTACTACAAAACTCATATTGCTGTTATCCTTTGTACTACAAAATTCAGAATTCTGTTATCACTGCGCTACAAAACTCATATTGCTATTTTCTGCCATACTAGAACCCCATAAGGCTATTATCACTGTACTACAAAACTGACATAATGAACTGCCAAAAAGGAAACTTGTTTACCTGGTATCCGTCATAGGTCCAAGAAGCCCATTTCATCTTGCACGACTGGATATCAAAGGGGAAATGCTCCACGTTCATGTCACAGGAGGATCTGTAGATGCCGTGCGAGAGCCATGTCACTTCTCCCGCTGAAGTCACAATGACATTCATGTTAATGGTGGCTGACGTATACTGGGAGTCGGGGCTGGCGAGGAAAAAGAACACGGTGGTGATTAGAATGATAGTGAATTGCTCTATGATGAGGAGAAGGAAGAAAGGAAACTGGAATAAAACAAGGAGCAAAAAAGGAAACGATTCCAATGGTTCCAATACTGTGATGTTGGAATGTCGCTGAAAATTACAAAATAAATTTCGATTATTGTGACGTAGGAATATGTCATTATTCAGAGGAAATGTGCAATTTTTTTGCGGCAAATAGAGCAGATGATCTTGAATAAAAAAAAAAGAATAATTCAATGCAATTCAGCAAAAAACTTGATGTATAAGAGGAAACTCTCTCTCTCTCTCTCTCTGTCTCTCTCTCTCACTCTCTGTCTGTCTGTCTGTCTCTCTCTCTCTCTCTCTCTCTCTCTCTCTCTCTCTTACTATTCTAAAAGTAGTTGATATCTATGCATCTACTTCTATATATCTATATACATATATATTTATGTATCTACTGTAAGTATACGTGCTCATTTATATATAATTACATACATACATATATATATATATATATATATACACACACATATATATATATATATATATATAAATATATATATATATATATATATATATATTCAAATAAGCCATATATCTTAACATTACCGACTCTGGGATCAGAGCCTCAGGCGGAACCACTCAAAGACAATAGCTTTTGACCGGCTGGGAATCGAACCCTGGTCCCGGACACTTGTAACAACAGCGACATACCACTTAGCTACGAAAAAAGATAAAAGTGAATTGATGCAGGTTAATCATAAGTATCCTGGACCAGGCCTCTTTTCCTGGCTGGTCAGAAGCTATTGTCTTTCAGTGGTTCCGCCTAGGGCTCTGATCCCGAGGTCGGTAAGAGAAGACAGACATTATAATGTATCGAAAAATATGGCTTATTTGAATATGAAAAATATGTCTAAATATGTAAAATTTATCATTAATCATATGCCAAGTACAAACATACCAATTAGCTACGAGGGTAAAGATAGGTTGATTTCAATTCTAAGTAAAAAAAACTGGATTCAACAGGTATAAGCACAGAAAAAAATTGTCATTGACTTTCATCTTTCTTCATGGCTAAGTGATATGTCAACGTTAT
>NC_090736.1:70292542-70297542 GCF_036898095.1 Palaemon carinicauda
CAATTATTATCATTATTATTACTATTACTTGCCAAGCTACAACCCTAGTTGGAAAAGATGAATGATAAAAGCCCAGGGGATCCAACAGGGAAAATAGCCCAGTTAGGAAAGGACAGAAACAACATTAAAATGAATATTTCCTATATAAACTATAAAAACTTTAACAAAACAATAGGAAGAAGAAATAAGATAGAATTGTGTGCCTGAGTGTAACCTCAAGCAAGAGAACTCTAACCCAAGACAGTTAAAGACCATTGTACAGAGGCTATGGCACTACCCAATTTAGAAAACAATGGTTTGATGTTGGAGCGCCTTCTCCTAGAAGAGGTGCTTACCATAGCTAAAGAGTCTCTTTTACCTTTAGAAAGGGGGGGAAAGTGGCCACTGAAAAATTACAGTATAGTGGTTAACCCCTTGGATGAAGAAGAAATGTTTGGTAATCTCAGTTTTTTTCAGGTGTATGAGGACAGAGGAGAATATGTAAAGAATATGCCAGAGTATTCAGTGTATATGTAGGGAAGGGGAAAATGAACCGTAACTAAAGAGAAGGATCCATAGTACTACTGTTTAGCCAGTCAAAGGACACCATAACTCTCAAGCGGTTAGTATCTCAACAGTATATCTGCAACATCTACAACAACAACTAAAGCAGTTTCTAACCCACTGCAGGACAGAAGCTCTCAAACATATTTTTATTCATGCCTGGAATTTGTCATTCCATCCCCACGCTGGGCATTTCGGATTGGTGATGGAAACTTTAGTTTGATCGCTTACGCAAACTAAGCTTTTATGGTGGCCTGGTCATGGTGATACACAAATCCTTTTAGACCGTTAAGGTATTCCCACTCAGAGAAGTGTATATTTATATATATATATTATATATATATATATATATATATATATATATATATATATATATATATATATATATATATTATATATATATATGCGTCTGGTTGTATGCAGTCTGTCTATCTATTTACCTGTCAACGGCCGTTTTTCTCTCTCACCAATACCTTCCTTCAAAGTTCATTTACTAACTTTGCTCAAATTTCCCCTTCCCAAAACAAGTTGCCTCGACGAAGTTTACATGATACAAGGTATATTAACTTCACCCGAAATGTGGTCCAATATTTTACTTCGATATTTGATAAACGATGGTATGAGAGCTGTGGTGGTGGTGGGGGTTGATATCTGTCATACTGCAGCAACCCGTAAATGACACTATGCTCGTCTCTGCAGTCTGGTAAAGATTGTGTTGGATTTGATGGAACTTTGGTCACAAAATCAGGTGCTATGGATAAGGAGGTCCATCGGTGTGAAAAAATAAAGAACAAGAACACCTTCGTAGAAATTGAAAGTAAACAAGCAAGAAGAAGCCTCAAATAAAAAAATTAAAGGTATACAAAACACGAACTCCTAGGTAAAAAATGAAATCTAAATAAACATACCACCAGAATAAGAATTCGTGTGGAAAATGCAAGAAAGCAAAAAATAAAAAAAAAGCAAACTCCTGAGTGAAACATGGATTTATTATTTTCTAAAGGCAAATTCGTCTAACTTAGAAACGTTGCACGAATATGCTCTATTGAGGATTTTTAATTCCGTCAAGGATCAGTCAAGTGCTTTAAAGGTCCTTTGTCTGTTTTGAAGGTCTGTTTTCTGTCTTCCGCTCCAATATATTGGGATAATAAAAATTTTATCTTTTTATCAGTCCTTGATTACTGATTACGAAATCCCCTCTTTCCTGGTCTCTACCACAAGGTCATCATTTCTCCACACATAACAGAATATTGAATATTGAGTTCCATCTAGTTGTACCTACTTCATCGTTAAAAATCATACCTCTATTCCATAATGGATTGTTGGCTAAACAGCCAGTTTAGCGTTCCGGTACATAGGTTTTCCAGTTACTTACCAGTTTATTTTGAAAATCTGAGCAGACACCAATTTATGAGAAGGCCAAAGGGGAGACAAACATGGAAAAAATGACGATAAGGTAAAAAACAACCGAATAGCTACTTCTGAAAAGTTGTGCTAACATTAGTGATAAAAGAAAACATTTTTCATTATGAAAACTTTTGAATTCACTGAAAGATTCCAATATTCTGGTCAGTGAAATCCGAAGAGATGTACCAAGTATCAAATGGCATCCATATGCTAATCAGAGTTTAATATCTGTGTTAGACTAGGGAGCAAACGACAAGCATGTTCGCCTACCAATTTAGGCCCCCCTCCCCCCAAAAAAAAAGTTAAAATAAAAACTGAGGAATTTGTCAAAGGTCAATAATATATCGAAAACATAAAAAAGAAGAGGATTTTTTTTTTTTTAAATTCCGCTGGATATATTTGTATTCCATCTCTAAAAACTAGAGATTTTTATTTTTTTTGCAACCATTGTTTAATATACTATATTACAAACATACTTTATTTAACTCAGTGATACAATTCAAATCATTTCATGATATAGAACACTTAATACACATCTTAAATTTCCAGTTTATTACTAATATCAATAACAAATAGGATATGTACAAAAACCTCATAAGTATTTGCAATATATTTTGAAAGGAAAAGAAAAGCATTTCACATGTACACATTTATTGAAATGTGACAAGTGAGAATAATGATAAGTACAATGATAATGACGGTTGAACATGAATGACCAAATAATTAGTTGTGTACACGAATATTGCCTAAATTTGACCAATGTAGACGCTTTTATACATAGAAAGTTTATAGGCTGACAGACATTCCAACACCCATGTAGGTATAATATATATATAATATATATATATATATATATATATATATATATATATATATATATATATATATATATATATGCGTATATGTATATTTATATATATATATATATATATATATATATATATATATATATATATATATATATATATATATATATATATATATATATGCGTATATGTATATTTATATATATATATATATATATATATATATATATATATATATATATATATATATATATATATATATATATATATATATATATATATATATATATGCGTATATGTATATTTATATATATATATATATATATATATATATATATATATATATATATATATGCGTATATGTATATATATATATATATATATATATATATATATATATATATATATATATATATATATATATATATACACGCATATATATATATATATATATATATATATATATATATATATATATATATGCGTATATGTATATATATATATATATATTTATATATATATATATATATATATATATATATATATATATATATATATATATATATATATATGTATATATATATATAAGTATAATGTATATATAATAAACAATATATATATACATATATATGTATATGTATATATATACATATATATATATATATATATATATATATATATATATATATTATATATATATATACAGTAAAATATATGTGTATATATATATATATATATATATATATATATATATATATACATATATATATATATATATATATATATATATATATATATATATATGCGTATATGTATATATATATATATATATATATATATATATATATATATATATATATATATATATATACGTATAATGTATATATAATAAATAATATATATATATATATATATATATATATATATATATATATGTATGTGTGTATATATATATATATATATATATATATATATATATATATATATATATATATATATATATATATATGTATATATATATATATATATATATATATATATATATATATATCTATCTATATATATATATATATATATATATATATATATATATATATATATATCTATATATATATATATATATATATATATATATATATATATATATATATATACAGTAAAATATATGTATATATATATATATATATATATATATATATATATATATATATATATATATATATATATATATATATATATATATACAGTAAAATATATGTATATATATATATATATATGTATATATATATATATATATATATATATATATATATATATATATATATATATATATATATATATATATATATATATATATATATATATATATATATATATATATATATATATATATATATATATATATATACATATAAGTATATATGTGTGTGCGTGTGTGAGTGAAGGTACGAATTTATACATTTACAAAAATAAAACCTTATAAGTTGTACATGTCGTAAATTAATTTCTGAAATTGGACTTAATAGCTCGTCCCTGGGGCGTGTGAGGCCATTCAGCGAAGTGAATGTAACTGGTAATCTCCTTACTCGTTTTTCCTTTGTTTTTGTTTTTTTAATTATTTTTGTTGTTATCAGGCTGTTTTTATTACAAGAAACCTAATTAGTTGTTAAATATCATATAAGCGATGTCTTAGAATTCATTCATAAAACGATGATGAAGATAAATCTTTACTAGAGATAAAAACTAAGCAATAATGAACCTCTTCCTTTATTCTTACATGGCTTCGTTATAGACAATTGTCAATCTTCCGAGAAGTTTAATTTTGGATGCGCCTTTTATTGGACTTCTTGATGTTGGGCTTTTAATGCCGGAGGCATTTCGAGTAAAAAAAATTATTCCAAATAAAAAATCCAATTTGACCTTCAGATCTTCCTTGCTTGGCTCGGCTATTATTCTACGAAGCCAATTCAGTTTTTTATTGCAATAAATATTCGATTATTAAGGCCAATCTATATTGACTCGCGTCTCTAACGGATGCATCTTACCGATCGTTATAATTTGTGTCGGCTTTTGTCCGTTTCTTTGGTTCTATTACTTCATAAACATTTTCTCGTCTTTCTTTTGGAACGGGCAACGAACTGTTTTAAATATCAAAGAAAATATATCATTAGTTCACGGAATTTTAATTTCAACGCGAAACCTTTAAGCCATAGAGAAGATGAAGAAATCCTGGAAATATAATTG
>NC_090736.1:70307542-70310042 GCF_036898095.1 Palaemon carinicauda
CGGGCTTTTTATCTCTTAAGAATCTTTCTGTACCTCTTTTTCAAAATTTTTTAACCATTTGTATTCTGAAGAGAAAGGGAGATGGTCCCTTCGAAAGCTAAATAAACTTCTATTTTTCATATATTGTGAGTTATTTCATTTATCATAAATGCGCGGAAAATTGTGTATTTCAATATATATATATATATATATATATATATATATATATATATATATATATATATATATACATATATATATATATATATATATATATATATATATATATATATATATATATATATATATATATATATATATACACGGGTGTATATTACAGTGTGAAGAGATATAGAATGCAAAATTTATTCAATTTGAGACATTCATTATCATTATGAATCAAAAAGTTTTAGTTTGTGTGAAGAAACCATAAAAAAAGCAGACTACTGTTCGACATAAATAGAAAAGCAGGTCAGGATATTTCATGACTTTAACATGACATGACATGATCATGAGAGAGAGAGAGAGAGAGAGAGAGAGAGAGAGAGAGAGAGAGAGAGAGAGAGAGAGAGAGAGAGAGAGTCACAATTTCTCTTGGGTTGTTACAAAGATTTGCAGTAATATGAAAGAACAAAAAACAAAATCAATCCTCAAGCCATTCAGTAAATAGACAAACAAGTGACCAAATAAATAAGTATAATAGTATCTACTATATAATAAAGAGCAATTGTCTGACTATATATATATATATATATATATATATATATATATATATATATTATATATATATATATATATATATATATATATATATATATATAAGTATATAAATAAATGAATATATATATACACACACTCACACGCATATATATATATATATATATATATATATATATATATATATATATATATATATATATATATATATATATATATATATTTCTTTGCGGTCACGTTAGCTCTCCCCGTTCTTAGGTAGGGGAGAGGAGGTAGTCATACCCTAGTGCAGGTGTGGGGGTGGGGAGGTTCTAGCGCATGTGTTTGCATGTTTATCTAATTATTTAGCCGTCATTTTTGACGGGTCACGTACTCTTGCAAATATATAAAGCCTAAGAGTAATAAGAACGGTAAACTGATTTTTCTCTCGGTTTTGTCAAGTCAGCAATAACATTCACAAGACGGGAACTGCATTAGACAGAAAACTTACGTTATTACTCCTTAAATTTCTGGAAAACAAACTTCCTTATTATTTTTCCCCAAGTTAAAACAATACAAATAATTGTCCTAACTTAGATCGAACCCAAAATTCAGTTTATGAAAAAGCGTCGCTAATTAAAATTAACGAACGGAAGAAAAATATCACAAATAAGCCATTTAATTACGTTATGTTTACAGACAAAGCTCTTTGCTAGATAATTCTTCTTATATTTTGGATAAAAAATTTGCCCTCAATGTTTATAGAATTGAATGAAAATTGTCCAACACACAAAAAATAAACAATTGTTATTTTACGTTTATTTCTTGGATCATGATGGATAATAAGATTAGAAATATTATTAACTGATGTTCCAAAAAAAAGAGTAAACTTTCCCTCGCTATTAAGGCTCCATTTGTTACTTTTTGAGTGGCAGATGTCATTCATTTCAAGCTAATAGTCGCTTTTCTCATGACACACCAAACAATTTATTATTACTATTTCTATATATATATATATATATATATATATATATATATATATATATATATATATATATATATATATATATATATATATATGTATGTATATATATATATATATATATATATATATATATATATATATATATATATATATATATATATATATATATATATATATATATATATATATAAATGTGAGTTTATTTATTCGAACTGTACACAATAAGCGGGACATGTGTATTGGCCCATACATAGTGAATAATTGGATTTCCTTAGTTGATTTTATCGGTCTTTTTATGATATATATATATATATATATATATATATATATATATATATATATAACTATATATAATATATATATATATATATATATATATATATTCAAATCTATGCACAATTGATGCTACAAAATCCTAAGTATTAGAAAATGGAAGAAAAAAAAAGAATAAAAGTCGTGGCCCCAAGTTTCACATTTTTGAATTCCAATAAAAGAGGACTAAGGTTTCAGAGGGGGATTAATGTATCTGTATGCGGGGCTGCATGTATGGATTGGGCAATATGTATTCACGTTAACGAACGTTTTGATGTTTTATACACATAGTTCAAATACACATACGCTACTTGCATGTGCGTATGTGTGTGTGTGTGTGTGGGTGTGGATCTTTTCATATGATTTCTCTTACATAAACATATAATGATTCGCTTTAATAATTTTCTAACAGTCTTAGACTCTTTAATTTACTTCGCTTGTATTTTTATTTGTTGAACACTACAACTTTTATTCCTCAGACAATATTTGAAGAAGAAAGTCATTTGAAGATGCCCTTAGCAGGAATAT
>NC_090736.1:70322542-70360042 GCF_036898095.1 Palaemon carinicauda
GTTGAAAAAAAAAAATTATAAAATGTGTTCCATTTTCATTTGCCACTTCGCCAAGACCCTCAACACACTTTCTACATCTTGATTATTCCTTCCAACTTTAGCATTGATGTCGCCAATCACAGTTTACATATCTCGCTCTCGGATCTCTTCCATTACACTCTGCAGTTCTTCGTAGTATTCATCTTTCCTTTCCTCAGGAGAATCATTCCTTGGTGTAGAGCAAACTATAATACTCATATTGCACTGCTTTGATTTGAACTTTGCTAGTAACAATCTACTATTTGCCGCTCCCCACTCAGTTAATGCCTTTTCTGCTCTTGGTGTCATCATTCCTACCCCTTCTCTTCTAACTCCATCTATTCTTCCTGAATAGATATATATACATATATATATATATATATATATATATATATATATATATATATATATATATATATATATATATATATTGCCTTGGTCTAAAGTTTCCATAACAATCCCTTTACAAGGTGTTTCACTTAGGGCCAAGATATCCAAATCATATTTCATAAACTCATTCTCCACTTGCTGTAACTTCCCAATCTGATTTATGGTCCTAAAATTCCAATTACCAATATTAAATTTTTCTTTAGTATTTATAAACCGTAAGATTCTTAGCACCACACTAAGCCAGGGACTGGGGGAAATTCTGTCATCTTTTCTTTCCATTGACTGACTAAATTCATACAGGATTCATTGGCAAGATTCATCAAAGGATAGCTAGTTCCTTGTGATGAGCAGTGCCTATCTAACTAAGGCAAGTGACCCCTGCTAGTCCATATTAATTCCAGAAATATCAACCACCAGGAATCCTGAGTAAAATACGAGTTTGTCTATCGCCTTACACTCAATCCGTCACCCTGCTGCAAGCGATTTCATCAAGATTTAGGGGGGCATTGCCTCCACACCTTAAACTCTCATTACTCCACCAGGTTGCTTATCCGATCATATGAGCATAACCTTTGGCAAACATGGATTGCTGAGCTACACCGCCTAGCACGGTGTATATCTATCAAAATATTTAGCCGTCATTTTTGACGAGTTGCATACACACACACGTGTATGTATATATATATATATATATATATATATATATATATATATATATATATATATATATATATATATATATATATATATATATATATATATATATATATATATACATATATATATATATATATATATATATATATATATATATATATATATATATATATATATATAAATATACAGTATATATATATATATATATATATATATATATATATATATATATATATATATATATATATATATATATATATATATATATATATATCGCTTAGGCTATCCGAGGTTGTAAGGTTTAACTAAAGTAAATGTTTGCAAATCAAAGAAACATAGAAGAAAAAGGTGAGATGAAAGTCACACTCAAGAGTCGCTAAACATTTTGTAAAACTATATCCAACTTTTTTCAATAACTGCAGTTTGACATTGTAAGATTTCATTCAATGCTTTCTTACCCTGAAATTTTGCTTTAATTTCAGTAGGCAAAATTTCTATTGAAATAATATATAAAAAAGAAGTGTTATTTTCAAATGATGAGAGATTTTAATTTTGTGAAAAGTATCAAGTATGTGTTTTTGCATTAGTTGACCAGAGAAATCGAATGTAAATTTAGAATAAAATAAGGTACAATATTTATTCCATATAGAAGTGAATAGTCAAACCCATTTCTCGCTAAACATCATAGGAATTTTGATGTATTCAAATAACTTCAGTACATATGAGGAGCTATTTCTCCATGTAAATTAGTTACATTCTATAGGTTTATTTTCTATATTCACATCTCCTATAAACTCGATTTGATCAAAAGCTCAAATATTGATATTGTTATGAAAATAAGTAATTCATTCAATTTTTTTTTATAAAGGAACGAAGAAGAATAATCTCTTTTTCAAATAGTCCATTCTATTTCCCCTTTCATTCTGAAGCCACAACATGTCTTTATAACTTCATGCACAGTAAATGCACGCTGTAAAAATCGGGATAGAATTATGGTCACTGACAAAGGCCATGAATTGCCAACCCTGCTATAAATCAAGGCGCAAAAAAATTTCTAAAAGCTTCTGAGGAAAATATAGAGAAATATGCACATGACCAGGCATTTCATATGAAACTTATTGCAATGGCGAATTTTGCTATGAAAACTCTTAGAATTGTATCCTATTGGATTGAAACCCTCTTAGAATTATATTTGTTAGGCGTGAAAAACCTTCAGAATAGGATTCTTTTTCTTGAAACCTACTAAAGAATTATTCTTTTTCGGATTGAACTTCTCGAATTGGCTAATTTAGCATGATACCCTATTAGAATAGGATTGTTTTGGCTGGAAACCTTCTTGGAACTGAACTCTCATATGATCAGAAGCCTACTCATTATTGGAAGTCTTTGGCAAGAAAAACCTCATAGAATTTGAATTCCTTGGATTGGAAATATTTTAACATTGATATGGTTTGGCATGTAACCCTCACAGATTTATTGATTATGACATGAAACCCTCTGACAACATTTTTGGCTAAAAAAACCCTCTAGAATTGTAACTTTTTCTCAAGCAATCCTCCTAAAATTCAAGTACTTTTAAATCAAACTTTCTTAAATTGAAATTGTTGAGTCTGAAACCCTCTGAGAATTACAACTTTTGTAACACTCTTAACACTGAAACATTTTTAGCAAAATGTGACTTCATTATATAACTTTCAACCGCATGGGAGGGATTCAGTAGTTGACTTAGATTTCCTTTATTCCATTCACTATTTCAACAGTTACACCTGTTCTCTGAGTTTTACATGGCCGGGGACTGGGTTTCAATGGCGTTTTTTTGGAGGACGTTGTCATAATTGCTTTCTACGGAAGAAGTTAATTTACGACATTAATGTTGAATGTAAAAAAGGAGTGTGACAGAACTTACAAAACATGTTTCTTCATTTAAATATGTATATGAGAGAGAGAGAGAGAGAGAGAGAGAGAGAGAGAGAGAGAGAGAGAGAGAGAGAGAGAGAGAGAGAGAGAGAGTGAGAGAGATAGACTAAATAAATTGTTTCCTTGTTAATTCTAGTTTTTCGTTTCCGTATTACTTGAGTAATGAAGCAAGAGAGAGAGAGAGAGAGAGAGAGAGAGAGAGAGAGAGAGAGAGAGAGAGAGAGAGAGAGAGAGAGAGAGAGAGATATTATGGTTTAATTAATTCAGATCATAATTGCTTTCTACGGAAGAAGTTATTTTATGACATTAATGTTGAATGTAAAAAAGGAGTGTGACAGAACTTACAAAACATGTTTTTTCATTTAAATGTGTATATGAGAGAGAGAGAGAGAGAGAGAGAGAGAGAGAGAGAGAGAGAGAGAGAGAGAGAGAGAGAGAGATTTTGGTTTAATTAATTCAGGTACCTTACCATCAATCGTGAAACCCATTCAAGTCTAATGTTACCACTGATGAAATAAACGTAATTCCCGAAAATAATCATCCGAATATCATTGATATTGCAACCGACCGATACTGAAAGGCAAAATAGTACTTTGATCATTCCCAAAATACCCACGAAACAAACACACGAATTAGTTTCTGAAATATCTTGTGAATAAATGACCCCTGGAATGTGCTTTCTCCGCGAGCAATAACACTCTGCAGTAATACTGGCTCTTGTAGTAACTGGTTTTGCCGCAAGAGGTATCATAAAACAAGGCTAATTGTCCATTATGAGATTTAGCTCGACCCATTCCCAATCTCAGCGAGGGCCAAAAGGGTTTCTTTGCATGAATTACCAAGCGTTGAATCGCCAGGCGTTAATGAGCGTAAACTATGGTACCCTTAAGAGTCATCACTGTCAACTTTAAACTTCAGTGTGGCCAAGATGTGATGTTAGAGGAGACTGTTCGGAGATTGATAGATGAGCATAAACTGGGTTTGTTATCATACATTTTCCTATAATTCGGTTGATTATTCAATACTAAAGTAAAAAGACTCCTATGAATGCAGGTTTATTGTTCATTCTATTTAGGAAATGCCACCATATATATATATATATATATATATATATATATATATATATATATATATATATATATATATATATATATATATATATATATATATACTAAGAACACATACTAGAAACTGTTGTGTGCATGAATGTTCCCAATGTTTGTTTAAGGAGAGGGAGATCAACTTCGATATTAGCATGCCTTGGAAAGGGAAAGGGGGGAACAAAGTGATGATGGGAGGGGTTTGTTGTTTTGTGTCAGGGAGTGTGAAACACACACACACCCAGAGAGAGAGAGAGAGAGAGAGAGAGAGAGAGAGAGAGAGAGAGAGAGAGCCTTACCTTATTGCCTTATTTTTTGTTTGGGTTCCCCCAGGTCCTTCAGTGTGAGGCACCTCGTATATCTACCATAGAGTTGCTAATGCATCTTCTGGCGTATTTTGCAACTTCCAGTCTTGGATGGTCTGGGATGCATCTTTGGTATTTATCGAGCTTATTCTTAAACACATCTACGCTCACTCCTGATATGTTTCTTAGATGAGCTGGCAGCACATTAAATAGTCGTTGCATTATCAATGCTGGCGCATAGTGGATTAATGTCCTGTGCGCCTTCCTTAGTTTTCCTGGTATATTTTTTGGCCCTATTAATCTACCCTGGCTTGCTCTTTCTGATATGTTTAGCTCCACGATGTTTTCAGTAATTCCTTCGATTTGTTTCCATGCTTATATTATCATGTAGCGTTCTCTTCTCCTTTCTAGATTGTATAGTTTTAAAAATTGCAGTCTTTCCCAGTAGTCAAGGTCCTTAACTTCTTCTATTCTAGCAGTATAGTACCCTTGTACACTCTCTATTTGTACAATATCCTTTTGGTAGTGTGGGTACCATATCATATTGCAGTACTCGAGTGCACTACGTACATAAGTTTTGTAAAGTATAATATGTTCAGCTTTTCTTGTTTTAAAGTGTCTGAATAACATTCCCATTTTTGCTTTACATTTAGCCAAGAATGTTGCTATTTAGTCGTTGCATAACATATTCCTATTTAAAATTACACCAAGGTCTTTAATTGCCTCCTTGTTTGTGATTGTCTCGTTATAAGGTCCCTTGTATGCATATACCATTCCTTCTCTGTTTCCATAATTCATTGATTCGAATTTATCGGTATTAAACACCATCCTATTTATCTCTGCCCATTCATATATTTTGTTTAGATCTCTTTGTAGTGAGTTCCTATCTTCATCACAAGTACTTTCTCTACTT
Source organism: Palaemon carinicauda (assembly GCF_036898095.1). Classification (NCBI taxonomy): domain Eukaryota; kingdom Metazoa; phylum Arthropoda; class Malacostraca; order Decapoda; family Palaemonidae; genus Palaemon; species Palaemon carinicauda. The sequence continues at coordinate 70,327,843 of NC_090736.1, forward strand.
ATTCTTGTGTCATTGGCGAAACTTCTCACTACAGAGTTTTCAACATCACAGTCTATGTCTGAGATCATAATAACAAACAGCAGTGCAGCTAATACCGTACCTCGTGGCACGCCAGATATTACCTGAGCTTCATCTGATTTCTCGTCATTTGCAACCACTATCTGTTGTCTGTTTTGCAGAAATTCTTTTACCCATTTCTCTATCTTTCCCACAATATTATGCTTTCTCATTTTTTTCTCGAATATATTATGGTCTACCTTGTCAAAGGCTTTTGCAAAATCTAGATAGATCACATCTGTGTCTTTTTAATTTATCATATTTTTGTATGTTTTCATAGTGTGCTATCAGTTGGGTTGGTGTGCTTTTTCCGGGCACAAATCCGTGTTGACCTATATTAAACAAATTATTTTTAACCAAATGGTCCATTATTTTCTTTTTTATTACCCTCTCATACACTTTCATAATATGTGATATTAGGCTAACAGGTCTATAATTGCTTGCCTCTAGTCTTGATCCACTTTTGAAGATAGGAGTTATATAAGCTAATTTATGTTTAACATATATCTCGCTCATATCTACACTTTGTCTTAGCAGTATTGCAAGCGGCTTCGCGATAGTGTTTGCAGTTTTTTTTAACAAAATCGCTGGCACTCCATCTGGTCCGGCTGCTGATCCATTTTTAATTTCGTTTATAGCCTTGACAATATCTGCTTCATTAATATCTATATCCGTTGGATATTCAACATTTTCTTCTCTCATATCTGTTTCATTATTCTCATTCGCAATTCTTGGAGTGAACTCACTCTTATATTTTTCTGCTAATATGTTGCATATTTCCTTTCTTTCATTCGTTAGCCGTCCTTCAATTCTTAGAGGGCCTATTTCTAATCTCCCTTTATTCATCTTTTATGCATAGAAGTAAAGTACTTTGGGTTTTTTTTTTTTCTTATATTTTGAAGTGTCCTTTCTTCTAAGTCCCTTTTTTATTTTATTAATTTTTTTTTTGACTGTATAATCTTTTTTTCTGCATTTTCCATCATTTTCCACACATATTTTTTCTTTTGCAAGATTTTTCTTCCACTTTCTAATTTTCTGAAATATGATCCATCTGTCTCTTGGTATGCATGTGTTTTGTTTATTGTTTTTTTTTTTTTCGGTTCATATTTTTCAACAATTTTCTCCAGTATTTTGTAGAGTATGTCCGTATTTACCTGTATATTATCGATTACAAACACATTTTTCCATTCTTTATTCAGTTCTTCATCTATTTCTGACCATTTTATATTCGAACTATAAAAATTATATTTTCCATATCCTTCCCAACGTTTTGTGCTTTGATTAATTCTGCGATCACTTGCTTTGGAATGGACTATTAATTCTATGACATTGTAGTCTGAAATTCCCGTGTTATACACTATTATTTCTTTAAAATAATTCACCTCATTCACAAATACTAGATCTAGGACATTTTCCTTTCTTGTTGGAATGTGGTTTATTTGTTGCATATTATGTTCTAGTAGCATATCTTGAAGCTTTTCAAATTGCCTCTTATCTTCTGCGCTACTATTACTCTCTTTTTTATATATATACATACAACCACTTTCTTATATCCATTCTTTCCAATCCACGAAAGGAAAGTTAAGATATCCGGATAGGAGTATATTCCAGTCTTTATGGTTTCTACAAATATCATCTATTTTCTCTATTATTATGTCAAACTCCTTAGTATTTGGGGGTCTGTAAACTACAATATTCACTAGTTTTTCAAATTCAAATTCTAATGCAATCAATTCACATTTTGTGTTGCTGTATTTTTCACAGACTTTTCCTTGATTTATGTCTCTTCCATATATTGCGGTTCCCCCTTGATTCCTATTTGTTCTGTCTGATCTATAAGTTTGGAAACCCTTTATCTGGTCATCACTGCCAGTCTCTTGTGAATACCATGTTTCACTTATATTTAATATATCTATTTTTTTTTCTATGTGGGTTAGTTCTTCTAAGAACTCTATTTTCCTTTTTGAGTTACGCGTGACTAAACCCTGTGCATTCATCACTATTATGGTTTGTGTTTCATCCCCATTATTTAATATTGGTAATAATATAGATTCTCCCATGCTTCCTTCCTGTTCTGATATGATGTTCTTTTCTTCATTTCCCAGAATTTTGCCATTAAAAAATCCAACTTTTCTATTATATTTGCTGTTTCACCTTCATCTTTATTTTTGTGTGTATAACTGCAATTATCCCCATATCTGCACCAACCCCTGGCATTATAGATGCATTTTTTGTAGTTGGGGTCTAAATGTGCATATTTGGGTTGAAATGCCTCATATCTTGGGGCCTTTGGTGCATAGCGCGGTATATACGCGGCCTGCTTTTTTGTTTCATTTTTGCTTTTTTTTTTTTCAGTTTGCTGAGTTTTCTTACTTTCATTCATGGTTGCAGGATGCATATATCGACATTTTTTGTTTGAAACTGCATCTTTTTCCTTCTTTTAGGTTTTTGCATATTTTTGGATGGAGATCTCTGTATTCGTCTCCATATCCACCTAAATACGCACATTTACCATATATTTCATAATTATGGCATATCTTTGGATGCTTGTAGTAGCATCGTTCACCAAATCTGCAATTCCCTCTTTTCAGCAAATTGCAGACTATATCTTTCTTTTTTTTTTTTTCTTGTTATTGCTCTTCCCTAAAAGTATGAGGTCCGGTTAGAGTCTCTTGGGTCTATTATTTGTTTCCATCTGATAATTTATTTCTTCATAAGTATGTTGTGGGATGGCATCATAAGTTATATCAATGATTTCCTCTGCATCCTTACACATAAACTGTTCATTTTTCTCTTTTTCTTCTTCTTCTTCTTCATCTTCTTCTTCTTCTTTTCTTCTTTTTCTTCTTCTTCTTCCTCTTTTTTATCTTCAACTATTTGCAGATTTAGTCTCGACTTAATTATATTTTCTATCCAGACTAAGCATATTGAGCAGAATACATTTGTGTCTCTATTTTTTATTTTTTGCTGTATTTCAGCATATGTAGGGTGTGTTGGAACATGGCAGGCATCACATTTTCTAATCAGTTGTTGAGGATTATTAATGGAATACCATATCTTACATTTATTACACCATTTTGGCATTCTTTTTTTCCAATTGCATCAATTAGCATATTCACCATATTGGACTTCTTATTGTTCTTTGATGGAATGTGTTGATTGATGTAAACTTTATTCATAAGTCTCTTTATCACTTGGATCTTCTTTGGAATTTCTTCTATTATTTTGCTGGAGTTTTCCGCAGAATTGCTCCAGTTTATTGGATCATATTGTTCCAATATGTCTGCGAATATTTTTCCGTCACACTGGTTGGAGTTACTAGTGACCTCTGTTATCAGACGGTCGAGCTCTTGTTTCGCTAACTCATGGAATTTACTTTTCCTGAGAGAGAGAGAGAGAGAGAGAGAGAGAGAGAGAGAGAGAGAGAGAGAGAGAGAGAGAGAGAGAGAGAGAGATTGGAGAATACAGCTTATGTAGTTGAAAGTGAGGACAATACGAAAGAAAGAAATGAATGAAAAACTAAAATAATACTTGGGACGAAAACAGTTTTCGTTGAGATTTTACATATGTTCACTTGAGTTTGCATGTAAGGAAAAATTCGCTGTTTTTTTAGTGTGAAAGCAAAGATTGATTACAATACGATGGATGGAAAGAATTTACCGTTGCCAACAGTATACCAACTGAAAAACAAAAATAAAGGGTTTTGCAAGGTTTTGAAGAGGTTTGGACAGTCGAAAAACGATAATACTATTTACATTATAAATAAAAGATAATTCGTTATGTAAAAAGACGAGTGGTGCAATGCTCGTAAGGGTTCGACGCACTGTTGATATAACTCCGGTGTAATTGTCTGACAAGTCAAAGGCATTGAAGTTTCTCCCAAGGTGATTTATGCTTCACTCGGCAAATGAAAGATGAATGTTTTATTTTGTTATCTTCTTGAATAAATCTATATATATATATATATATATATATATATATATATATATATATATATATATATATATATATATATATATATATATATATATAATGACATTTTGTCATTTTTACCTTACAAAATCAACAAATGTCATCTGGTTTATTCACCAGCAACAGATAATTCAAATTTACGTCTTAATTGGTTGACCTCCGACTCGACCAGACGTAAAAAATAGATGAATAAAGTGTATTTTCTATTGTGAGTAAATATAGTGATATACACTCAAGGAAACAGAGAGGAAGACAGAGTTCATCATTGAGAATGCTAAGGGTGAAAGTCTGTCACACACGTTTCAACCGTTAGTCTTTGTGGGAAGAAGTTTTTAATTGTGGAGATGGCCGGGAGTGATTAAGCAGGAATTACATTCTTCCGAAGTTCTCAATAATAAGACCAATTTTTACCTATCATATTTAATACATATGTAGCCTCAGTCTCAAATTCACTCCTTTAAAGGAATATAATTTGATGGGAATATCAACAATATATATATATATATATATATATATATATATATATATATATATATATATATATATATATATATATATATATATATATATATATATATATATATATATATATATATATATATATATATATATATATATATTTACATATATATGTGTGTGTATGTGTGTGCGTGTGTAAGCATATATTTTATATCCTTAAATAAATATAAAAGTATATATATATATATATATATATATATATATATATATATATATATATATATATATATATATATATATATATATATTTATATACATATATATATATATATATATATATATATATATATATATATATGCATATATATATAGACATTTATTTGTTTATCCATATATATACACGATAGCTAGTAGGTTTGCCAGGGCACTAGCCACCAGTTGAGATACTACCGCTAGAGAGTTTGGGGTCCTTTGAGTCGCCAGACAGTACTGCATTGAATCCTTCTGGTTGGTTTTGGTGCGCTTTCCTTTTACCTAGACATACACCCAATAGTCTGCCCTATTTTTTATAGATTTTCTTCTGTCCTCATACACCTGGCAACACTGACATTACCAAACAATTCTTCTTCACCTAAGGGGTTAACTACTGCACTGTAATTGTTCAGTGGCTACTTTCCTGTTGGTAAGCGTAAAGGAGACTCTTTAGTTATGGTAAGCAGTTCTTCTAGGAGAAGGATACTCCAAAATCAAATCATTGTTCTCTAGTCTTGGGTAGAGCCATAACCTCTGTACCATAGTCTTACGCTGTCTCCGGTTAGAGTTCTCTTCCTTGAGGGTACACTCGGGCACACTGTTCTATCTAGTTTTACTTCCTGTTGTTTTGTTAAAATTTTCATAGATTATATATCAAGTATTTATTTTAATGTTGTTACTTTTCTTGAAATATTTACTTTTTCCTTCTTCCCTTTCCTTACTGGGCTATTTTCCCTATTGGGGACACTAGGCTTATAGCGTCCTGCTTTTCCAATTAGGGTTGTAGCTTAGCAAATAATAATAATGATAATAATAATGATAATGATAATAATGATAATATATATATATATATATATATATATATATATATATATATATATATATATATATATATATATATATGTATGTATATATATATATATATATATATATATATATATATATATATATATATATATGTATATATATATATATATATATGTATATATATATATATATATATATATATATATATATATATATATATATATATATATATATATATATATATATATATATATATATATATCGGGGAGAATCATCCACAAATACTTGCTTCTTTATAAAAAAAAGCTTATTTCGTCCTCAGTAAATCTCACATTTGCTTACCCATACTATATCAAACTGGTATATCCATTCAAAAAAAAAAAAAAAAAAAAATTACGGTAAATGACGGTAACGTAAGTGAGAGTCGAAACAACAAGTCATTTGACGACTGCTAATCTAACCATGGAGTTTGATATCGGAAGGTTGTTGTTCCTGAACAAATAATAATAATAATAATAAAAATAATAATAATAATAATAATAATAATAATAATAATAATAATAATAATAATAATAATAATAATAATGCAAAACAAATAGAAACGGTAAAAAGTGGTGACCTCTATTAATACATCAGAAAAGCTTCCACATACATTTTTGTTATTCACTTTCAATTTCCACTATTTAATTGCATAAGATATTGATATCTAATCTTCTTCGTTTTATTTCTGTCCCATGTGCCTTTTATCTTTATCTTTAATAATAGAGCACCCAATGACAATTAACATCGAATTACTATGTGAACTGATAGCTTGAATCATACTCGACATTATCCATAATGGAAAGGAAGTTCATGTAACAGTATACAAAAACACCGGTAATGTAAAGAAAAAAGTGCGCAGGGGGGGGGGGAGAGAGAGAGAGAGAGAGAGAGAGAGAGAGAGAGAGAGAGAGAGAGAGAGAGAGAGAGAGAGAGTTAGCAAACATGTTTGAGTATAAACACTGCAAAAGAAGATATGCACTCTGAATAGAAGTGCATTCCTGTGTTGTTAAGCTCATCTTAATCAGGTTAAAGCCACCATAGTGGTAGAAGTATAGGTACAGCTGGCTTCATGAATTATGATTCTCATTGCAAGCTAAAGATACTCTTAGCAAATCCAATACCTTTAACTAATCTCTTTGAAATCTCTGTAAAGGGTCGGGGACATTTTATTGTTATGTTTGAATAACTGTACGAGTCGTAATATCCAAATAATTTTTGCATTATTCAAATGGTGCATTTCCATAATCTCCAGTCCTAAAAGCGTAAAGACTGAAGATATAACATTACCAGGAATATCACTTAGCGGAATAACATGCAGGACACATAAACAAAACCAACTAGGAAGAAGTCTATTGTCTGTCGAATAAAAGAAAACAAAGTGAGACTGAACATGCAGATTCAAACACCTAAATTATGACGTTTAAGTATAAATGGTATCACTGTAATTAATTAGAATTGCGCTGACCACATTGAGTATGAATCCCGATTATTATTATTATTATTATTATTATTATTATTATTATTATTATTATTATTATTATTATTATTATTATTATTATAACCCAAGCTAAAAACTTACTAGGAAAAACAGGATGCTATAAGCCCAAGACCTTCAACAGGAAAAAATAGCCCTGTTAGGAAAGGAAATAAATAAATAAACAACAAGAGAAATAACGACTGATTAGTTTAAATTATCTTAAGAACAGTAACATGAAAATAGGCCTTTCAAATATAAACTATAAAGACAGACTTATGTCAGCCTGTTCAACATAGATATGTCCAATGTAACTTTGAACTTATGAAATTCCACCAGTTGGGAAGATCATTCCATAATCTGGTCCGGATTTCAATACTTTTCCGGTTGCAATTTAATATCCATCGCCTTCAATTTCTTCATGGGATGAAATATTGAAAAACGTTTGGATATCTTTGCTACGGCTATCAAATCACGCTCGATTACCTCCCAGTTGGCACGACACTTGCATCACAGATAGCCTTTCATGACACACACACATACACACGCACATGCACACACACACACACACACACACACACGCACACACGCACTTAAGGACACAGTGTGAAAGCATAGCCTTCCAAATTTGATAGAGGAGGTGAAAAGAAGACCATTTCTGCTCTCCCTCGCCTGTGCCTTGTCCAGAAGCTCCCCCAATCAGTATTCTCCCCTGATACTTGGCCGAGAAGGAATGAAATTATATATTTGGCCATGCTCCGCAGAGGATGATATCTCTCTGGGCTGCAAAGGCGCTCCTTGTCGTAAACACCAATTAGTGTCCATCAAGCGGATTCAAGGTCTATAAATACTGCGGGAAGTGAGGATGGAGACAAAGACTGAAGATGAAAAGAAGAATAACAAGAGAGATTCGTGACTCGGAATTGATATCAAATTACGGCTAAAGCTACATTGGATTGGATTTATGAATACGGGCAATGGGACCTAGGAGGACCTTCGGTGCTCAGGTGCAACTTTGAAGTTTGAAGGTCACTCATGAATGGTAGAGGCAAGGGACAGTGACAATGTCATAGGGCCTAGAGACGGAACAATTCCCTAGACTCCTAGAGAATGACCATATCTACAAATGATCAGCACCCAATGTCCCTCTCCGCCCAAGCTATGGCCAGTCAGTGGCTGCTGATGGCTCAGCAGGTAGACCTATATGCTCCCCAAAACCACCTCATCCTCATCTCACAAGGATGGTAAGGTTGCAGACACTACAAGAAACTATGGAGCTTGAGTAGTACTCGATTTCCCGCCCAGCAGATCACCAGGCAGGAATGTTTCCCTATACTTGAAAGAGGTTGTAAAGCAGGCTGGAAGGCAGAAAGAGGGAACGGAATGATAATAGGCTGAAAACTTCAATTAATGCCTACAATGGATTGCGAGAGGGAAAAACTACGGTAGAAGTTACTCAATTCGGTTGGTGGTCTATTAGATAATGCGCCTTTTCCTAACTCTTGTAAGTCTTCAAGCGATATATAAAGAAGATAAGAATTAAAACAAATAAAACTAATATTTTACGTTTGTGTTCATCTTTCATATTGACGGGTTGATCAAATCATGACACAGGGATTATCATAGAGAATACAAATGAAATAGGAAACGGATTTCAAATAAAATGCACAAGACTATATAAAAGAAAAATCTAAAGTGGATAATTAAAAAAATTTTATGAAGCTGGAAATATCTTTGCTATGGCATTTCTGTAGAAAATATCCTCATGGATGAGGTTCAGTACAATGATTGTTTTCCTGCAGTCGAACACCCGCTGTATACTCATGCATTTGCCTAGTAACAGTGTTCATTAAGCCTGTGCTCCCCCCCCAACCCCTCCCCCCCCACTCCCCTTTTATTAGCAGGTAAAGCAAATTAGACGAGAATTAACTCTGAAACGAGGCCGGTGTGTGATTATGAACTCAACTGTGCAGGTTTGCTTGCTACCCAGGCCGATAACGCTTGTCTTTTTGTTTGCTTGTTTTTCCAAAAGGTATCTCGTAAAGACACTATTGGATTTCTATAAGGTTTTGAGAATATAATTACAGAAAAGAAGCAAAAATAGAAAAGTTGCTTAAATATCGTAAACATGAAAATAATATCTCTTAAAATAAAGGACTGTGGAAGTATGAATCCCTAATAGTATATTAGTACGTAGATTTTGCACTTGTTAATTTTTACAATATTAAATACTATTGAACGCAACCCGTCATAAATGAAGGCTAAATATTTAGAAAGATATGTACATATTCACACACACACACGAATTCAACCCTTTCGACTTTCCTAATTACAGTACTGCTACTATCTCTCTCCCTCACTACGAGAGGGGCAAAGAGACCAAATAATATGTTTGGCAATGCTACTTTGCATAACAGGATATAAATATATATATATATATATATATATATATATATATATATATATATATATATATATATATATATATATATATATATATATATATATATATATGTACATATACAAATATATGCATATATATATATATATATATATATATATATATATATATATATATATATATATATATATATATATATATATATATATATATATATATATAAGTAGTACTATTTTGGCCACACAGACTCACCCCCCAGAAAGGGGTGGCCGTACAGACTCACCCAAGGTCACAGAGGGTATGGCCATACACACTCACCCAAGGTCACAGAGGCTTACTGTTGACGGAAGTGTAGTATTTTTAAAAAGTTTTGTTTACAAACATTGCTTTGAAGGACGTTCGTGGCCCTCACCCGGAAAAGATGGTATGGCCGTACAAACTCACCCAAGGTCACAGAGGCTTACTGTTGACGGAAGTGTAGTATTTTTAAAGAGTTTTGTTTACAAACATTGCTTTGAAGGACGTTCGTTTCGACAGTAGGTCGGTGTTGATGGAAGTGGAGTATTATTTTTGTTTACAAACATAGAGTTGAAGGTCGTAGGGTTCGTAATGACATACGTACGGGAACTATTAAAGGGAAATTGTTTACGGAAGTAGAGTATTATTTTAAGTTTTTTGTTTACAAACATTGAGTTGAAGACCGTACGGTAGTGTGTCACTATTAAAGGGAATTTGTTTACAAAACATTGAGGACGTAACCATTTGTTATTATCAAGCAACTCTTCGTAATGACGTACGTACGTACGTGTTTATACGTGTCCAGGAACTGTGGCACTGTTTAGAAAACCTTGAGAACGTATTCATAGTGGGCTACTATTAAAGGGAATTTGTTTACAAATATTGAGGGTGAAATCGTAGTATAGTTGATAGGGGTAAAACATGCCCAGACAGTCTCTACACCCGAGGCCACCCGTTCGCTACCTGTTGATAGGCCTACACTTGTCATCGTCTACAGTAATACTGAGTCATCTTACCATCCATTACGTTGTCCCACCTGGGCTATTTGTAATGATTAATTATTTGTAATGATAAGGGTAAAACATGCCCAGACAGTCTCTACACCCGAGTCAAAGGCCTAAGCCGTGATGGGGCTAAGCACCCGTTCGAACTTGCCCCACACACGTAATCTTAAACATTAGGCAAAGCTCTCTCTCTCTCTACAGAGAAGGTGTAATAAAACACATAGTACTTAATATTTGTTTATTAATAATAATAATAATAATAATAATAATAATAATAATAATAATAATAATAATAATAATAATAATAATAAAACAAAAGCAAAATATTTTGGGATAGGGTCTAAGATGAGTTCATACGCACACACCAAAATACATGGGAGGATAATAAAACAGGATATTTTGAAATAGATAACTAAAGCGGATCGGCTTTATTTACGTCGTTTTAGCAACTCACAAATCCCCATTGATAATTCTGGCCATCATTTTCTTTTAAATTGGATGGCGATAAATGTTCCATCAGTTTCCTAATGGCTCCACACACCCCTACAATATTTGGAAATCATACTCATCGGGGTCGGGGAAACTGATTCCCGCGAATTTCATTTGAGGGATATTGTTACTCTCACCCTTTTTTTTAAAGGGACGAGTATTTTCCTTGGGGGTTTTGTATACCCCTTTCGATTTTTTCTTCTTCTGGCTCTCCTCCTCTGCTTCCATTTCACAGGCTTTCTTCTTCCTACTCTCCCGCACCGCTTCCATTTCACAGGCCTTCTTCTTCGTGTTCTCCGCCTCCTCTTCCATTTCGAGGGCTTTGGCCACCGCTTGGGAATCCGTGAGAGTCTCTCCACGCTCCAGGGTCACGTCCCCGGAACAAGTCGCGTTAGCAGCTCCCACCGCACCCATGGAGATATCAACACCCGTTGATGACGGCGTTTCCTCTATCCTCGTTATTAAAAACACGGGTGTATCGTTATGGCATCCCTCTTCTTCTTCCCGTCTCTTAATTGCTATTGATAAAAATTCTTCGTAGAAGAGCTCTCTCCGAAGAATTCCTTCCCGAGCATTCTCCAGTAGTTGTATGGTAGACTCGTGATCATTGAAGGTTGTGATGAGTTTATCCTTGACTGTCGAAGGTAGCATGCTGTGTTGGGGCCTCACCATATAGGTAGCGAACTGCCCCAGCATCTCCTTAGCAGCACCCCTTCCTTCCTGTAAGTGTTCTAGAAGGTCCCTCCTCACCTTCCGGACATTTTCCAGGTTTTGTCGAATTCCTGCTTCATCCAGTTATGGAGTAAACACACCTATGGGAATAAACATTGAATTATAAGTTTTGGAAATATAATCAAGGGTCACACACACACACACACACACACACTACGTGGGTAGATAATATAAGAAACGTTGTACTTAATATTTGCTTATTTTAAGGGACTTCTAAACTTTCAATGAAAATACTTTGAAAAACTTACACTTTTGGAAGCTGGTAATCTCCTCATCCAGGAGATGGGCGTCGTTCTTGTAGGAATACTCCATAGTAGTGGGCGAAGGACGAATTTAGTACACTCACGACGAAAGACGCGCGTTTGCGCCAAAGGCATAGGTTGGGCCGTATATATAGTACGCGCGCACGCGTAAACGCACACACGCACACCCAGGCCTACAGTTTTAAGGACTCACCCTCCGATACGCCTACAGTTTAAACGTCTACCTCCCGTCACTGCTTCCCTCGGGGGGACCCAACTTCACCAGTTTGGTGTGTGCGCTTCCTCTGCGTCGTTACGCCCAGCAGTCGGCGTTCGTGATTTACACTATGGAAAATTCCTCGCTAGGTATAATATACAGTATCCTTATCAGTGAAATTTCAAAAATATTTATGCTGTGAATATTGTGATTATGTTAAGTGTCGGTGAAATAGCGATTACTTTTGTGATTGTGTTAAGTGTCGTGAAATAGTAATTACTTTTCTTTCTTTCTTTTTAGAGAAATGCGGTACGAAAAGGAAACGGGAAAAGAGCGAGTCTCACCTCCCTATCAAAAAAAGAAAGAAACACTACGCAAGTAAGTACTGTTTAATATAAAAATGTAATGTTTAGTACCTTTATCTTTTTTTTTTTTAAATATTCAACCCCAGGATTATTGTGAGTTTAGTCTGAAAGGAAGGAGATTAAGTAGAATAAGATCTGGGATAGAGATTCGGGAGTTTCCTTTTGCGTATTGATAATCATTACGTGTGTTACAATTTGGCTTTACAATGTGTGCTTTAAAGTTGCCTTAGACCTTTCAAAAAAACTATAACAGTAACATTTCTCTCGCGTTCCAGTTCTTACGCCGGGAGGGGAATTACCTGAAAATACATCGTCTCATCACTCAATTTCGAGTGGAGGAGAATTACCTGAAAAAACACTAGCACCACAGCATGCAATTGCTACAACCTCAACAGGAGAAGTTTCACGCGGGCAACCTCCCATACCTGGGGGATCTCCCTCGACACCTACCACAGGACACACGCTCACCCTCATCAATAGAGAGTCAGCCTTGAATTACCTGTACGTTGTTGAAGAATTCACAGTCCACTCAGTAGGTGACCCAACCTTATTTATGGTAATTTGTAGGGATGATATTAGTGTACGAATAAAGAAATACTTTAAAAACAAAACATTTACAGCCAAGATTGTGGGACTTTTGAGCTCCTGTATGACCAAACTAAGCTTTCAAAAATTGGGGGAAACGGGAAACGAACCCGTGGCGCTTTGGCTCCCAGCGACGATTATTAACGCTGGTGAAATCAATAAGCTCTTGGATAAATGGGAAACTTTTATAGAAAATAAATTTCCACAAATAAGCAGTGAATTAAGGGGGAGTGGGTGGACAGTTGAAGACGTCAAGAGTTTTAAACTCTTTTATCACCGCCAAGCTGTAATGGCTGGAATGGGTGCATACATTTTTCCTAAGAAAGAAGTCCGCGGTGAGGCGGTTTTTAGTCCCTCTGGAATTGGGAATTCATGCCTAATTCAGTGTCTGGCTGCCTACTTTATCGCTAAACAACAGGCATCACCCCGCTGAGGAAATATTTCCCGCACTGTAAATAGTATTCAACGTTGCTCGGAATACGTTGATTTTACCCGAATCACCTTCCCCATCCAATGGGAAGACATTTCACGCCTCGAGTCGGCAAATCGTATCTCCATTTACGTTTACGAAATGGAAAGATCCGCGGACGGAAGGTATCTGCTTCAATTGTCGAGGCGCGGAATTAAAAAATTTCCAAACATAGTCCCTCTTCTCCTCTTAGATGGGGAACATACATGCCTCATTAAGGATTTTCATTCCTTCGGGAAATCCTTTGCCCGGGTAAGATCTCCCGACCCTCGGTACTTTTGACATAACTGCCTATCGCAGCATTCATCAACCTCTAAGCAAGAACACCATGAAGCCAGTTGTGAACTTGCTGTAACATTGAATTTTCCCCCCGTCGGAAGCACAGTAAGGTTTAGAAATCAGCATAAGACGCAAAAGTTTTCCTATATTTGCGTCTTTGATATGGAATCGGCTTTAGAGAAATCTCCCGGTGCGTATGGTGTAGAGGCAATACATAAATCAATAGCGTACTGCTACATCATTTTCGATTGCAGCGGTCAAAGAGTAGTTTCTAGTTATTATTGGGGAAACGATTGCGTTGACAAGTTTCTAGCCGATCTTAATGCTTGTTGGGAGACAATAAAAAAACGGTGGCAAACTTTCCCCATTCATATGACAGAGGAGGATGAGAGAGCATTCCTTAAGCAGGACGTATGCCAATTGTGCAAGTCACCATTCAAAGACGGGAGCGATAAACATAGACATCATGACCACGCCAGTCCTAATAACAATTTTATTGGGGCGTACTGTAGGCGGTGTAATTTATCATGCCGCGAACAAAAAACACATCTCCCTGTTTTTGCCCACAATTCGAGTTATGACTTAGGCCTCATCCTTAAGGATCTTAAAGATAAAGTCCAAATCAAAATCATGATGAAACAAGGACTTAAAATTCAGCGAATGTCTGTTGGGAATCTATTTTTTCTCGACTCTCTAGCCTTTCTAGGGTCTTCTTTGGATAGTTTAGCTTCTGAATATTTTAGGGATGGAAGGAAAGCACGATTAACGGAGGAAATGTTAAGCGGGATAAAGAATGAGGAACGTAGGGCTGAAATTATTCGGGGTAAATTACCTTTCTGCTATGACTATATAGACAATCTTTCAAAACTCGAGGAAAGGCAGTTACCCCCTCAATTAGCATTTTACAACAGGCTAAAGGGGTGTGATCTATCGGATGAGGAGTATAAACGCGCCCAGCGTGTTTGGACTATTGCCAAATGCCAAACTTTGAAAGATTTTCTCCTCCTATACCTCATTGTAGACACTAGCCTTTTAGGGGATATCCTCATTTGGTGGCGTGATATTCTTTATAGTAAGTATGGTCTTGATTTACCACACTATGTTTCATTTCCATCATACGCTTTTGACAGCTTTCTTAAAATGAGTAACATTGAGTTGGATCACGTCTATGACGAGGAATTGAATAATCTCGTCAGGCACAATATGAGGGGGGGATTCACTTCCGTTGTGCGTCAGTCATTCACAGCCAACAACCGTGAAATAAATTCTTCTTTTAATCCGGACCAGCACCAAAGCTCTCACATTCTATATTTGGATTTAAACTCTCTATACGCAACAGTCATGACTAGAAACCTCCCCTCCGGTGGGATTCGTAAACTTTCCCATGAAGAAAAAGATATGTTTTTAGGAAGGGGTATTGAAAATGCTATCACAAATGAGGACAAGGGATACTGGCTCCTCGTCACTACAAAAGTACCTTCGGAAGAAGTTGCTAGAGCGACGGATGAACTCCCCCTATGCTTATCTCATGAAGAAGTAGCCTTTAGAAATCTATCTCCCTATTGTAAAAACGTGCTAGAGAAGGAAGGAGGACAGATGGGCGTAAAGTGCAAAAAACTTATGGCCACCCGCCGTAGTAAAAAGGAGTATCTTATTTCCCTCCCCCTCCTACAGCTGTATATGGACTTAGGTCTGGAACTGGAAGCTGTTCATTCAATCTATGAATTCAATCAAAGTGCTTACATGAACGATTTCATCAAAACTAACATCGAAGCGAGGACAGCGGCCACCTCATCAACAGAGAAAAAAGCTTTTAAGGCTATGAGTAACTGTGTTTTTTCGGAAGACTTTACCGAACCCTTTGAAATACGCGGAAAAAAGTCGGGTTGTTACGAAGCCCGCGGTTTACTTAAAAGAGGCCCGTAACCCGCGGCTAAAATCATCCATTCGTTTGAGTGAAGACAGTGTTATCTGCACTTCTACCCTTCCGCAGGTTGCCATCAATATGCCTAATTATATAGGATTTGCCATTCTGGAAGCGGCCAAATTTGATCTCTATTATTTCTTTTATAAAATACTCAAGCGTAAGTATGGTGATAAAGTCAAACTCATTTACACTGACACAGATAGTTTCATTTTTGCTCTGGAAGTTCCCGACCTTAACTCGGAGTTTGCTCAAGAACCCCTGAAATCGTATATGGATTTTTCCAACTTCGATGAAGACCACCCACTTTTTAATAATGAAAGAAAAGGCGAGTTGGGGCTTTTAAAATCGGAAACTGGTAGTACATTAATAGCAGAGGTGAAAGCGTTGAAACCTAAAATGTATTCTCTGTTACTATCCAACCAGGAGCAGATTAACAGGGTAAAAGGTATTCCTCGCCACCTACATTCTCGTATGAAGCATGAACAGTATTCCCAAATCCTGGAAGATCATCGGGTCAATTACGCCGCGGTACATACAATTAGAAATGTTCAGGGGCGGATGAGTACCACCAAAGTAGAAAAGAAGTGTCTTTCAGCCTTTGACTCAAAACGTTTCCACGTAAGTCAATACAATTCTTACGCATACGGTCATCCGGATATTGTAGAGGAGGAGGATGAGCAAGTAGCGAGGGAGGTCCCCACCAACAACCCTCTCCCCAAATTAGTGGTACCGTCTTATTCTCCACCAGACCCACTTCCTCGCGTATATCAAAATTTGTGGAAAAAGAGAGAAGAAAAGGTTGGTGAGTACTTTCCTCTACCCGAAGGAAATCCATCTACATTGGGGTGAAAGGGTAAAACACGCTTCTCTCTCTCTCTCTCTCTCTCTCTCTCTCTCTCTCTCTCTCTCTCTCTCTCTCTCTCTCTCTCTCTCTCTCTCTCTCTCGCTACTTTCTTCCTACTGATGGAAATTCCACCGTAATGACGTAGAAGGGAAGGCGCGGAAGGAATTTCAAAGAAAAAATAATACCTCATCGTATATAATTGCTAAGTTCGCTTTTCCCTTTGTAAATGTACTGTCAAGCGGGTTGCTACTTTTTATTAATGGGGGTATTCATTCCGACGTACTTATATCATTGCATTTGGAGTAAAGGCGCAGTTAAATGCGGGATCTGTTAAAATGTGCAAGTGTTTTGAAGAAGATGACTTGGACATTTTTAGGGAGCCGGCGCGTATTATTTTGTCGGGCTTCTCCAACTCGGGAAAATCTTTCTTGGTTGAACAACTTATATTAAAGTATGAAAGTAAGTTTACGCACATTGTTATGTGTGGTGTGGATAGCCATACTTTGAAAACCCATCCAACAATTGGGCCAAAACTCTCCCTCTACGCCAATATCGTAGACCCGATGAGTGAGATAGATACGAAAGCTGGGGTCTACTCGATATTATACATCCTCGATGATGTTTTTCTCGAGGCTGTCCATGACAAAATTGTTGTAGACGTCTTTACTAAGGGACGACATAAAAATATCTCTGTTATTTTTATTACGCAAAATATGTTTTACGGTGGTAAATACGCCAGGAATATAAGTATAAATGCCTCGCATATGCTTTTGCTGAGAACTAGGGATATGTCTCAAGTTGAGTTATTAGGAAGGCAAATATTCGATTCGTCTTTATGGAAAAAATTTGTGAATGTTTATAAAAAGGCTGTTATGGCTAAACCCTTTTCCCATTTGCTGGTAGATTTAAGTTTAAATACTCCTAGCGAACTCCAGTTGAGAACAAATATAGCAGGGAGTTCCTCGTGTGAGGTAGTTTTTGGAGAATGGGAGACGTAAAGAGAAAGATTTTGGAAACCGTATATGAAAACTATTCAAACCCATGAAGCTTGGGGGGTGTAAAATCCATCTATAAAGCCGCTGGAGCTCTGAACCCGGGAATTACCTTAAGTAATGTAAAAGACTATTTGGCGACGAAAGATGCTCATACATTGCATACACTCACAAGAAAACACTTCCCGAGACATCAAATGGTATCTGCAGCTCCTAGAGTTATTATCAGTTGCGATCTCGTGGATATGCGACGTTTATCTAAATTTAACAAGGGCGTAAACTATCTTCTTATTTGCATAGATATCTTCTCCCGCTACCTCAAGATTGTTCCTCTCAGAAACAAGAAAGCACAGACTCTGTTAAAAGGCATAATATCGATCCTTTCCTTACCCGAATTTCTGGGGGTTAGTCGCCTTCTTACCGACCGCGGGTCAGAATTTTATAACAAACTTACATCTAAGTATCTGGAAGAAAAAAATATAAAACTCTACAGCGTCTCCTCATATGAAATCAAAGCCGCCATTGCCGAGCGTGTTATACGTACGCTAAAGCAAAAGATATATAAGCATTTAACTCTGCGAAATACTCTCGTCTATGTTGACGTCCTCCCCCAACTTGTAAAAAACTATAATAGATCCCCGCACCGAGGATTGGGAGGGGGGCTGACTCCCCTTGAAGTCCATAGATATACCGACCCAGAAATCATTACGCAACAATTTCGGAAAATGTATAAAGCAGGCGTGTTTAAACCCCAACAAAATAGTAATGCACTAGACGTGGGTCAGTCTGTGCGTATTGCGAGTAAGCTCCGACGGTCTGTATTCCATCGCGGGTATAAAATACAAAATACGCTAGAAATATTCAAAATTAGAAGCGTAGACAAGAGTCAAGCCCCATTGACTTATTATCTGGAAGATCTTGCCGGTGAGAAAATTGAAGGAGTTTTTTATAGAGCGGAACTAATACCCACGGCTATACCAGAAACTTTCCCTATAGATATTATCAGAAGGAAAGTCGTGAAGGGAAAAGTCAAGTATCTCGTATCATGGAGAGGATACCCACAAAGTTTTAACTCGTGGATACATAGTAAGGATGTTGAAAGGCTAGTCGGGAAAACTCGGAAATGAAATCCCACATACACAAACATGCTGATTTTCTTCTCTTCTTAAATAACCTCCCCGTCAGAAAAAGGTCTGAATTAATTCCTTTACTGAAGAGGACCCATCTTGATTGCTTATCGGAGATCTTTTCCAACTTTTTAAAGGAAAATCTGACTCGAGATAGTAAATCAGTAGAAAAGGTGAAGAAATATAGGAATGAAATAAGGACAGTAGCCCGGAAAAAGAAACCGCTTAAAGAGAAAAGAAAAATTTTATCATCACAGAGAGGGGGTGCTATACTTTCAGTACTTCTGCCTTTAGCAGCGAGTCTAATTGGGGGTTTGTTAGGAAGATGAAAGAGTATTGCCTAATACCGAGGAAGACGGCGGAAGGATTTAGTCTCCACCAAGACAGTGGGGAAAGTAGAGTTCAAAACTCTAAACAAAATGCAGAGGAGAATGGAAAGGGAGATAAGCAGCAAGGGGGGGGGAGGAGGAGATAATAGTGATTTACTACGTAATCTATTGCAAATGATACAAGCGATGAAGTCCAAGTTTGAAAGTAAGCCAAAGAAAAGAAGACGTAAAGGGGTAGGGGAAAAACTAAAACGTGAGGCCGATCCTCTCCCCCTCCCTAAACAGGTAGTTTACAGCAATCCCCCTCTCGACCATCTGATAGATATGCAACTAACACCCACCAACAAAAGGCACGCCCTTGCTTTTCTCAAGTTTTTTGAAGGACGGAATGACTTCCAGTGGGATGATAGGGGAAATTTGAGAAAACCCATCGATCGTTTAAATGTAATGGTAGTGTTAAAGAAATTGATTCAACAAGCGGGGGCTATAGAGGAAGAGGACCTGCCTTTTTATAAAATCCTGTTGGATACAGCGGGAATTCCTTATTCATATATAAAGAATGCAAAAGCTCGGCTGCAAATTTATGGAAGTAAGGTGAAAATTGGGAAAGGTAGTCGAAAACGCGAGGAAACTAAAAGAAAAGAATTAAAAGACAAACTGCGTTGGGTTCCTTATTAGAAATTACAGTCTGGTGTAGATGGGTGTGCTAACATGTTGCACCATCCGAAATACGTGTGCTAACATGTAGCACCACCCGTAATAGGAAACGGTAGGGGGATGGGGGTGTCTATGACTGCGGTGATGTGCGGAGATTTACGCCGCAACTTTTCAGTCTACATCAGGACCTCCTCAGAATGCAGTACTCCCCTCTCAAACTCTCCATCACATCCTTTACGGACAGGGTCCTAAAGAGGGGCGATGTCTGCTTGGTAGTGGGTGGGAATTCTATAGCCGTGTCATCCTGACGAAACCCCCGAGTTTCCCCACGGCGAGCGTACCATACGTAGCCACCCTAATTACCCAGTTCAACTATGGGTATTCATACGACAACGATAGTGATGGGAAGCTTCGATCGTATGTGGAAACTTCAAAAGATACTCATTTTGCCGTAAATCTACAAAATGATACTACCGAGGCCCGCATTTTCAACTTTAAGAGGTGTCTAAACGAACTGGAAGTATGTGCCATGGAAAAAAAAATGATAGTATAAAAATTTTTGCTCTACCTATTGGAATTGGGAGGTCTGGTCGTGCTGATTCAATATGGATGCAGTACTATTTGCCCGAGAATTCAGCGAGGAGGATGGCTGGAAGTGGTAAACAGCTTATTTTATTAGCCACTGAAAAATGAACGTTACCCACAGAATTGGGAAACCTGGAAAGGTTTTCACTCGCGGCGCCGAAGGATTTACCCGCTATTGTCCCTATTTGATTATTTTCAATGTAATTTTTTTATTTCACTGAAAAAAGTTATAGGGTGTATTATTTTTTGCTTTCAAGTTTGACTAAATATACTCTCCATTCTGTGAATGGGGTGATTTTCATTTTTTCGTATTCTTCTTTAAAAAATAGTAATAAAGTAGACCATTTTGTTTTTATGTTTTGGGTGATGTAATTCTCATCTGCGAATGAGAATAATCCAGTAGGTGCATTTGAACTTTTAAGTTTGGCGTAATGTACTCATTCTGCGAATGTGTGGATTTCATTATTATTTTTCGCTTTTAAGTTTGACTAAATATACTCTCCATTCTGTGAATAGGGTGATTTTCATTTTCTCATATTCTTCTTTAGAAAATAGTAATAAAGTAGACCATTTTGTTTTTATGTTTTGGGTGATGTAATTCTCATCTACGAATGAGAATAATCCAGTAGGTGCAGTTGAACTTTTAAGTTTGGCGTAATGTACTCATTCTGCGAATGTGTGGATTTCATTTTTCTTATATTTTGTTTCTCTCTCTTTAAAAAAGAAAAAAAATATCCTGTATTTTTATGTTATGTAATCCCTTTCAGCGTCAGGGAGTAATTATGTAAGTGTCTTTGAACTCTTAAGTTTGGCGTAATGTACCCTTTCTGTGAATGAGGTGATTTTTTCATTTCAGATATTTTACCTGTCAAAAAATAGTTATAAACTGTGTCATGCTGTACTTTTATCTTTGGGTTATGTCATCCCCATTCGGGGATAATTATGTAATAGTGACTTCATTAATAAAAAGTCGTAATGTCTTTTGGTTTAAATATACCCAACACAAGTAGAATACTTTCAGTCATTTCTTAGCCACAATGGGTGGCGAAAGCCATATCGTAACACTGACCTCTCTGAGTAATAGAGATATTTTCCCTGAAAATAATGCAGGTAACTTTACAAATAAGCTTCAGAATAGTATAAATTTAGATCATAATTTGGAGCATGAAGTAGCACTCATCAATATTCATTACCCCAATGAAATATACGGCCTCGTCATTGGTGAAGTTGATTCCGGAATAGAAATAATTATTACAAAGGTACGGATATCCATAGGGGGTGAGCCTACTATTACGTCACATACAGAGGAAACCTACAAGCCTAGATTAAGCATTCTATCCACTGATGCTGGCTATATGGTATCCAGTATAAATGAAGACATAACATACGCTTTGAAGAACGTCCTACCGATCGAATTTTATAAGGAAAATATACCCGCGACAGGTCTATTAGAATATGACTATCAAAGAGAGAGAGAGTTCTACTCAAGTTCACAATGAGACAGGAAACAAGAGAGGAAATTTATCGAAAAGGTCCCATTCAGTCCGTAAAATTAAAATTTGGAAAAAGAATTGGAGCTACTTTGGGTTTTAATACAGACAAACCATATCAAATTTTTGAAACCACCGCAGGGGAACCCATGATTAAGACGCATAATCTGCTGGCACCTTTCCCTCCCTCCCCAACATCCGGGGTAGATTTTGTTTTTGTTTATTCAGATATTGTTGAAAGATCTTATTTCGGGGGCAAGAAAATTAATATATTAGAAAGCTTTAGTATGTGGGGTAGTAAAACGAGGGGGTATCATAATTACGTGTATTACCCCTTAGGGACAAAGGAATTGGATGCAATATCAATCCGCTTGACTGATCAAGAAGGACGAGCAATACACTTTCGTGAGGATAGTAGCACTATATGCATTCTTCATATTAGACCGAAACAGAAAACAATATAAAAGCAAGTACCCAAGCACTTGGGTTTATTCTGGAGTGGGGCATCATGAGGGTTACGTTTATCCCTCCCTCTCCCGAGGAGTTCAGTATCATATTTACTAGTGATCCCATAAAACTTCAACGAGGAGGGTCTCTAGGGGATATTGAGATATTTAGAGCCCCCAGGCGTTCGCAACAGGGTGGTGGAATTTTTAGCCTATTAGCTGGGCTGGCTAAAAGAGTCGCACCCTTTGCAGCAAAAGCCGTCTTACCATCGGCCCTAGAATTTGGTCAAAATTTTATAGGTGATTTACAGCAGGGAACAAAAGATTTCAGGTCTAGTCTTAAACAAAGGGGGGTAGAAGCGCTAAAATCGACTGGGAGACGCATCGTTACTGGCCGGGGAAAGAAAAGGAAAAAAGTTAAAAGAAATGGCAAGAGAAGAGTAAATAAAAAGAAAATCCATCGTAGGAATTTAGGATATAAAGACGTGTTTAGCGCGATGTAATTTAGTTCCAGTAAATAAGTGCGTGAGCAAAGACATTAACAATGGCATATGCTGCTCTGAGAATTGCTGGTCATGTGGGGAATGAATTACCAACATCCCATTTTACCGCTGGCGTAGTAGACAGTTTTCCGAGACCCAACCGGATGAGGATAGTAGAGACATCAGTCACTGATCGACAGACGTCTTTTATTCTCCCTACTAATCTTACCTCGGGAGGAGCTATCACTGATCGCTATCTCGAATTTCGTATCAATGGCATAGAAGGAACTCTAATTGATTTAGCGAGTCTAGCTATAGAACTTCATTTAAAAGTCACGGCCCAGATGGAAGTGCGTTAGGTGATGCTACAGACGTTATCTTCGTCAATGCTTTGGCGAATACAATCTTTAAATCAACCCAGGTTTATATCGGTGAAAGACTTGTAGAATCAAATCCCCATTTCAATTACTGATCTTTTATAAAGTTATTAACTACTGCTAAATCCCACACTGTGAAAACAATTGGGCATCTTGGTTATCTTTTCCAGGATTACAAGGGGACTTCCATTTCAAATGTACTTCCGCCTGATTATTTTACAAAATTGAACAAAATGGAAAAGGAGTGGGTGACTAAGGGAAAAAGAGAAGGACTTCATATCATTCACCCGCTTATGCTTGATGTTGCCTCAGTAGATGAATATTTGATGGATAATATCGACGTTCGTATCAAGTTGGAATTAGCTCCGAATGCGTGGTTCATTAATTCCACTGCAACTATCGAGGAATTTAAATTTAATCTCCAAGAAGCTAGACTACACATTGATAAAGTCATCCCGAGACCACCGGCTTTACTCGCACTCCATCGAGCACTTTCGAATCCTAATAGTTCCGTGGAAACTGTCTTTAATAAAACACTTTACAGGACGTACGCATTGGCTCCTAATCAGACTCAGGCAACGTTGGATTTACCTTTCAATAAGGTCATACCTGAAAAATTATACCTGGCCATTGTTAATATGGAGAGCTTTAATGGAGTATTGAATAGAAACCCTATTCATTTCGGACATAATAATTTAAGTCATATAGGAGTAACGCTAAATGGTTCCACTTTATACGACATAAGGCCACAATTCCCAGAAAATTATTCCCATCTTTACTACGAGACATTAAAATCTTTAGGGTTAACTTATGACCACCTAATTCATTTTGATTGTTACGATCGTGGACGGACTGTAATTGCTTTCAACTTCAAACCCGAAATTGCATTAATGGATACTCTGGAGGTAGAGAAAAATGGGGACTTGCGGATTAATTTAACGTTTGATCAGCAGATTAACGAAAATAGGCTTATTTTATTGTTTGGAGAAACCCAGGGAGTTATAACTATTGATCAAAACCGGAATGTATATTGCGACGTCAGGGCGTAAGACATGAAAGTTTTCCTAGGGATTCTTTCAGCATAAATACACAGCCTGTAATAAATGAACACCCATTAATGAATGGTTTCCTAAAAGAAGGTAAAAATATCCACTGTTTTCATGAAGGATAATTTTACAGGGAGTTTTTCCTAATAATAGCAAAACGTTGTTACAGGTATTTTAGAATAAGTGTGTGTGTGTGTGTGTGTGTGTTTAAGAGGGTAGGGGGGTGTTGGGAGTCCACTGCCCCGCTTTCCATATCGTTATTTGGTGAAAATATATTAACGGGGAGGGGTAAAATGACCAAGTAGTCGTACCCCGGAAGTGGTATGGGTGAGGTGTAAGATGAATACCAGAGATATAGAATTTGCTTTGAGGAATAAACTCGGGAATGAGGCACACTTTTATGGATGTGTATCCAGTGACCATTTGGCTGGGTTCGAGATACCCTTGACGAGACCTAAGTCAATTATACTTATTACACTTGCTTCTCACCAACATCGTAAAGTGGGTCACTGGGTTGTTTTTATTATCCAGAAGTCCCCATTTCAAAACATCATCTTTTACGACCCTTTAGGTATGCGGCCTGAAGAACATTCGACGTATTTCACCGAATTTTATCGAAGACATTCCACCATGAAGTGCTTTGCCAATGTTATGCGAGTGCAAAATTACAATTCGTCTCTGTGCGCGTTTCATTGCTTATATTTCACCCACAGTGTAACTTTAAACGGGATGTGTGGAGCCATTAGGAAACTGAGGGAACATTTATCACCATCCAATTTAAAGGAAAATGATGTCACTTCATTACTTTATTATCTTTTATCTCTTAACAGTCGTCCATGTATGTATATCTGGCGTCACACCAAGCCAGAATTATCAATGGAGATTTGTGAGTTGCTAAAACGACGTAAATAAAGCCGATCCGCTTTAGTTATCTATTTTCAAAATATCCTGTATGGTTATTTTACTGAAATGTTTCCTAATAATAAACTTATATTAAGTAGTATGTGTTTCTTTATTATCCTCCCACGTATTTTGGTGTGTGCGTATGAACTCATCTTAGACCCTATCCTAAAATATTTTGCTTTTGTTTTATTGTTATTATTATTATTATTATTATTATTATTATTATCATTATTATTATTATTATTATTATTATTATTATTAAAAATAAAAAAATATTAAGTACTATGTGTTTTATTACACCTTCTCTGTAGAGAGAGCTTTGCCTAAGTTTAAGATTACACGTCTGGGGCAAGTTGGAACAGGTGCTTAGCCCCATCACGGCTTAGGCCTTTGACTCGGGTGTAGAGACTGTCTGGGCATGTTTTATCATTACAAATAATTAATCATTACAAATAGCCCAGGTGAGACAGCGTAATGGATGGTAAGATGACTCAGTATTACTGTGGACAAAACCCCCCAAGGAAAATACTCCGTCCCTTTAAAAAAAAGGGGTGAGAGTAACAATATCCCTCAAATGAAATTCGGGGAATCAGTTTCCCCGACCCCGATGAGTATGATTTCCAAATATTGTAGGGGTGTGTGGAGCCATTAGGAAACTGATGGAACATTTATCACCATCCAATTTAAAGGAAAATGATGGCCAGAATTATCAATGGAGATTTGTGAGTTGCTAAAATGACTTAAATAAAGCCGATCCGCTTTTGTTATCTAGGGGACAGCGTAATGGGTGGTAAGATGACTCAGTATTACTGTAGACGAGCTCTCACTATGTTAACGGTAAAGCTTGGGACTGGTACTTACGCCTACCTACGGGTGGAGAACGAAAGTTGAAGGGATGAACCTTTGACTCGGTGTAGAGGATGCCCGCGTTTTACCCCTTTCATCGCAAATGATTAGGGATTACGCGCCAGGTGCAGGGTGTGACAAGTGTAGGCCTATCAACAGGTAGCGAACGGGGGCCGCGGGTTAGCCCTTTGACTCGGGTGTAGAGACTGTCTGGTCATGTTTTACCCTATCATTACAAATAATTAATCATTACAAATAGCCCAGGTGGGAACGCAGCTTCGGGGGGTAAGATGACTCGGTATTACTGTAGACGCGCTCTCACTACGTTAATGACGAAAGTTAAACCCGTTTTTTTTAAAACACCGTAAACCCGTTTTTAAACACCAACAATGTTTTGTAAACAGAAACCCTTAAATAGTGTTAAACTATCTTTATTACCACTATACTACGATTTCACCCTCAATATTTGTAAACAAATTCCCTTTAATAGTAGCCCACTATGAATACGTTCTCAAGGTTTTCTAAACAGTGCCACAGTTCCTGGACACGTATAAACACGTACGTACGTACGTCATTACGAAGAGTTGCTTGATAATAACAAATGGTTACGTCCTCAATGTTTTGTAAACAAATTCCCTTTAATAGTGACACACTACCGTACGGTCTTCAACTCAATGTTTGTAAATAAAAAACTTAAAATGATACTCTACTTCCGTAAACAATTTCCCTTTAATAGTTCCCGTACGTATGTCATTACGAACCCTACGACCTTCAACTCTATGTTTGTAAACAAAAATAATACTCCACTTCCATCAACACCGACCTACTGTCGAAACGAACGTCCTTCAAAGCAATGTTTGTAAACAAAACTCTTTAAAAATACTACACTTCCATCAACAGTAAGCCTCTGTGACCTTGGGTGAGTTTGTACGGCCATACCATCTTTTCCGGGTGAGGGCCACGAACGTCCTTCAAAGCAATGTTTGTAAACAAAACTCTTTAAAAATACTACACTTCCGTCAACAGTAAGCCTCTGTGACCTTGGGTGAGTGTGTACGGCCATACCCTCTGTGACCTTGGGTGAGTCTGTACGGCCACCCCTTTCTGGGGGGTGAGTCTGTGTGGCCAAAATAGTACTATATATATATATATATATATATATATATATATATATATATATATATATATATATATATATATATATATATATATATATATATATATATATATATATATATATGTATATATATATATATATATATATATATATATATATATATATATATATATATATATATATATATATATATATATACATATATATATATATATATATATATATATATATATATATATATATATATATATATATAAACACTTACATATATATATTATACATTTCTTCCTGGTCAAGTGGTTTAGTCACTGTCCCTACAAGTTTGCCAGACCAAGCTCTTGTCTTTGTGTTATTTCGCATTGGGCTCTGACCCCGAGGTTGTTAAGAGAATCCAGACATTAATGTAGCAAATATATATGGCTTATTTGAATATGAAAAACACGTCTAAATGGGCAAAAATGTATCACACACACATGTATATATATATATATATATATATATATATATATATATATATATATATATATATATATATATATTTAATTTTTTTAAAATGCTGCTTTAACCTCCTCCCCGCTCGTTTAAAGATTTATAAGTGCCTAGTTTAACGGTTGTTTCTTTTTGTGTTTTTCAAGTCCTTGGTGAGAAGAGACACCAGCCTTTACTTGTGAGGAACTCGATTGCTAATGTAAACAGTTCGAGCTGGAGGCTCCCAGGACCTACTGCAGCTACTGGCTTATGTGAGCTTTTTGAGGATTGCGACACCAATGGTTGACGGCTTTTTGCAGGTGCATTTCTGCCACCTGCGGTGTCTTGCCTTGTCTGTGTATTCTCTTGTGCGGTCTGCAGCGCCGACGCTGGAATCCCGGCTTTCAAGGTGGACCCAGGAGAGACTCCACCATCGACGTATCCTCGCCATGGTCAGCTACGGAAGCCTTTGAGCTCGTGGTATCATGTAGAGAGGCTGTTGCCAGGTAGGAAAGATTATTTACTTTTTTCGGGGTTGAGACTCCATTTACTCCCTTTGATGAGGAGTCCTGCCGAACTGCACTCCCTACGGTAGCTGAGTGTCTGTGGAGTCGCTGCCTTGTTTGGAGCGGTGGGTGTTTTTCTCCACCCCCAAAGAGTGTGAGGATTCATATTTCATATTCTTTTTGTTTCTTGATAATTAATTGAATGTTAAGACTCTCTCTCTCGTTGAAAGTGTGGTGTTTCCCGTTGGAGAATTTTTGTTAGTGATTATTTGTTGATATTAAGTCCTGTCTCGGTGTGTGCCTTTTTAGGTATTAATTGCTAATTGGTCAAGTGTTAATTGATATTTGTTATTCAAGTGTTAGCTGTTAATAGTTAGTATCAAGCTGTTAAATTTTAAGGTAGTCACAAGTTTGGGTGTTCCAAAATTGTTGTTAATAAATATTGTTAAGTTTTCCCAAGTGTTTCCGTTTCCACTAACCAATTTGTATGATCATCACTGATATCTCTTATCATGTAATAAGAAATTACACCAAAGCCATACAAGGGTCGTAATAATATATATATATATATATATATATATATATATATATATATATATATATATATATATATATATATATATATATATATATATATATATATATATATATATATATATATATATATATATATATATATATAGGACCAGACACTTCTTTACTATATAGCTAAAATTATTTTCGAGATTTCTGTTCAAAATCCTGTTTACGAAACCAAAGGATGTGAGGGACTTTGAATATATTGAAAGATATTTATCCTATTTATTTGCATGTAGCCTACAATATCAACTAAACTAGTTCGGCAAGCCGTAGCTCTTTACTATACAATTAGCTTATCGTCAATGTATGGATCATCCTATGAAAGAGATTTCATACATATGCACTTACATTTCACTTACACGCGCACATATGTGTATGTATATATATATATATATATATATATATATATATATATATATATATATATATATATATATATATATATATATATATATATATATATATATATATATATATATATAAAAGTAGATATTTAGGTCTGATAACATGTAGGTCCTATCTGTATATGTCTCACTTCTATAAATGTAATTTCATCAGATACAATTGTGGTCACTTTTCTACCGAGATCCAAGAGTCAGTATCCCCCCTCTCGTATCCTCACAACGCCTCTCAGCTCATCAATTTTTACATTCGTTCTATGGAAATTGATCATCCTAAAACTAAACCTTTAGCCAATATTTGTAATCCTCCTTCTACTTCTGTTTTCCCTCACTTTGATAGTCTATACTTCTCGAAATATCTCTGCAGCTTCAGCCTCGTCAAGATTATTGGGGAGGATGTGCTGTACTATGCAAGAGGTGTTTTCAGATTCATTTTAGAAGCAGGTCTTCCGAAAGCTATCTAATTTTCATAAGGACTTCTTCGCAATTATGGTTTCTAAATTGAATTTTCTTTTATTCTTTATTTATAACAAACTATAGCGGCGTCATTGACCTTCGATGTCAGGATGCCAGAAAACTCTTAATCAATAATTCAATTAAACTTTGGGAAAATGTTTCCGGATCAGTAACCTTCGGTTGCAAAAGATTAAGATGATGATGATGATGAGGATGATTATTATTATTATTATTATTATTATTATTATTATTATTATTATTATTATTATTATTATTATTATTATTATGACTCAAGTCAAGCGAAAGAACAGGGTGAGAGTTGCATTATTAAAAAGAGAAGCGAAAAGATGCAATTCCCAGACAGATTTTGTCATAATTCATCGGTCAGCCAAGACGAAATCTCTGCCTGTGAAAAATAGTGAGACTCCCTGCTTGGTTGGAAGCCAAGGCTAGCGTAATCTGTCAATTCCATTGATAAAATAAAAAGAGGAGAGAAATACGAGCATCTCATCTACTCGACTACATCAGATTGTCCAGGGCATCTATCAGAAAGAAGGTGGGCGATCTCACTCTCTTATTTCGCAAATATAGATAGGTATGCACAAATATATATATATATATATATATATATATATATATATATATATATATATATATATATATATATATATATATATATATATATATATATATATATATATATATTATACATAAACATACATATGTATATATATATACGTATATATATATATATATATATATATATATATATATATATATATATATATATATATATATATAGAGAGAGAGAGAGAGAGAGAGAGAGAGAGAGAGAGAGAGAGAGAGAGAGAGAGAGAGAGAGAGAGAGATAATATGAAATTAATAATGATAAGTAGTAAATATCAAGCTTTAAGAAAAGTCCTTTTCATTTATTTCTATTCTTGCGTCATGAATATCAGAAATACCATTTATGATACGTTCAAACATGTAAAGAAAAAATACTGTGAAAATTGAATAAAAAAACTGATTTTGGTCACACATTATATTAACTTTAAAAAAATCCTGTTTTGCAAATATTGTTGTCTGGCAATTTTCTAAAAGACTTAACTGGTCATCGTGATGAAAGAAAAGTTTTGTATGTCGTTTTAATGTTCAAAGTAAACGCCCGAATGATCTGCTATGAATAACTAGAGTTATTTCTGAAACTTATATTTGAAGCTGTCAGTAATCCATCATCCCCTTATCGAAGACATTATACTTTAATCTGCTAAGTTATACTAGCATTGCTTTAGTCAATATTAATATAACCCCTTTCCTTTTATCCGAGGACGGGGGTCGGACGTAAAGCGAAATACAAAAGAATAGTTACCGAGTCTAACCGAGTAAATAATAATAATAATAATAATAATAATAATAATAATAATAATAATAATAATAATAAATGGGGCCATTACGGCTAAACCTACAACGAACATCTTCCCAATCAACATGATCCGAAGCCAGAGCTTTGGCGGATTGGTATATCTGGAGATAAGAGCCAACCAAATCCCAAGGCGCCATTAGAGTGGCTTCAGGGAAATACTCCTTCCTGAAGACATCAAAGTCAGAGAGTCTGCCGAACCTGGTTGGAAGAATATCGAAGATCTTCTGAAGGAGAGGATTCGATAAAATGAAGACGGAATTTAAATTACTCCAATAAGATACTTACTACAAAGCTTTCGGTGAAGTCAGTGGGTTAGGAAAACCTTGTATGAACAATTAATCTGATTTGATTATATATACACACACACACACACACACACATATATATATATATATATATATATATATATATATATATATATATATATATATATATATATATATATATATATATATATATATAAATTACATATTTATGTGTATATACACACATATATATACATATGAGTATAACTATAAATATAAATACATGAGCTATACACACACACACACACACACACACACATATATATATATATATATATATATATATATATATATATATATATATATATATATGTATACATATAAATATTTATATATATGCATATATATAATATATATATGTATATGTGTGTGCGTGCGTGTATGCATGTGCTTGTGTGTGTGCATGTGTATTGTAAAGATATAAAAAGTTTCTTACTGTCTCCCTTTCATAATGAGATAATTTCCAATAATCTGAATTCGGTTCACATCACTATCTTTGCTAAGATTTTGTTTTCTTTCGGTGTGTGTTTGTGTGTGTGTGAGTGTAGGTCCAAAATCGTGTTTGTAAGCTTCTTGATTACACTCTTCCTTCATTAGGACTTCTTCATCGTAAGCAAGGTTTTTAATTCCATGGGTCCTGAAGCTGAAATCACGAAGCTAACTCTTAGATAGTTTCATTAATCCATAACATTAATTTTCAGAAATATATACACACACACACACATATATATATATATATATATATATATATATATATATATATATATATATATATATATATATATATACATATATATATATAGATCAAAGAAACAATCATGTACTCTTTAAAATGTCCACCACAGTTAACACTATTCATAAGTACTGAGCTCATTTTCAGCAACCCTGATATACTTTTTTTTTTTTTTTTTTTTTTTTTTTTTTTTTTTTTTTTTTTTTTTTTTTTTTTTTTTCGGCGGTAAGCGATGTAACCTGAGCATTACTACTCTAGGAAGTGTCAATAATTTAGAATACAGGCATATGGCAGATG